>NW_028263384.1:14228384-14828384 GCF_051168715.1 Poecilia mexicana | reverse complement strand
TCTACATTATTGCTTTCACCAATACCTGCAATTCTGTGGAGTTCTGGACAGAACTCCACAGAATTGGAGTAGTGTGAGTCAATAGGGAACCCCACTAAAGTACCGCAGGACTGTCCACGATTTTCATATAGCAAGCTATTTCTAAATATTCAATCCACAATGATCTATTCTGCAACAGTGGCAGGGCTCTTTTCTACAAAGCTCCATTGTACAATAAAATTGACCTAATACTAAGCTAGTTGTGCTCGATACCGATAACATAGCTGAGGAACGGAATAGCTTTTATCAAAAGCGAGTTGCGATAGTAAATTTACTCAGCATAATGGCTATCTGGCTTTCCGAAACCCACTTAACCAGCTTTCTGACACTTGGCCCAGGGGTAATGAGGCACAAAATAATCATTTTTAAAATTAACAATGACTTTACGTAACACAAAAATGTAACTGTGGAATCACAGAAGCCCACATTAACATCAAAATATCTTAATCATATAAAGCATATCAAGCCAGTAATGTTGTACTGCAAAATTTCTTCAGTCACATTTTTTTTTTTTTTATGCATGACTGCTAAGACAATTTGGTTTAAGATGAACGTCTTGTCATCCCTACCTTCCACTGTGGTCACACTATCTCCTACTCAACATCTAATTAAAACATTAAAACCTTGTAAAGTTAAAGCAGAGTGCACACTTGCTACTTCATTCCAATTTGCTTGACAAGAAATTCAATTTACCTTGAATACCTTCAGTTCTGCTCACAATATTTAATGGGTATAACATGCATAAAACATATTTTACATGTTTAACAGGTTCTATAAAACCTGTAAAAATATGTTGTGTCGAGCTAGTTCTTTCATTATCTTCTCACTTCCATGAAGGCATTTCATTTGCGTGTATGTCATTTGGTGTCGGCTGCTTTATGTGACAGCACGTCAGTCACCTGTGTGAATAAATCCCATTTTACTGGGATGTCTGGAAACCTTTCCGGTATTTAGTTTGATGTTTCCAGATGTCTGTATCTCAGACTAATTTTTAGGTTGTTGCAAAAAATTTTATCTGGAACCAATTGCTTTCCATTGTGGCATACAAATGGATTATCTCTTCTAAGTGTATGTTATGTATAGGATACATGTATTCAAATGGATGATTACATCATTTTTTTCCAGATTAACATGTTGACCTCTCGGGTTATGGAGTCTGTATCATTTAGACGGATTTGTTAATGAAACCCTGAACTCGGGGAATAAAAGTGTGGGAGGTTTTATTACAACTCGGTAAAGCTGTACAGTAGCCATACAAACCTTGCAATGCAAGTAAATTTGCTGAAACTTACAGTGGCGCTCATGTCAGTTTTTAATTGCAGCATTTTTTTTTTCTCTATTTTTCCACCATTACCAAACAGAGCATGGAAAAGCCATCCAATTAAAAAGTAAATCATTGATCATATTTGACAGTTTATCCAGTGAGCAGATTCATCTGCTTGTCTCTGTGGATGAGCCCTTTTTCATGGCTGCTGAAGGTGTCCTCCATTTACTGACAGGCTACTCCTCTACAAATACACTGCACAGCAAAGTTGTATCAGAAAAGCTGTTAATTTTCTTAATATCAGTTAAATGTGCTCCGCTTTTACAGTTCTAATGTTTTTCTAATATCCTGTACTAACTCATGCATGCATATAGACTCTTTGTTGCAATTTGGCTTCTGTGTGACCTTGCCTTGATACATCCTCTCCATTGCAGTCTCTTCATTAAACACTGTAAAAAACTTAATGCAAGTTAATAATCTGTTATTATGTGATGAAATAATAAAATATTACATCAACAGCTGCTAAAGATGGATACTAACTAAAACCCCTTATAGTCCTCTCTATACTGAAGGAATGTTGTTTATCATGGTTCACCTTTAAAAAAGCACATATAGCATATATGCACCTTGAACATCATGAAGAAAGCTTATCAACACTTATTCTGCATTATTCAAACCTTGCCAACAGAGTAATTTTATGAAAAGGTATAACACTTCAACACTTGGACGAAACTAGCATCATTAAAAGGTAAAGCATTTTTGCAGTAAACAGATCTATTATTTATTGACTGTGTGCAATTTGATTAATTAAGCGGATGATGGTTAGACATTTACAGAAGATGTGACAGTATTTAAAGTGGATATAGATGTAAAAAGTTGTTCATGAATGATTTATTGGTTGTTGTTTTTTTTCTATACCTTTTATCCAAGACTTCTAAAATGTTTGAGTAGAGCTCTCTGTTCTTTAGCATATGTTCATAAATCAGAACTGTCGACTTGTCAGATATTAATCTTGTAGTTATTAAAACTAATTGATAGATATGTTGTTATAAGTAATGTTTTGTTGGTATTTTCAGAAAGGTAACGTTCAAAATGAGTGGGGAAAGAGTTATGTGTAACTATAATATCACAAAAATCCAAGAGTTTTCGAATACCAGATGACCTACTGCTGACCTCTACTGCAGGTTTCAAAGTGAGCTGTTCACACCGACCCCCACCGACCCCTCCACGTTTCTCATTTCACAAAAGCTCCCCACACACCGACAGCCCTCCTCTCTTTAGACCCCCGCCTTGACGTAAGATCTCTGAGGAAGATGCATATTGGATTTTTCAGCATCACAGTACAGTTGTTTACGTCCAGATTCATCTGGATTCTTCTAGTGCAGAATTATGATGCGTTGCTTTCGTCACTTAAGTAAAAATCGAATAAAATGTTCAGACTGTAGACACTTTGAAAAGTATTTGTTATGAATCTGACTTATTACCACACATAAAATGGACACGAATCAGATGGGTTGAAAAGATCATTGTTGGGCCATTCAGACTGCCATAAAAAAAAATCGAAAATGGTTTGGATTCGGGCAAAAACAAATAAATAAATGAAATCAAATGTGGGTTTCATTTGCCTGCTGTAGGATTTGTGTTAAGATACTGTTTGGAAAAAGGCCCAGCCGGGACTCTAATCCCTCCCCTACTACTCTACTCCCAATTACTCGGTCTGTTCTGTGTTTGTTCATCACTATATTGCTTGGCTCGTCCACAAAACAAGACAGGACCAGACTGCAACTAATAATCTGATCTGCAGGGCCGACCTTCCCTTCATGTTAGACTTCTGCAGGTCTGCGGTCAGAAAAAGGGCACCGGAAGTCTCTGCAGACCCTGCACACCCTACAGATGAACTTTTTAGACTTTTACACACAGATCAGTGCTACAGAGCACTTAGCAAAAACAAGCCTCCACAGACATGGTTTCTCCCTCCAAGTTGTTTCTCTGAAGACCACTTAAGTCAGAGTGCTCAGATCGATACCCACACAGAAAACTTATAAGCAGAACTAAGTGAGAAACTTAGCATACGATTCATGAGGTTTCATCATAACTATACTAGTTAATTTGAAGTAATATTACTTCTATAGAACACGGCTTAAAGAAGGAACTCTTGTAATTTCTTTAAACAACAAAGTAATAATTTCACAAAAGCTTTATGTACACATATGAAACTCTAATTCTCCCTTCAAAGGACTCCTGTTTCTCACTGTGACTTACTTACATGGGTAAATCATTAGTGTCAAGAACGTTTTAGACGTTGGAGTGACATTTTCACAAGCTAGTTCACTTTCTGTAAGTAAGGTATCAGGTGACGCATCTTTTGCTGATGCTACAGATGATTACTGTAACTGCAGTGTCTGAATCACTTCCAGGCAGCATAGATAACTGTGTATTTAGACAGCTGAAGTGAAATTGTTTCTGAAAAGTGCAGACGACAAAGTGGAGTCTCGAGAGTAGGGCTGAAAACAAGGCTGGCTCAGTAATGTTATGTACAGCGCAAACTGCAAAGTAGGTATGGTTACATCAATCTGAAGCAGCAAAGCGAGGATGCAATTTAGATTAATGTTGAGTTTTACTAGTACTAAGATTGTTCTTAGTACTATATTACTATAGTACTAATGAATATAGTACTGATGAATAAATATTCATCCTTGATGAATATTTATTCATCAAGGATTTAATAGTTAGTTTGCGATAAAGTATGATATATTTTGTTGCATGCTGAGATATTGTGGTTATGTTGCTGTATTATGAGCAGAAACGTGGGTGGGCTGTGAGCTTGCAGAAGCAAAACTGCAGTGATACTCGGCAATGGGGAACCTCAAGGTTGTGGTTTTAACGGACTCAGATAAACTCAGATATTTCACTTTGTCCTTAAGACAAACAGCCTACGGTGTCAAGTAATCAAGATTAAGGATCAAGATCACAAATCAGTTTATTTTATTTTATGTGTTCAACATAGCAGCCTTTGGATTTAAAGTGTCCCTGATGCAATAAAACTGCTGGCATGATTTAAACAAATGAGTTACCGTGCTTTCATTCTGTGTATACAAAAGCTTTTAATAATAAACATTTCTCGCAGAATACTTGCAGTGTTTTTGTCTTTAGTAATTGGGTCAAACAACGGTGCCATCTTGTGACATAATGAGGATAAGTTTACCTGTTTAATCCCAAAGTTTTTTCCTGCTCAATAAGTGCATGCATTTCAATCCTTGGACCTCCCTAACACATTATTTTTATGAATTATTACATTTTATGTTGGTTATGTTAGTGCAAATGTAGGTTTTATACTCTGCAACAATTGTTGCCTGTGAGATACTGCATAGTCTGAATTACACAAATATGGCCTATTTATACATATAAAAAAATAAGAAAAATCATGACATACATGATCTATTACAACAAAGAACAAGAGTGTTCAGAAATATTTTAGATACATAAAGATTCAATGCCCCATCCTGAAGATGTCTTTGTCTCAATGTGCCGAGTGACCTTTGACCTCATTTAGTTATTTCATCAATGAGGCACACTCAGGTGAAAATGTTAGTATGAACAAACCTGCATCTGAGAGGAAATTCTCCCTGTTCCACCAGACCAAGCACAAGACCTTGTCCTAAACTACCGTATTTTCCACACTATAAGGCGCACCTAAAAACCTTCAATTTCCTCAAAAGCCGACAGTGCGCCTTATAATCCGGTGTGCCTTATATATGGACCAATGTTGAGCCACAACAGGTCTAGCAACTACGGTAAGCAGTCGCCGACTTCATTTTCGCCCGTAGAAGAAGAAGCGTGCAGTGCATGCTGGGATAGTTGTCAGAACGCTGGTTTGTAATCTATTAATAAAGTTTGACTGACCTATCTACCTACCCACCGTCTGCAATCAGGTCGTCTGCAGGTCATTTAGCACCACGTTCTCCACAAACATGCTGTGCACTACCGAAGAAGGGTCACTATCGTCCGGCCACGCCCGGCTCGGAGTCGGACTGTTTTGCTGACATTCCTTTTTAGTGCAGCTCCATCTAGTGGATGCATAACGTAACTCCAGCCTCTATTGTGGCGTATATTCTATGCGCTTTATAATGCGGTGCGCCTTATATGTGAAAAAAGTTTTAAAATAGGCCATTCATTGAAGGTGTGTCTTATAGTGTGGAAAATACGCTAGTTTTAGGTCTGACATCAGTGTCGTCATTCAGTGCATAGATCACACTTTGTGGAAAGGATCGCCTTTTGGGGGCGTGATATAGGTGAGGGTTTCAACTGTGAGATGTAGAAAACATCATTTTAAGGTTCCTTCTGGTCTATAAGATCTAAAACATCTGATATTTTTAAGCTGTGTGGGAGCAGCAAGACATATAGAATAAACAGCAAACCTATGGACACGTATATACTGCTGTCTATGTATTATGTTAGCAGCAACAATTGTTGCCATGCTTACATTCGCTCTTCTTATGATCAAAATATGAATGAAGGGATACAATTTTCTTTATATATCAGTAGAAGACACTTGAAAGAACATATGTTCAAAATATTTTATTGATGTTTATTTAAATATTTTACTGACTTCCTCTTGTACAGGTTTGTGACATTTACCTCCAGCGTCACAGGCAGGAAGTAAAGAGGTCGGGTCATGTGACCTTTCACACTAGCTACATGAAACTGATATTTGTTAGAGTAGACACACTATTATTTTATTTTAAAACTTCAATTAGCTGCCAAAAGTCAAAGCAATTCTTCTAGAGCTTCCAGAAGTTAGAAAAAATGTCTGGCAACAAGTGTTGCCGGTGGGATTAACAAACAACTAAGCCAGATTACGCAGAAGCAAGGAAGTTGTGAGCGATTTCAACAAAGATTTGATTTATCTGAAGTTTTTGGTCACAATTAGCATTCATTTTGTCTGTAGGAAATTTCACTCTGTTCTAGTTGCCATGCTCAGAACATGTTGGACCACAGCCAGAACTTGAACCATTTACTTCACTAACTGGACTTTTGAATTAAACCAGAAGTAGCTATGAATAATTATCATGTTCATAGATCTGTTCATTACCATTCAGTGCTTTGGAGGTGACAGATGTCCAGCTCCAGCTCTTCACTGTTGGACCCTTCGACCCCAGAAATGTCAGAGTCATTGTTGCTTCCTGAACTACATGATTCAGAAAAAACAGGGTTGCAGTCCTTCAGTAGGACTAGCCTCGTCTTCATCCAAAACTTCCTCAATTTTGTCAAAATATACTCACCAATATGAACTTTAATGAAAAGAATACCCTGCCCCCAAAAAAAAGGAAAATATGCACATCACAGCAAATTAATGTTAATGTTGTTCCAGTGTTTTTCACCAGCCCGCAAAGATCTGAAACTCCTGCAGAGTGTTGACCAGAGCTGTTTCTTGTTTGCGTGTGCGTTTTTCAGAGAGATGTGCTGCCTGCTTTGCTGCAAAATCATGGTCATTTCGCTCTTAAAGTTGATGCATGTGCTCCCTGCGCTGCTCGCACTACACTTCTCCACACTGAGCAGCTCTTTGATAGCAGACTCCATGTCCATCAGTCCACTGCAGCGGTTTAAATGTTGTTGTTTGGAGTTCGCAAGGTCCAGCCTTCATTCGTGCAGTTACTTAAATCGTGGGCCAATCAAAGAATTCAGTCAGCTGTCAGTCAAATTCCTTAGCACAGCTTGCACTACCAATGAAGTGGTAACGAAAAATGGCAAAGAATGGCACAAGCTCTGATAATGGAGGCAAATTTGTCTGGTTAAAGAAGAGGTTGAAGCCATGCTCTGTGGAGAATTGACTTAGGGGCTATATGCACAGCACAACCAGCTTGGACCAGTGATGATCAATGTTGTTTATACCAAATTCTGATCATGCCATTGGTTAAGTTAAAGAGTTGTACATAAGCTAGCTTGTAAGTGTGTATTCTTGTGAAATCTGCAGGGTGCTGGATAAAATGGTGAGGTGATGTCATGAGTTTTCCTTTGTTCACTTCTGATAATTGTTCATCTACATCCCTTCATTAATCTAAAACCTGTCTTCGGGGAAGTGGCGGGGATGTCCCGTCAGACCATCGATTTCCAAAACCACACAAAGAAAAACTTGTAAAAGTGCACACGGGCTCAGTGTAACCTCGCTGGGCCGCACACAGATTGAAAAGGAGGGTAGAAGTAGAAGTAGACATCGCAAACTTTCACAGAAACTCCCCTCTCTAAAACCCCAGTTTAATATGGGTAAAAACCTGACAGTGAGTCAGAATAACATTCTCTACTATAAAATATTCACACAAAGAAAATACATCTGTCCTTTAGTAACACTTTATACTCTTTAGGTAACTATTTCTTTTCCAATTCACTCCTGTCAGGATCCCAAACAATAAACATTTAAACCACTTAGGCCAAATTTTGACACAGTTATTAACTTGGAAACAGCAAATTGAGGTCTCATAAAGCTGGTGATAATTGGATTGGTCCTTCTTTGACAATGTCTATCTTAAATAGCCATCTTGAAAAGGGCACCAATTCTGCAGTAATATTACATTGATCTGCTGGCATTTTCATTGTTGCTGCATGAGGACTGCTGATCAGCACTAGCCAGTCCTCTGCAAAAACATGATGTTTTTTAAATTAAATGTATTTCTTAAGGTACATTTTAAGCCTTTAAGGACGTCTTAGGGTTTCATGAGGTAGATTCTGGTGAAAGTGAAAGAATTCATATACAGAAAAGTATTTTAAACAAAATAGTAATAAACTGCTAAAACAATCTTTTGTTATCCACAATTGTTTTCAATCATTTTTTTTTCACCACCCTCTCTCCATTATGCCATATGTTATGTAGCATGTAACAAATTAACTTAATCAAAAAGTTAATTTTAGAAATGAAACATTCAGTTGCTAGGTTTATGTTGACAAGAAATCTGACTCCATTAGTATCTCAGTTCAAATCTTAAGACGTGCATTTCCGTTTATTTTGATGATTATATAATATTAAATAAAATACACAAGTCTGACCTTCTGAATTCAAAACTGAAATAAATCACGAAACTTTGGGTGCCGTTATTTTTGTTAAAGTACAATTAACTTTTGAGATGTAAAAAAATAAATAAAAATAAAATAAAACTATGGCTTTTTGAACACTGTGTTGTCAGTATTTTGCAGCACCTCTAATCTGAACCATCTGCTTTGTGAAACTTTAGTAAATGTGTTGCTTTAAAGTAATACAACAATAATGTCACACTTGATGATGATGCTACAATATTTTCAAAATTACAACCACTGGATAAACAAGTGCATAGATCTTTTTTTATGATTTTATTGACGTCTGTGTTAAGCTGTGTCTGCTTGGCACTGCTCTGTCAGTGTGACAACACTAATAAATTACCCTGTAATGCAGCTGCAGCTGCATGAGAATCACAAGATATTATCCGTGATAAACTATGTCTTGCTTTGCGTCAAGCTGTGTTTTTGGCCCGGGCGCAGCTGTTCAGGCCAACTAGTCCCTTGTACTGCCAGCTTTGGCCAGCTTAAGGTGCGTTGATTGAAAACATTATTCGTAGCTTTGAATAGAAGCTGTGCAGATCTTGTCTTAGTTTTCACGGCCAGGTGAAATGTCTTCTCTAAACCAAGAACAGACTGTGAAATTTTCACAATTTAAAAATGTTTTTATTTGCTTAAGCTTGACTTTTTTTTACTTTAATATGGTTCCCAATGGCTCTACTGGTGGTGATTTTTAGCTTAGTGTTTGAGCTTTGCGCTTAACACAGTAAATGTTAGAAAAACTGAATCTATTCAAACTCTGGCCAGGGATATTTTTTTTTCTGTATTTTTAATAAAGTGCATCTCCATGGCTCGTTATCTTGGTGTAAGTAGTGACTGGCTTAATGAGCCACCATTAATAATCAGCAGAATATAACAAGCCAAATCTCATGAGGAACTCTTAGGTAAGGGGGAAGATGGAAAATTAACTTTTTTCTGTCAATTGGAATCAGTTTTGCTTACTCCGACTAAGGTCAGAGACAGTTCTGACCTTAGTGTGGATGGGTTCTCTTGTGGATTGTACATACAACACAAAATAAACAAGTTAAGTAAATAATGCCACCTTGCAGAACTATGCTAAATAAAAATACAGAAGAGTAACTATTAGGGGAGAGGTAACAGGACTTCAGCAAAAAGATCTGTGCTTTAAGGGGTATTTTTTTTATCCTTTGCACACTTTCAACTCTGTGCATTTGTTAACCCATCTATGTCATGTTCTATGTTTTCCTACAATTGCCTTGTTTTGTCATATAAACTGTAAGATGTGAAAAGAAAAGCTAAGGCTATATATACCAAAGCTTATCATTATTTTTATGTTATGTTATTTTTGCCCACCTTTACATGATGTAAAAGGGTGAAAGTATGTTTTTGGACAAATAGTGCCATAATCTACATATGGAAATTCCGATTGTGTATAAGTAAAACTAAACTAAACCTTTTTTAATTCAAATGTTTCAACTTTTTTTCTTTTAATGGTTTTTGAAATGCACTTTGTTTTTCACAAAATGTTTCACTTTTGAATTCTTTGGGAAAATTGTTAATGTTGATATTAGGACCTTGTAAAGACAGCATAATTTGTACATCATAAACCTAGAACTGACGGAAGATGTGCTTTGTTTCTTATGAGATTATTACTCTATAAAAAATTTGAGTAAAAATATACAAGCTTTACAAAATCCTAACATTTTCCCACAAATCTAAAGAAAATGTATTTTGTTCAATTGAACAAGACATTTACCATGTACTGCAGAGTTTGTGTTGAATCTAAAAGTTTAAGAAACTGTTTGTTCCTTTTTTCACACATACTTGATATATATTGGAGAGATATTCAGGAGTGAATCTTTTGATGACAGATGCGGTTTTTACAGTCTGATGTACTTTTTCCTTGACCCATCATCAGCACTGCCTGAATCACGTGATTTAGTTTTCACGAGGCCATGTGAGAAATTCAGCTTTAAATGAGTTCTCTTGGGTCTGAAGAACAAGCATCACTTGTCTCAACAGAGCTTTAAAAGAGAAGAAACATAAATGCTACCCTTATAGTTATATTTTCCCACGACTAAGAGCAAAGATATGTTTTTTTGTTTCTTATCTAGACTTTATAAAAACAAAATAGTTGCTTGAATGAAGCTGTTGGTACTCAAGTGTTTTGTTGCTTTCACTGCGCCATTAGAAACATTAGCCATCGTTGCTGATTGTAACAAATCCTTCAACTTAATGGCTAGCAAAACGTGTCCAAGGAGATAAGACTGTGAGCACCACAAGCTAATTAGAGTCTTAAGAAACGAAAGATTTATCAAGAACCCAATGTGTTAATGAATAATCTAATGATGCTTAGCATTATTTTTGTTACACAGAGACCATCTGTTTACTCTTCTTCTTCTCTTTTTCCTTCTTGGATTACCACAGTGAATCATCTTCCTTCATTTAGTCCTTTCCTCTGCATCCTCAGCCCTCAAACCACCTGATTACAAGAGCAGGTTAACAAAAAATATTGGTTTGCAAACTCCGGAAAGTTAGCTAGTCAGTCATAAGTATGGATGATTATGTGAAACTAACTTTATTTCACAGATTTTTCTATTTTCCTCCTGAGACGCATTAAAACTGTCAATATTGGAAGACAAATAAAAGTATATTTTCCTTCGTATTCCTTCCTTTGCTATTTTATAGTTTTCATCAATTGATAGTTTGGTATATTTATTAAAGAAAAATAAATCAACACAGATGCTTAATGGAAAATAAAAATAAAAAAATGCCTGTCTGCAGATGTACTTAATCCTTCAGTAACAGTATTTATCAGTGAAAATAATTTCCTACATTATAAACAATACAACATAAGTTTCTTTTATTGTTTGCTTTTGGAAGAAGGGCTGTTTCTGTAATCTAACACATACCAGTATTACTACATAGCTGCAATCATAATGCGTAGTTCACCTCCAAGTTATCAGTCGGTATTGAGAGCCCTGTTCTAACACTGTAGGTCTGGATATCTCAACAAATTAATAAGACTAAGGTATCTGTTTTTTGTCTATGAACAATATTAGTGTGCAAAGGTCAATGCCAAAACAGAAAATGACTCAGGAAAATGGAGTCCCTGAGTCAAAACAAATCCAAACCTGAGGCAAGTAAAGACGGGGCACAGCTGGGCCTTTTCATTCACCGGATGTCCCTGTCTCAGTTGTGAAATTAGGTTAGTTGTCATCATTTAGAGTTTGATAGGGTGTGTATTTTTACCATCATCTTCAACTTGTGTTTGTTGTTGGTTGTGACATACACCATAGTTGTGCTTTCTGACAAAGAGTATATGTCAGAAAGAAGAATAACCCCACATAAATTAAACATCTGGGTGGATTACGTTTCTAAACAAAAGCTTGGCACATGTTAGTTTTAAAACGGTCCAAATTCACGACTTGAAAACTGATGTATCATCATTTAATTCCGACAAATGCATTTTTTTTTCACAGTTGCTTTACTGATTCACTTACATCTTATGTGTCTGTGTCCATGCATGGGTGTGAATCTATCTATTCACACCCATGCAACAATTTATTTCAGTATGAAAACAGCAGCTTTTAGCAGTTCAACTGTTGCGAAAGCAAGTTCTTTCATTCACCCACTATCTCTCTCCTCTCTTTAGATTTCTTTCATATTTCCTCACCTACTCCCCTCCTTTGTTTCTTTGCAGCTCCAGTCTTCCTCCTTCTAAATTTTTATGCTCCCTTTCTTGAGATGTCTATCATTTTCTTTTTTTCCCCCCCAAACTTTCTTGCTCTCTTGCTTCCTTCTCATTTCTCGTGTTTTCTTTTGAAGTGTTAAACAATAAGAGAGCTTCTCTCCCAAGCAATCTTGTAGGGAAATCCAATCTGAAGCTGCAGTACACAGTGCAGCGCAGCAGCATCAAGTCCTTAGGATCACAGGAGGGTGGCAAGGAAGTAGAGGCATCAGACGTATAGTCAGCATGAAGCGACAATGGCAGCGGATGCTCAGAACGTTGATCCTCCGGTTCTTAACCAAGCTGTATCAGCGCAGCTTAGCTGATAAAACCTGTGACTCGTGTCCAGAAGAAGAAGAAAAAAAAAATACCCGTCTGCCTTTGTTGTTCCAGCTGCTGGACCTTAACTTATGTCCATTTTAAGGCATAATTAAAAAAAAACAAAAAAAAACATGAGGGTATAATTATGGAGATCTTATTGACTGTGATGATTAAGGTAGTGAATTTCATCAGTCCAGCCTGTCACTGCACTGGGGAAGCACAATTAGTTATCTTTCCATTTTCTTTTGCCTTCTCCCTGCTGTCCTTTTCTCATGTATGCACCTGACACTTCTTTGCAGTGATAAATGCTACTCATTACTAAAGACTGGAATCAGAGGGGAGAAAAAAAAAAAAAGGGCAAAATTAGTACTCTGGGAGGTTAGGCCATGACTGGGTCATATACTATCATCTGCGAAGACATCCGAGATATGCTTATGCTTTCCCACATTCTTCCAAACAGCTATATGTCATACTTAGTGATTTTATAATGTATGCAGTTCTGTCGTAAACATGCATCATTTCTGTCCTGGGCAGACTCTTCATTTCTGTTTGTGTCTAATGTTGATAGGTATCGATGTGAAAACGCTGCAGCACGTTCCTTGACGTGGCCCTTTGAGCATATACGCTTCTGTTTCCGATGGAGCTCCAAACTTTCACCACACAGAGAAGCTTATTGGAATCATAGTCACATCGCTAATATCAAATTGTGAATAATTATGACAGCTTGACTTTCGAATGCATTTTCATTAATTTTCATGACTTTGTGCATGCATGGAGGAGAAACATCAATCTGATTTTTTTCTTTGCTCGAGAATATCTGCTCATTTAGCTATTTTAACGGCTCCAAACAAACTGGAAGACTGTCAGACGAATGCGCTGATGTAAATTACGTTGCACTGTAAGGAAGATTTAAAAGTGGTAGACCACAACCCTCTACCAACTTGCAGCCGACCGAAGTGCGATTTGAGAAGCGACAATAAATCCTTGATGGCTGAATTTTACAGACTGATGGACAATTATGCAAAACGCCTGGAGAAGCTGCACATGGTTATTTTTGCAAACAGAGCAATATTATTGCTGTTGAGCTTACATTTTTTGGAAGAAAACAGCCTAATTGTTTTTTATGGTAATGTTAGAGTGCAGCCTTTTTTTCAAACAGACCATTTTTTGAAATAGTTGAAAGAAGATCATCTGGAAATACTGAGAAAGATTTTCAAAGCCGTTTCTAACTGCATTCCTGCTTCGGAGAGGACGGGAGAAAAGCGAACAGGTCAGAGTGGTGTTTGGCTTTTATTCCTCCTCTAATAGTTCCCGTTTCCACGTCAGAGAATTGATCTTTATGTCACACGTTTATTATTTGTGAATTTTATCATGAATGTTGTATTGGCCAAAAATCGATATTGAATGAGACTGACCTCGCTCCGTTTGGACTAGCAAGCCTTAACCAGTTGCATGACAACAAAAACATGTTGCTCTCTCACAGGTTAAGCAGTACAGATTTCTTTATAAATTTGCCCTGTGCTTCCCAAACTGAGCTATATGGCAATTTACTCTTATTTGCACAAATAAGTACATGTGAGTGCATAAACTTTCAAAGTGAATTATACCAATTTTTATTATTGATTTTCCTGTCATTATGATTTTTGTTCCTTTCCTCATCTGCCTCTGTGATAGTCTTTCAGCATTGCAGCTTCCCTGTGTAATGAGCAGCTTCCCCACAGTGTGTTCTGTCAAAATTCAGCTTTATTTTTTTTTTAAATGAACATGATTAATTTAGCTTAAAAATGTTGAATAAAATGAACCCGTCTTTGAATTTTGAATTTCAGTTTATGGTTTCTGCTTTGTTTACCATCTTGCTTGTTAAAGATATTAAGGTCCAAACTTTTAGACCACAGAGTTTTGGTTGGTCTAAGCATTGACAAAACAAATAGGCCCAATATTAGTTGACTTGGCTAAACTCAATTAATATATTAATTACTTGGCTAAACTTCCAACAGCTTTAAAATTGATTAAAATTAAAATTAAAATCGATTATTTCTCCCTGAGATGAATAGACCTTTGGAATAAACCTTCCAAAGAAAGGAAAATACTGGATATTGCTGCTCCATCATTTTGTTGTTTATTGTTATATACTGTTATATAAGTTCTATATTGTTATTATAAACACATGTACCTGAAGTACCATGACTATGACAACTCACACATAGCTATTTACGCATCAAGTCTATCATTTCCCCTCAGTAAAATATAATTTAAGCAATATGCAGGGAACTCTGCGTTGGAATTTCACTTTGCACCATCTTACTTCTGGAAAATTGCATATTTGATCAAACCCAGAAAAGTATCCTCGTTAATCCAAAAAATCTTCCATAGAACAAGCCTGCTCTCCATTTTTTCAACATCCCAACCCCAGGTGTTTGTGAGCTGTTTAAAGTATGCATCAATGAATAATATAATGGAAACTGACAGACAGTGTGAGGAAAATAAAAAAGGTAATGAGAAAAAGAGGAAGTAAATTACATTCATTCATTTAGAGGCTGATAGACTATTGTGCTGTTGATGAAACTACGGTAGGCAAGATTCTGTTCTTATAAAAAAAAAGTCCTTTGGATATTATTAGGGCATTACTGTCCATAATTTGTTGAAAGGGTGGTATGATGCACCGTCAACAGAATTGTCAAAAGGTGCTTTTACCTCAGGATCTTCATGTTTTTTTTGTTGTTTGCTTCTGTTGCGCTAAAACACGTACCCATTACTGTCTTTTCCAGTTCTTTGTTATTCATTTACAGTGACTTTGGTCAGACACACTACAGTGGGGCATTTTGCAGACACACTGAATCAGACAGGGAAGACCACTGAGGGTTTTCAGGCAATGCTTTCTTATGTTTTATTTATGTTTGAAAGATGATTCACCTTGACATTTGCTGATGCTTTTGCTCCTAAGTGAATCTCTTGCCATCATGAAATAGCTTGTCCAGGGTTGACCTGCTAAATTTTTAAGGGGTTCCCTGTCAGTATTAGCCGTTCCCTCGATAGTGAGCGTCCATTCGGGATATGACCGTTGTCGTAAGAGGATGGGTTTTAGGCATTGCAATGCCTTTTATGCTTGAGTTGACTCAAAAGCAAACTCACTGCAGCAATTGTGCTGTAAACCCTGCAGTCAAGGATGAAAAAGGGACTTGGTGGACTGATGTCAAGTAGCAGCACCTGTATGAGTAGCAGTTAACAATGCCCACTCATTAGGATGCTTGGCTCGCTGTGATAAATCAAGTGGACACTACAGAATTGGACAAATTCAAAATGTTATTTGCAGATGCCAAATGTGTGCAAATTTTGAGTTTCCACATCCTACTTCTGAAACTAGACGAAAGCCGACATAAAACAGCTATATTGAGCCAATAGTCTGGGTGTTAATGCAGATGACCCTAATATAGATAAGAATTATGGATTTAGGGCAAAGTTCACCCATATTTATGTATAGTTATGTTAATTTTAGTCAGCGCTAATGGCAATTTATTATTTTCCTAAAGGCTGGAGTTGCTTGTTCTGTGCAGATTAGATGAAAAGGGTAACGGTGATTATAATTTTAGAACAGTGGAACAAAAAAAAAAATAAGGAAAAATGTGACTTACAAACATTACAGAAATTCATCATCTCCTCCAGTGAAATCTGCTTGATGTGTTTTTTGGGGGAAAATTTTTACTTTTAATCAAATAAATTGTGATATAATCTTTAAAATCCGGAGTTCACCCCTTACGAATATGAAACAGTCCAACTAATAGGGCTTTGAAAACATGGATTAATAAACAGAACTTAAATAAATTAGTTCTGCCAAAAAAGATCCAGCTATTTTGTGCAATGTGACTGGGGTTTCAAAGTGGAATCACTTATGTGCGGGGTTGTTGTGTCGACATGAGGGAGAGATTAAAAAAACAAGGAGAAAGTGGTGAGTGATCAAGCAAAAATAGATAATTGTTTCACTTATTTTTATAAAAGCATTTTAAAAATTATCAAGGTAATGTCTGTATTGTTTTTATTTTGTCGCTGCACTTTGAATTGCCTTGTTGCTGAAAATGTGCTATATAAATACAATTACCTTACCTTACTGATACATTTACCTGACATCTGCTTTATGATTTCTCAACCTATGCTCCTTTAGGAACTTAATAGGGTCGTATACAGTCACTTTCAGTAAATTAGAATATGAGTTCCATTGAGGCTCATTTGTCAGATAAAAAAGTACATTTTCAATATCATTTTCACCTCTCATAAGTGCATCTTTTTTTAGACATTTCCCCAGGTTCTGTTAACATATTAGATGAATACGTTCTAAGCATAAAAAAAAAAAAAATCAACCCAATGCCAAGATAATAGAATTGCTCTCTAAAGGGAACAATGGCTCCTGGTGTGCAGAGAGGTGCAGTAATCAAGGTCTCTTGCTTAACAAAGGACAGTCGCGGGTAAGCAAAATCCAGTTTCTGGCCTTGATAAAGTTAGCACATAGATAATACAGCAAGTTTTATTGTATTTGATCCAACATGAATGCATTGCATTGTTATGGTACGAGGCTTTTCTTTCTTTATTGGTAATAAAAGTTTGAATGTCATCTCAGAGTGTTAAATTATACTCATTTTAGTGCTATTCATTTTTTTTTATCAGATTAATCACACTTTAGTGTTGTGATTAATCACAATTAATCACTGTGTTTAACTTTGTAAGCTTGAAATCTAATCATGAATGTATTCAAAAATGCTTAAACATTATTTTAGTATCTCAAACCAAACATGTCAGAGGATCCTCTATTTTCCAGGTTTCCATATCATACCCAAACCTTCGTATCAGGAAGGTTTAAAATAATTCATTTTGTTTCCAGACTTAATTTAGACATGAACTGGTTGTGCTTTGGTGGAAGAATAAGTCATAAATGTAATATATACTGTACATTCTAGCTTGGTTTCATTCAAACTTCCATCAGTGTGCTTCTTAAAGTGAAATTTGCAGCTGGGTGCACCGGTTCAGCAAAAAAAAAGAAAAAATAGTCTATGTACATTTCAGTTTTAGTGTTTTATTCATCTATCCTTTTTTGGATTTTTGTGGGGGGGTTTTCAGCAGGTAAAGATGACAAGGTCAAATACTCAACATGATGTATTTTATTTAAACAGATATGTCACAAAGATAAAAAAATAATAACATCTATCACCGAATTTAAGTCAAACCATAAGAGTTCAGGTGACACAACAAATTAAGAAAATTACCTATTAGAATTATATTATTGTCTTTCTATTTTTGTCCTGTAAAAATGGTAATGTTTGCCCGGCATGTAAAAAAAAAAAAAAAAATCAATAAATATAAATAGAAGTAATATTAAATATATGAGGTGTAGTAAGTGAAAAGTGAAGTTTGTTTCAATGTGTGTGGCAGAGTGCAGTGGGACTGATGGAGGTCATGGCTCTGAGGAAGAATTTGTGAGTGAGGATGTTTGATTTCTTATACATCTAAATCTCTGTCATGAATGCAGGGGGACCGACTGTCTGTTCCCTGACTGGGAGCGCTGCTGGGCTTCTGCAGACATTGATCAACACACACTGAGTCAAGTTCTGGGAGTTGTCTTCCAAAAGTCTTTTGGGCTGTTTTTCAGCACCTGAGCCAACTTCTTCCCACCTTGTGCTGTGGCTGCTGGTACACCACAAAATCATACACAGATGTGGAAACTTTCAATGATGCCTCGATGAAATGTTTGCCCTCCTGATCATCCTCAGGAGGAAGAGACTGAACCTTTCTCATAGAGTGTGAGGTCTTCAGATCCTGGGTTAATGCAATTCCCCATGAACTCATCAAGAGGCTCCACATTCTTTCTGTACATTGTTTGTACTGGTTGTAGAGGTTATATCCTATGAACTGTTTAGTCCTTGGGATTTTCACCACTGGAAACGATTAGAGATCTCCTCCATGTAGTGTTTTTCAACATCTGCTGTTATTAGTGAACAACAGCGTGGCGTTTGAGGTGTAAATGGGGACGTAGTCACGAGTTGAGCGCAAACAGAAGTGGGATCAGAACACAATCTTGCAGAGCACATCTGTTTAGGTTTAGACACCTGTCTTGTCTCACCAGCTGTGCCCTGCTGGTAACTATCAGGGCGCACATTGATTGATAGTGTTGCTATTCCTCACTGGAGATTTCACTAGATCATGGCGCTGAGTGAAAGTCTGCTGGGCTGGGGGCAGCAGGTCCAGCTCTTCACTGTCTTCCACTTGTCTGTCAAAGTGTGAAAACAACTGTTTCAGGGTGTCAGCGTGTACTTTTCACAGCTGATCTACTGTGTGTTGTCCATGCATCCTAATGCTTATCCACATGTTCTTAAGGCATTTTTGTGTGTCACAACATCTTGTTCTTTGCCTCTCTTTGGGTCCCTGTTAGGAACAAATATGCCCCCTCACATATTTCTTCTGGTTTTGCTTTCTCCCCTCTCCCCATATTTAAACTGGAAAAACAGCAAAAAAACAGAAGGAATCTTTTCATGGTTCTGAAAACAAACACCATTTTTGGTTTTGATTAGAGAACACCATTTTAACTACTAGGATAGAGTCAGTGGGGAAGAGTAGAGCAGGCTGTATTGATGCAGAACTGACACTCCCTTCATCCCCCTTTACTTTGTGATGAATCGCGTTTCTTTCTTTCAAAGGAGTCCTTGTCTCCTACACAAGAAAGTTGGGGAAGGTTTTTGATTTTGAGACAGTGCAGCTTAGCATTATAACATCTGCAAAGTGAAAATTAACACATGCTTCCCCCAAAAACTGAGGAAATATCCTCACATACTGTAGGTCCAGAGTGTCCACTTTCCTCACCAAGTGGATCAAACTGCAGCATGATGATTGTTGTTGCACTACGACACATTTTTAGTCAGAATTCAGACAGCAGTAGGAGGTGGTAGAGCTGTCTCACAGGTTACCTTTTTCCTCAGTGGGATGCTGGCTCTAGCCAATTAAGGTAGCACCAAATAGGAGCAGAATATATTTATAAAGAAGAAATGCCTGGAACAAGTTCACTGTGCTACTTAATGGACAGCAAGGCTATACACAACTATGAAAATGCTGGGTTCTAATGTTTTATCTTTGTTTAATTTCAATCAAATTATACTAGAGCTTTGAGTGTTTGCTATCAATGCTCATGTGTTAAGCACTGGACAGGACCGTCTTCCTGTCGAGAACAGAGGGTTCGCCCACGCAGAACCAAACTTTCTCCACATCACTGAGGAGATCCTCGCACAGGATATCATTAAAAGGTGGATGCCGAGCAGAAGTGCAACTCTTTTCTCACCATTCTGCCAACAAAAGGACAAATCCACAGTGACAAAAAAAATTGCACCTGCTCTTGGTTTGAGTTAGTCTGTCCATAAGGGCTGGACAGGCTTCCAGCGAGCATAAATCAGCACCAACTTTTCTCTTGGTTTTCGCGAAATCATTTGAAAATCAAAAACTCTGCGTTGTCTTATACAATAGAGCAACAACGTTGCAAGATAGATTCTAGTTCGTGTCCGTCAGACATGTTAACTTGACATAATAATGTCTCTAAAACTATGGTTTGCTGCAATAAATATATGAATAAATATGTTAATAAATAAAAGTGGCAAAAAATGGTTGGCTCTCTCTCATAAAAAACCATGGTTTTGGATGGAGATAGGGCTAATCTTCAGTGATATAAAAACTTATTAGGTGGCTTGATATTTAGATTTAGGAATAGCTGCCTGGGAAACAGCTGAGGAGCACTCACTGAGTGCTGTGTGGAAGCTGGGAAGCAGAACCATTAGCTGAGTACAACTTAAAGAACCATGACACCACTGCATTTTCCCTCTAATGTTAGTACCAGGCCGTTTCTGACCAGCTGCCATAACAACACTTTTTAATCCAGCTGGATTCAAAGATGTTGCAGAAGAAGTAGAAGTAGACCAAGTAACCAAGGAGACAAACTTTTTTTTCTGCAAGTCGTCCTACTGCTAGGGTCCAAGAAATGTGGCTGATGCTGTTCACATCCCAACTTGAAAGATATTACTTGATAAATACCTATTTTGCTTCAGTATGTATTCTAATATATGTGACATGACAACTAAGTTACCTGCTACTTACTACTTGGAAACATGACGGAGCAAGGCAGGGGATTTTTCTCTGTGTTTTGAAACCAAACATCTAAGCACGTCAGTTTACAGAATGTATGAAAAAAGGGACAAGATCAAAATCTTCTGAATAATATCTAAATCCCCACGAGTGTTATTACAGATACAAATTGATATGATTTCACCCTCCAAATATGAGAGAAAAAAAATGTTTTCTTTGCAGAAACGGTTGTGTTATTCAACTAAAATGCCTTGAAGATTAAGGTCTGAGTGTGTAAACCTTGGATGTCCATGACATTCTTTTTTATTAATTTTTTCCAGAGTTGCCAGTCATTTGTCCTTCTTTAGTCCAAAAAAACAATAAAAGAAAATGTGACAGGAGGAAGATGTTGATTTGAACATTTTAAGATGATCATCTGACCAGCTTCACAATATTCACAAAACATGTGAAATTGGATAAATAACATGAACAATATATGCAATACCCTCAAGAGACAAACAAGCGGAAAGCAAAATGCAAGCACACACAAATCATGATGATGTAGTTTTGAATCCAAATTGTTTAAAATCTTGTTTAAGTACGCAGGCTTAATTTTATTGAATGTTGGAAGTATGTTTTGCCATAGGTGTATCAGACATAAAGAAATAATGCATACAACGTCGTATTTTCAATCCATGTTGAAATTGCTTTTTCAGGAGACACGGTATCTGACGTGCTCCGAAATGGAACCGTAATTGCTAAGCCTAAAAACGTTGATTTGGTCTTGCCTATTTGCCGTTTTCCTGACATCTGTCTTTCTGCTCCTCTTGCTCCCCATGTATTCTGCATTGTGTGGTAATGGAGTTCTTGAAAATTGGTCCACTGTGCCTCCTTCAACTCCAGTCTTTGTCAAGTCACCTTTGTCTGATTGCCCATATTGAACGGCGCTTGTGAATGTCTTGAAATAGATATTCATCACATACGAGCATGCATGTCCACAGGTGCAGAAGCCCTCCAGCTGCAGGAAACAGGAACGAACTTTGTTCGGAAAGTACTTGCAGCTGTGGCAGTGTGTGCTTCTGTGAAACGCAGCCATTATTATATTGGAAATAAAATAGCTTGACTCAATTCTAGCCAAAGAATATGAAAGCCAAGCATAATTAACCAAATTCAGCTAATATGGGCTCTGTGCCTACAGAGCACTGAGATTTATGTGAATTTTTAATAAAAAAGTAATGTGTATAGCCTCTGCTGCTTATTCCTCTGTGCCAATATGATTTCTATCTTATTTATCTTAGAATCGTCTCAGTTTTATATCTTTATGGCATCTAAATTCTTTATGTTACGCATCTTTTCTGCGGTGCCAAAAACAAGGACCGGTGGTCTACAGCACAGTATTAAAAGTAAAACAAGGCTAAAAGAATTTTGCAGCAGGACTTAGAAAATAAAAAAGTCCAAGAGTGAAAAAAAAATGTTCTGCTCAAGCCTTAAGCTTAAAACTCTCAGTAAACAAGAAAAGAGAAGTTTTATGAATAAACTGCAACCTACAATTTCTCTTCAACAACTCCCAATTTTTTCAAGGGGTTTCTCTCAACCACATAAGGAGAATTGTGGCTGTGTTTTTTTTTCTTCTTTTTTTTTTGAGTATTGATTTTCCTGAGTGATAAAAGACACCATCCCATCACAGTCCACAGGCTTTGACACCAATTAGGGTCCACCGAAATTACTCACTCTGCCACTTAATTGACTGAAGTTCTCAAACTTGCTCATCAGTTTTTGATGGATTATTAGCACTTGATGCCATTCAGTTTGAAAGTTTAATGTCTTTCTGGGCTGGTTGAAGAGGTCAACAGCTCTTCTAGGTGCTAATGGACTCCCTAGAGGTCTGGTTGCCTGTGATTGTAAAAGTAATAACCTGTGGTAGGTGTCAAAGGAGCTCTCTATCCCAGGATGCTCAGATGAACTTTGCAGAAGAAAAGGAAAGGAGAGACTATGGTTTAAAAAAAAAAAAAACAGAAACTGGGAACATTTTTATTAAATCCTGTTAGTTTCTTTAGCCTCTGGGACTCCCTGTAACGGATCTAGTGGCAGTGCTTTAGTCCCCATGTGATCCAATTATCAAACCCCTTTAGCTTTTATGTCCAAGTGAGGCATGTCTCATGAGAATTTGCTGTCACCAAACTGCAGGGGAACCAGAAGAAAGAATTACAAGTACAGAAAAATACCCATGCAGTTGTCTGCTTCTGTCTCACAGATGTCTCACAGTTTACCTATTACTAGAAGCATGAGAAGTTACGGCTTGTACGCGTAGCGTAATTAAAAGCTTTAAGAGACCAGAAATAATTTTAATGTCTTGTAGCGTGCTGTTTTTCTTTTCCACTCAGTAATTTTACAGTCTCTCTTGTCTTTTGGTCAAGAGGGGCTCCAGCACAGTAAAAGCTATTATAAACGCACTGAGTGTTACCTGTCCCATTAGACACAAAGTGGTTAAAGGAGCAGAACATTTCTTGGCTAAAGAGGCGTCAAACATTTTCCTCAAGAGTAGCTGGAGACTAAAAAGACTTTTAAAAGGTTTTGGAAAATTACACCTCGCAACCATAAGGTGTAAAGATGCCCTTGAGGAACTTTGTTGTTTGTTTCTTGTTGATCTAGCTGATAAATATTCCTAAATAGAAATGCTAACCAGTAATTAGAGCATGTTAATTTTGTCATGTTTAATTTAGATGTCTGCTGTTTACACAAAAATAGTGTAGATTTAAAATCTGAATGTATTCCCTGATTTTCTTCATTTAAAAATGAATAAAAGAACACTCGTTGTATACTCCAATGTTACAGAACAACATCCCTGACATTATTTGAATTTTTTTTTTTTATATTAATTGCTCAATGTTGTTTATTTATTTAATTACTTTTAAATAAAACAATATTTGAACAATTTGCTGACAGAGCAATCAATAAAACATTGGACAGTTTGGTCTTAATATTGCATTGACTATCCATCACAATGACTGACTGACAGAGGGCTGGCCTAATATCATGACATGACGCCACCTGGAACCGACCAATCGGCAGGTTAAGGTTGTCATGTCATGAGAGCTTTAGGCCCATGTTTAGCAATAAGTGACCTAATGCATCTTTACATGTCTTTATTTACAGATTACTTGTTTAAGACCCCCATCAAACCAAGAATTGCATTATTTTAATGTCAAGCCATAGCAGAAATAAATAAGTTTCACACCAAATGCCAACAATAAATGTTTGCACAATGACTCAAACTGGTCACAGCTTGAGAGATTGTATAATCATTATTTTGCCACTTACATGGGTATCACATTGTTGGATCAGTACATTGATTTAAATTCACATTCTTCAGAAAGCTCGATTATACAACAGGCAAAAGCTATATAGGCAAAAAAAAAAAGTATTTTTCTGCAAGCAAGTCATTTTTGAAATCCATGCCCTGCAAACCTTAAACTCATGCATATTCTCTCACTTCATTGGTTTGTCAATGGTGTTGCTTCAGTTTACTCTGCAAGTTTCTTACCGATTTGAATATTTTAATTGTAAAGACAATATGTGATATTACGTAACCAGCCACCAATACTTCTTGTAATACAATATGCTCATTTTGAAGTGGCGGATAAGCCTCCCGTAACAGCCACTTTCATAACATCGTGGGTTAAGAGGCAGAAGATTAGGAAGTGCTGTTTATGATGATTATAAAGACATTGTTTCTGGGGATAATCAGCCCAGATTTAAGACTCTTTGGGTCTCCGTATCACTTCATTTCTTAATTTCTCTTCTGCTTGCACACATACAAACCCACATGTTGTCTTGGCGGCTTCTCTCTCCCTCCACCCGCCTTTCCTACTGTCCTCTTTCCCCTCCCAGTTACTTGCCTCCTGTCTCAGTCGCTCTGACCTCTCAATATCACACAAGCTGTCAGTGCCAAACTATCGATGTCCCCTGACACTTAAACGACTCAGACACCCCACAGCATTGCCATTTGCACAGAGATCATTTTAATCTTTTATAGTGGGGCCGAGTGGAAGCAGTGGAGCTGTGTGCAGTCTGACCAGGCCAAAGCTGAAGACACTGGAGCCCTAAACAGAGATACGTTTGCCGACATATGTCACTGTTAGTCTTTTTGCGTTTACATGGGTAGTTTATTTAACAAAGGAGGCAATGTGAAGACCACTCCTACAACTCGCTGGTAGATAGAAAGTTGGCTGATTAAAAAGTCCCACACAATCACTGACTTGCAAAGGTTTTAACGTTTGCACAAATATTTAGGTTGTTATGGTGAGAAGAATGTTAGGAGTTATTTGTTCTTTGGGAGTAAATGATGGTTAGTTCACATGACCTGGCAAGTTACTGATGGATAATTATTTGTCGTTATGCCTGTCTGTGCTCAAAAATCATGTGATTCTTTCAAAATGTTCTCAGATATCGTGCCCCATATTTTCAGTTGTGTTCTTATCAGTAAACCTATGCTATATGTCGTTCTTACATGAATACATTATTTCACATTTCTCTCCCTGGTTTTTCTTTTATCACTGAATTAATTGAATTAGTAATAGCATTATCCTTAACTGCATAGTGCTACAGTGCATTTTTTGCCTCTGCTTTTGCAGCTTTCAGCTCTTTCGGTTTTTGTGTATGTAGGTGTTGGTTTGCCCTTCCATGAGTGTGTGTGCACACACTCCCGTTGGATAGCCTGAAGGGAGCTCGCAGGCAGTGAGTTTGGGGACTAAATGGCTGAGTGCATACATTCAGTCCAGGAAAATGAAGCTTCAGAAAGAAGAATTGTTTCATTTGTCCGGAAAGAAAATTTCAAGATAAAACTTGGATTTATGGTATTGCTCGTATCTTTTTTTGGCTCCATGTTTTTCTTGTGCAGGAATTTGTGGCATTTGTTGCTAGTGCTTTGATGAGGATGTCCTTTACAATAGGGTTGCGTTTGAAAGAGAAATGCTCCGGTAGCAGAAAATGAAGCTTTTGATTTAAAGTGGAAGTATTATGTATTTTCCAGCCAGTGACACTTAGCACAATAGAGTTACTATGTTACCTTCAGTAGTTATAAATACACTGTATTTATCAAACATCCCTTAATTCTCCTGCCATCCTGAAAGGGTTTGAGTGGACCCTGTGTGAGTTTTGCAAGTTTTTTTTTTTTCTTTTTGTACTTTTTGTTGTTTTGGGGACTAACAGCTGATAGGACACCTCCTTTACTTCCCCGTTGTCTGACCGTGACATCTACCTCACTCATCCGGAGTCAAGGTAGGACGCTCTGAATGGTTGCTACTTTCAAGGATTTCTCAAACACACATGAAAAAAAAAATCAAGGTAATACTCCTGTTATTATCGATGAGGAAATGACATTATAAAGTGATGTAAGTCAATTTTACCCCTCTTTTAAAAAGTCAGTTGGCCGTAATCCAAGTAAGGAGCTTTTCATGTTGCCATGATAACTGGATAGTTGTTTCCATTGGTAAATAATGCAGCTACTTTATGGTAAAACTGGACTTTTGTTTATCCCTGATAATGCCAACTTAAGTTCATATTCACATTCTAATGAACAAAAGACTTAAATTTGCAGAAGCTATGAAAACTGTTTCAAAAACAACAATACTGCTAATCTGTATCACTAGAAGGAAGACAAGACGAAACGAAAGAAACTAAGAAAAATTAAACAATTCTGGATAAACTAAGTTGTCTCCATTTATTTTGCTTAATTCATAGGGAGAACGTTTTACATTGACTGCTACTTTTAAAATTGAGTTACAAAGGATACTGACATTTTCCTGTCCTGTCATATACGCAGATTTATTGTAGATCATTTGTACAAAGCATGCTTGAGCTAGTGTCTATCCAGTGCTGTTACCATCTTTCAACTACAGTTTTGTGTGGGTGTTTGTCTTCTCTGTCAACGTTTCTGGTCAATGTGATGATTTTGAAATGTGCTTTCTGCTCTGCAGTGCCTTTGCCTTTAGGGGAACTGGTTGGGCATTCATCTGACGGAAACTATAATATTCTGTCTATCCTGTACTCAACCATTACTTGTTTGGTTTGGTGCAAGATGAACAAACCATGCAAACTTACAAAGTAATTTACAGTTTCTTTAGAGGACTTCTTCATGCCTGTCAAGTTTTGGAATTGAAAATACGGGAAGTATTTATCTGTCCCAACAGGACAGAGGGACTTGACAGGTATGGGTATTTTTACATCATTGTCCAATATTTAGCTCCATCCAGTTCCTCAACTATTTTGTTCCTCTCTGACCAGAACACACTGTCCCTTATTACCAGTTTGTTGTGTCAACTACGTAACTTGTGTCAAACTCCATGCAACATATGGCTTCCGTGTTTCACTTGAGAAACATTATTTTTTTCATGATGTACATTTAATCTCTGCCTAGAAACTCATTTACTATGTATGCTTTTGACTTCCAGCAACTGAAAAGTATTTTTTTTTCTATTGAATTGTTGTAAATGTTAAATTGAATATGCATTAAGATGAAGATTTTCTTTCTCTCATCTCAGAAACAGATTTTAAAGAGAAAAACAAATGGAATAAAGTTTATTGTTTGCATTTAGCTGTTTATGTAAACATTATTAGCCTTGGCACATAGACTGCAGCTATTTGAAAAGCAATATCATGAATATTAATATACATATCAGTTGCTTGTTAGGAAACTAAATTAGACGAGTGGTAGAAGTTATTAACACATTCTTCCGCCTTGCTTGTTTGTTTCTCCACTCTACTTATTAGTTGAAAAAGCTTTGCTTGCAGGTATTTAAACATTCAAATGTACATTATCAGTCAAGATTCAAAATACAGCACACATTATGCATAAAAATCTGGTTACTTATGGGAATTTGATTTTTCTTTTTTAAAAAAAGGATTATATATGCATTTGCTTCTCTGTGGAGTGTTAATCTCTGCCTAGAAACTCATTGACTATGTATCTTAAGAAATAAAGGTGAGGCAGAGAGTTAGGGGTTGTAGAATGGGTTCGAGTGTGTTATTAGTCAGGCAGCTTTTTGCAATAAAGCATTTTCTTTCCACCCTGAATGAGTGATGACAAGCAGAGGTAAATGATTTAACCTGGTCTGGCCTAAGATCTGAACTTGTATGTTTTTTTTTTTAAATGTTTATGTGAAAAAAAAAAGAACACAAAGGAAATAGTAAAGCAAATATGCAACCTATATACAATAAACAAGACACGTTGCTTTTTTGGACAAAAGTAGACACTATTCCTGCTGCTGGAAACAGAAACGATACTCTCAACAAGCCTATGGTCTTGAATAATACGTGGGAATTGAAGCACATTAATTCAATGAAGATGCAGTTTAAACCTCCAAATGCTTGTAAGCGAGGCTGTTTGTTAAGATTCTCGCTGTTCCCAATGGACAGGAAGGAGCGTTCATTACAAATTATTCATGTTTTATTTGGAACAGCTTTTAACACCTCGCAACAGTTTTCTCTACACGGTTTGACACAAAGGCTGCCTTCTTTCAAATTCATTGTCAAAGTTTAGGCTTGTTTTTCTTCTTTCTTTTAATGATATTGATTATATGTAGAATGGTTGTTTCACCAGTTTGAAGTGAAAACCCAGTTGTTTTTACAATCGTAGTTATGCCTGTCTGGCCATCTGTTCACAACAATTGCAACTGTACTGTCATGACTCTTGGTGGCAATTTAATTTCCATGAATTGGATGGGTGTGACGCTCTGTCCTTGTGTTAAATTCCATTGTCCTCTCTGTGTCTCTTTTTATTTAGCCTTCTAAATGGATGCAGGTGAGTTAATCGGATGAAATAAACCTCCATTTTGGGATTAGTAGTTATTTAACTGTCAGAGGAATTATCTAAAAATTGCTTTGGTGTTTCCAGCAGCTTTTGAAAACAAGACCTCCATCTGTTTCTCTTATGTAGGAGCTGTTCTATTAAATTGGACTATTTTGCAACCATTAGTCGAGACTTAATTAGCACGGCAGCTAATTATACCATATTGATGTAGAGTTTTAGCTCCCTCACCCTCCTTCCCCCATCCTGACGGTGGTTAAGCTGTAGGGAATAATGGCCTAGGCTTTGTTGTTAAGTGACAGGTGAATTATAGCAAACTGCCTCCAGTGGTATTATATCTAAGCTCCGCTCCAGCTGGTGCGGGCAAGCTCGACTAATGGATTTAACTCTGAAATAATTGACAGCTGTCGGTGAAACGCTCTTATTCTTGACCCTCAGAAATTCCTTAGCAGTTCGGTGGGAAAGTTGCGAATTTCGACAGTTAAAAGCGGATTTCGATTACTTTTCGGTGATCACACAGAGACGCTCGGCGAGACATTCTGTCGAAATGTAATCTTTCTCTACACGAGGTGGGCTGAAGCATATCAGGCGGATACGGTGGAAGGAGGGGCAGCGGAGCTTTAACCGGGCTCACCTTTCCTGACCGCTGTAATAAGATTACCTGACGCACACGTCATGACAACAGAGACGGACAGACACTGGGAGCGGGTTACTCCATCCGTGCTATTAGAGACTGTCTACATCAGCCTGGTGGTGGACTGCTACTGAGTCTCCGCGTGTTGGACTGAGGACGCCGGTAGCGGAACGCTGATGAGCTCCTGTGCGGAGGCTGTGGCTGTATCGCCAGCAGTTACTTGTACCACCGTTGCCAGTTTTTTGTTGAGCACACTTCTGAAGTTAAACATGGTAAGACGCCTACTTCTCTCCCCCCCTTCCCCTTTCTTTTTGAGTTGCCGTCGCGGTCTGCAGTAAGCGTTTCACGACACTGTTGAAACGGGCTTTTTAGCCACTGAATAGGTGCTTGTTTCTTCCATCATTACCAGTGCTCGCAGTCTATCTTCGGCTGTGTAATGATGAACTCATTTATCAGGTTTCCCATAAGTCTCTCCCTGGTATATGCCGTTCATTTCTGGAGGCAGGGATATGCAAACACTAACTAAAAGCATGAGCACTCCCTGTGGATTATCTAAAGATGATACAGGCTATTATAATACCGAGAGGAAAGTGTTTGGATCCACACACTGTATGTGATTTTAAATATTGAATGTGCTTTTTCTTTTTTGACAGTTTAAATAAAAAAGGGATTGATGAAGCATCATGCAAAATAACTTATTCTGGAAGCAGTTCGGTGACGGAGAAAAATGTACAGTGAGGCACCTCTAGAAAGTTTTCTATGGGGTGGCCAGATGGTGTCCGCTGATATTGTCGGAGTGGCACACCAATAGCATAAGCCAGGAAAAGAAATGGTAGCTATGGCAAGTTGGCAACATAGCATGTGCAGTCACGTTGGTGAATATCACAATAATGATATGATGAGAATAAATAAACTTAACTGAGCAGTGTTCATGTATTTCTGCTTTGGATTTATTGCAAATACAGACACAAGATCTTGTGTATTCTGTTCAGCTAGCTGTCTCAATAACATGGTTTTATTGGTAAAGTTGTATCTTCCTACATTAATTATTTTAGCAAGGAAAGCGCTTACACGTAGTTCCATAATGACTTTAACCTTAATTCCCTTAAAATGTCTCATTTTCTGGTGCATAAGTAACAAACAACACATGTATGTTCCTGGCATTAGGGCTGGGCAATATAACTGAAAAATGTATCATGATATCTAGCACTTAGGCTACATTGTGAATAGTAGAAAAGAAGAGTGTGAACTGAAGTTAAAGCTTCGTGCAAATTTAAAGGCTGTTTAATGAGGTAAAGACAAGTTTTGACACCTCATGTTCTTCATTAAAATCGATGCTGTTGAACATAATTCCCTTCTATAATGTCATATATTGTTTTATTTTGAAATGATTAGTGATATAACAGACTTCTGGAGGCTTATTTTGAGACACAAGTCTAAAAACAGGGATTTGCTGTTATGAGAGTTTCACTGTAATGAGAATTCTTGGTTTAAAAAAACAACAAATTTTGCATATTTAACATGCTTTTTTGTTTTATAGAGTGATGCACCTGTAGCTAGCTGATATTAATTGATTCGTTAGTCAGAATCCCAGAGAAAACTGGTCACAAGTTTTGACAATAAGTAAAATAACTTGGGTCAGTATGATGTAAAATGCGTTTTGTATGTAGCTTTGAAGCCGTGATTATTTTAAACTATGTCATACATTTTTACTGGAAATTGGATTTTGCCTCATGGACAGTTACTGTAATTATAATAATGAAGACTGTAAATGGCTGACAGTGAAATGTAGAAGAGACCTTATGAATATAATTTAGTCCAACACTATCCTTGCAATGGCATGATGAAAGGTTTTCTGTAAGGATGCTGTTCAGCACATGACTTTTAGACCTTAAAAGGTATAAAAGCAAGAGGAAAGACTATCGAGTGAACCTTGAGCTACTGTTACCTCAGTGTTTCTTTTCAGAAGCACCTTACGAGTTAGGTTAAGCAACAAACACACTTTCATAAAAAATAAAGTAAGATGAAAACTAAAGATTCACTTTTAATTAAGACTGAACTGAGTCGACAGCTTAAACAGCTGAAATATTTGTAAAAGTGTACAGTAAAATATACAATATCTATGCTGTTCATTAACATTTCAATTCAAAAGGATTTGCATGTTTTAATTACCTATAAAGTGTTTCTAAATATCCTCAAGGCAGAGAGTTGTGTATTCTAATGGAGTTTGAATGTAAATTATTTAGATTTCAATTAAGTGCTAGTTTGCGAAATTTGAGAGTAATGTAAATGTGCTTTTGTTGGCTTACAATATTAGTTAAAGTTACCTTAACCATAGCTAAACTGTTGTTACAGAAGTTTTTAGGTCATGCATATTTTTGAATTGCATTTTCCCCAAACAATTATTAAACCACCGCTGCAGTCAAAGGTTCCTACTTGTGTTTGTGTTATTAACACTGCAATGTGTGTAAGATGCTGTATGAGCTGGATGATCAGTTCAGTTCTGGCATACAATCTAAACAAAACCCAACGCATGCATAAATTGTGACAAGATTTAAATCAGGATCTTAAACTTTGCTTTTCTTCTGCATGGCAGTGTTTATTTCTAAGAATATTTTTCAACAAGATTCTCGATTTTCACTTTGTCATTCCTGCAAAGAAAACACTATTACTGCTGATAAGTACTTTAGGAAAGATGACACTAATATAATATCCTTACTGTTATGATGAACTGCAGGCAACTCAAATGTCTTCTGTTTAAGTATTAATAGAGTTCACTGAAAGGATTATGAAATACTCGCATAACTCAAGTGAACCTGAGTGGAATAGATGTTGAATTATCTTTCAACAAAAGAGTGCTTTGTTATACTCATCAATGAAAGATGAGCAAGGACTGTAATGTGTTTGACAGTATAGATGATTGTGAAAAAGAGACAAATCATCTTCTGACACTTGCTGGGCTAAACTTGATGTACACATCTACATCATTTTCAAATATGAGCCATATTTTAAAAGTGCAACACTGCTGCTCGGTATCAAACATTCGCAAGCTGTAGCAGTCATCACTATTGGGGAGTTTACTTGCGTTCAGGTTCTACCACTCTTAAATGTATGCTTCACAATGCAAGTGTGTGTATGTGTGGTCATGAGATTCTAATGATCCAATCTTTATTATTGCTTGAGGGATAAAGCTGGAATGTAAACAATGAAGTTGGGAGTTGCACATCCCTACTACCTCACTTTTATACCAATTGTCCCTAGGTATCACCAGATAAATAATTTGAGAACAAATATAGTGACTTTTGTGGAAATTACGCACACACACACACACACACGCACACACTTGCATCATGAAGAATACGTTTCACTCTGAAGAGGCACTGATCAGATCTTCTTGGCTGGAATGTTTGGCAAATTTTGATTTGCATATACCAAATTTAGCAGAAGACTGAATTCTGAATTTAGTTTTCCTTCCTTTTCTGCCGTGAGAGCTTCTTGGTTATTGCTGTTAGGAGAAGAGGTGACTTCATGCCACATGTGTGAGAGAACAGTTCCCATAATCCTAGGTCTTAACAATTATATTAAAATAACAGCCAGACTATTTTGGAGCTGATGTCTTTACACTATCTTTAATGTAGTTTGTGTGACTTGAAACGGTCTGTGTGAATTACATGGAGCTGTTAATCTTAAGTAGCACTGGTGTCCTTGATCATCATTTAATTATACTCTTTGATACAAGATGTTTTGGTATTGACTATTAATAGAAGCATATATTGCTAATTAATCATAAATTAAACTCTGATGTAAAGCGATTACCATCATCGATTTTTGCTTCAATCTAAGTCTATTTAAAAGAGGAGTGTTGTGTGAAACATTTAAAGAATCCCCAGTAGAAACTTAAGTGGATGACGGTGAACATAGTACAAGTGCTGGTAGATATTTGCACTGCATTGTGTTTCCTTCCAAAGTTGCAATTTGGATCTAGAAATGACATCTCTGTCAGTTGTTGTTCTCACTGACCAGGCTAACTCTCCAAAGCAATAGCTGGGGGGAGGGGAGAATCTGCATTTTTTTAATCATAGCAACTCTTATTCAAACAGAAGTTATACAGTACTTTGGGAAGTAACATTTCAGTGCACTTTTACAGCTATCACAATGTTTCAAATCCACTGCATGCAGATCTAATTGTGAGGTCTTATGGAGAATAGTCAAACATTTCCACTTGGAATTGAGAAGACCTCCCTGTTTGTGTTTTCAGTTTAAAGCTCGGAAAATGTGACTTGGAACAAAATGAAATGCATAATTAAAACTCATCCTTTAATCAAACGTGTAATAAATATCGACTATTCTATTGTTTTGTTACTTTGTGAAACTTTATTGATAAAATAAATAATTTTGGATGAAACGCATCAAGCTGGAAAAAAAATAAGGTTTTGTTTTATTGTTATCTGTTCACTTGTTTTTTTTCTGTAAAGAACACTAATTACTATATGAATGGTTCCAGAGCTGCAGGGTGTCAGTTGTTATGATTGTTGCCTTGCAGCAAGAAGATGGTGGGTTTGAATCACAACTGGAGTTCTTCTGCATGAATTTTGAATCTTCTTTCTCTGCATGCATGGGGTCTATAATAAAAAAAAACAAAAAAAAGATACTCTGGTTTTTCCCACAATTTAACTATGTTTTGTAGTGCATGCCTGTATGATTTTATTTTGTCATGCATGTCTCTTTATCTCTTCCTACGATAGACTGGTAACCTGTCCTGGGCGTGTACGCTGCCTCCTGCCCTATGACCGGCACCCCAATCATTGCAACCCCAAGCATACTTTAGCAAGTCTTGGGAAATATGATTTCCTTTAAGATTTCTCTTGCATTCCTGTGCTTTGCTTGACTTCATTTCCAACATCTCATACATCCTAAAAACAACTAATCTTGAGTCTTCCCCAGTCTGTACCAGCATCCACACTAAAGCATGCTGTTTGTGAGTGCAACATGGTAGCACTTATGTATAGTGTGTCCACTGATTTTTCTGGTGTATCTCAAGCTCACCCTTGAAAACTAGGAATATTTTCACCTTTTGAAAGAAGTAAAGAACCAAGATGAATTATTAAAATGGGATTTCATCAAAAGAAAAATATTTTTTTCCCCAGCACATCCCTGTCATAACGTAATAATCACCCGGAAAACATGATTTCATTCACACGCACAACGGAAACTTTTGGACAGCTTCTCAGTATTATTTGATAAGAGACTCGTGGGTAGTGATGCCTGAAATGATTTGGACCCAAGTGCATAGTGAGAAGCCGAGGAGACGGGCACAACTGCAGTGTGCTTTTTTTCTCTCTTTCTTTTTTCCCCCTCTCCACCTCATTGGTGGTGTTTCACTTTCCACTGATGGTATTTCACACATCAAGAAGATATGCTGTGGGTTGTAAGCTTGCGTTATGATTTACTGCCAACCTCTCTGTTTTCCCATGTGGGGAAGGGCAGATACTGCACAGCAAGACCACCATTATCAGATCAGCAGCTCAGTGTCAGATATCAGAGGTAGTAAACTCTCCATTTCATCTCCACCACCTGTAGAGGAGTGAAATGGATGAAATCCAAATGGTAACTATTTGCAGGGGACTAGTACATCATGCTGCTGTGATAATGAAAATGACAATGTGGTCATAACACCAGAAAGTGACGACACCGTTTGAAAACTTCTATTTTAATCTAATGCAGCAACTTCTTGCTTAGGATATTTTTTTTCCTTTGTTGGTTTAAGTTCTGTTTGCTTCTCTTGTTCTCCTGTTGATGCGTGTCACTTTCACACTACAGTTGTCCCCATACATATTAGTCATAGTTTTCATTCTGTGTGCCAGTACAAATGTAGTATAATAACTAATCAAGTAATGAAGTTAATTTTCTCCTTGATAATGAGATTTAATTAATCGAATGTAAACCAGATTGAGTTTAATGTTCTTGTCACTTTAATCGCTATGTGGGACATGGTATTAAAGGAAACCATCCCAACTAGGCATGGGCCGGTTACCGATTTCAACTTGCACCATGATATGAAAAAGTCAGTTTCAAGACCACTAACCCTGATACGGTTTCTTCTGTGCAAGGTGTTATTTTTGTGTGCGTGTCTAGTCAAAGATAAGGTGTAGGTCAAGTCCCATCGGTCGGATGCAGCTGGACATTACATTAATAAAAAGATGACTGGGGTCGTGCAGTATAACCTGATTTGTTCTAGCCATCATAGCCGTGGGTATGCAGTTAGATGTAAACTTTATCAGTATATCTTGATTGTGTTATTTGCCAAAAATCAAGTATGAACATGCACACAGGAGAAGAAAGAAATCTCAGCATCACACCTCTGATCTAAAAACAGCTTCCAAACTTGGTAAAATTTGGTTACGACTGGAGATTTTGGTGATCAATGACTATGAAGTTCCAGTTAAATTCACCTAATTGATCTTTTAGAAGAGCAGTGGCTCTGACAGCAACTGGCCTTATCAAAGTGTTAAGATCAGCCATCAAAGCATGTTAAAGAAAATGCAAATAACACATTTTACAGCTTCAATCATAACGTTATACCTCGAAACTGAAATTTTTATCTAATCATACTGTCATAATTTCTTACTAGTCCATGCCTAGTCAATTTGTTTTTTTTGTATTTGTTTTAAGCTGATATCAGTGTTTGATCTCTTTGATTAACCTTTAGGAAGTATTGATCTTGAACAAAAGCCGAGTTCTAAAAACAACAGATTCCAGGGGAAATGCATCAAATGTCACAAGCCTGGGTTGAAGAACAAACGGCATTGACTTTGACTCTGGCCCATTATTAGTTTACTCAATATTGAGTGTATGTCTTTACACCAAAAGGAGCTGAGCAATACAAACTAATCGAAAGTTGAGCTGAGGCCATTTGCATTATTTACTTGTTTGTTGTGACTTTATTCAAGCTGAGTGAGTTCCAGCTGTGTTGACTAGAGGCTTGCTGGCATTACATCTATGATTTCTGTCACCACTGCGGAAATTATTTTTGATCAAATGCTTCAAATCTTGTAGCGCACGTCGGAGTCGGCTAAACTTTTTCGAAGGTTTGCGTCACCATTATAGTCAAATGTGACACGGTAATCAACACCGTGCCTTTAACCGTGTTTGTACAACCCAGAGATTATTAATTGCTCAATGCAATTAATTACATGATTGCAGCTTAAGTCAAGTTGACTGGAGATATTTCAAGATGGACACAATAGAAGGCCACCTAGGAATAAAGAGCAAAAGTCAACTCAAAGACATGAGTAAATAAAGGTTTGAATGCTTTTCATCATTTCTACGCTGTTAGCTTTCTAAAACAAAAAAAATCTCATACCCAGAGAAAGTAAATTACTTACAGGGCATTGATACTATAAGCTCATGTTCCCCGATGATGGCACAAAAAGATGTCGATAATTAATTGCAAAATTGTTTAGGCTATTACTAGGCAGCAAACCTTCTACTTTCGATAATCTTAACTGATTGTTGCTAAGCACAGATGTGATGAGTTGTTTGAATAGACACTCAACTCATTTAAAAGCCTTGTGTAGTGAGAATTACAGGCCTTAACCTCTCTCAACTTAAATTCCTTTCTTTCCGTCTCTGTCTCAGATGGCGGGTAGCAAACACAATCCCTAACACAGAGTCTAATGCAGTGTGATGTCTTGGGGCATTTCCTACACTATAAACCTTGTCATTTTGTGAAATTGACTAAATGGCCTTTTGTTCTATCTCTCTTATGCATCATGGAATATCATTTTGGTCTCTAGATGGCCAGACCCCATATTCTTTTCTGCTCTATGAATAGCTAACACACACATACACACCTACAAGTGAGCATGCTCCCACCAGCTGGACAGAGAATTCACTTAGGAAAATGTGTCACATAAACCACCTGAAAAGCAGACAGAAATGTATATATTAATGTTCCAGTGGTGGTGAAGGTGGGAAGTATTTGCTTTCCTGCAAAAAGCAACCTAGAGAGGCCTTCTGCACTGGGTCTTAGTAGAGAAAAGAGATGTATACTAAATGTTCTCCTACTAAACAGAAAATGTATTGGCATCAACAAATGGCAGGTTCTGACCCAGACAGGAAATGCTCTTCTGGGCTGTTGAACATCGACCTTTTTATTTATTAATTTTATTTTGTTTAGATGGCAAACTAATAGTAATATCCTTTATTGTCTCACGGTGGAGAAATTCAGGTGTTAAATCAGCAAATCAAAGCTGAGATGAGAGCATGCATAGTCTAACAAGGTTAAAACGTATCTAAAAATAAGAACGAGAGACTTTCTTACGAAGGCAAATTTACAACACAAGAGAAATGCTATTCTAAAGCTAATGGAAATAACATACTCAGAATCTCAGATTAAAGTTAATTTACAGCTGAGTGGTCATTTAAAAAGAGAAAAATGTACAAGATTACACAGTTAATTACACAAAGTGAAAAATATGTGCAAACAACAGTAATATTGGAAATTAGAAAACTATCAATAAAATGAAGACCTATGGAGTTTGTTGAGAGGGTGGTGGATGAGGGATCATTTAAGTTTTCCTTTTTGAGTGTATGGATATACAAATGTGTCATTAGCATAAACGGGTAGTTTGGGAAACCACCACAAAAAAAAAAAAACCCTACACAATTCTGCAGATTTTTAGTGTTTTAACTAAAAAACGTAACACATGCCCACATTGTATTGGTGCCCAAAGGTATATCAAATAAAACAATGGATCAATAAATACAAATATATTTGAAATATAAGTAAATGCATCAATAGATTGTAAAGTAAGACTGATTGCCATTAGTATGAGGCTAATAATGGGAAGCTTATTTTTATAGTAGCATTTATGTTTGCAGGACTAAAAGTGTACGCAGTGACAGATTAATTTAGCTGCCTTTTTTTGTCACCTTCATAATAATTGCAACAAAAACCAAAAAAAAAAAATCATTAAAACAGAAGATGGCATTTCTAAATCTCAGTTAAAATAAAGAAGAGAGTACATATGAGCTGTTAAGATTAACATGATTTTCAAATTGCAGCATCTGTGAAACGACTGTAGTGTAAATACCTGATGGCATCTTCTGTTGTCTTGGTCTTGTTTGAGCTTGGTTGAACTAAAAGAGAGAGATAAGATTCAACTAACACAATTCTCATTTACTTTTAATTCACATGAAATTCAGATGGGAAGCTTTTTGGAACCTTTTCAGATTCTAAAATAGTCACCGACTTTTCTGGATATTACTCACAAGCTGCACTGACATAATGGACAAATTTTAGTTTTTTTTTTATGTTAAGGAAAGTGTGGACTGCACTGTAGTTTGTCTGACTTACCATTTAAACATGGTTTTAATTCCTGGCAGGTTCTCAGTATTGAAAAAGCTTTACAGTAAAATAAATTGAGTTCTGTGAACATTCAGACCATCCCACAAATCTATATGGCACAATGCAGCTGCCAGATAAAGATTTTTCTTTGAAAAAGATTGCTTGTGTACAGTTGTGCTGACCTTGGAAAGCACTAAAAAAACAAAATATTTTTTTTCATTTCTTTGTAATTGTGACTTTTCTGAAGCACTTTTTTCTTTTTTTTGACACATTTTATTGCTCCCATGTCTGTCTGCCTGTGCTTTTGGAATTACCATGCCTTTATGTGCTAAACCCCCAAGACGAAACCTTGTGACAGTCACGGCTGTGCTGTGATTAAATGGGGTGAAAGTCAGCTTATTGGAGCGACAGATTACTAAAAGTCAAAAGAAATCCGTTGTATTGTATCAGCTGCATGTGTTTAAGACCATGTGGCTAAGTGGCTTCTATTGTGCAGAGCGGCGCGCCTTGTGACATGGACAGGTCATTGTTGATGCTAAGCAGATGCAGATCGGTCATGGACTTGGCTCAGTGAGGGTTTAGGGAATTATGGTGTAGTCATGAGATGACTAAGGCTGCAGGATTAGAGCCTTTTAGATCCGGGTCTGATTTTCCCATCCGAGAAAGTGGGAGATTTAGAGCACTACCAAGTTCTGTTGACATTGGATGCAGTAGCTGAACAAATTGACTTATTCAATGTTTGTTTAACCGTGCCTCTCACCTCGGTACCATATGTATGGGTTTTCTTATGTGTACAGCATATAATCTATAAGTGTTATCTAGATGTTCAGCCTAATCTAATAGGAGTAGCTCGTGCCTTTGTTTTACTAATCTCACAATTGTGTGTTCAGTCTTAACTAGTTGTGATTTTTCTTTTCTGTTTCTCTGACTTAAGTTCAATATTGTGCTTGATTTGTGGGGATTGTCATGGCTCTAATTTCATCGCCCTTTTAACTAATCAATACATAATTCATTTTTTATCATGTAGTCTGACCAACTGATTCAAAGTAAACCATCAAATGAAACGCATTTCCATTTCATGTAATTGAGAACATAATTGACACCTTAGCAAAAACTGTGATTCTACTTTAATTTGGCTTTTGTCTATTCAGTTTTTACACAAACTGCTGTTACATAAGTGATTGAGAAGAGACTTTCCAAACACATTCATGGATACAAGTTAGGATATACCACAAGTAAAAAGAAAGGTGCTGGGACAACTAGCTCTAAGTTAAGCTACAAAATGGTAAAACTAAGTCATATGGATATGTATAAACCTGTTTAGATAAAATGCAACCTTTAGTAATTAAATTTGACAGTCTTACCTAACAAACCATCAAATTTAGGTAACTTAATTTAGTGTCATTATCAAGATGTGGGCATAATTTAAATTTGTCTGATTTTAAGAAATGGAAGCCTAATCAACAGAAGTACTTCAATTCATCATAGAAATGGGTCATATTTAAGCAGTTATCTGTAGATTTTGGCAGGTTGATGATTGAGTAGATGAACAAAAAGCACATGATTGATTGATCTTATGATCTTGAATTAAAAGCCTCTACTTCAGGAAAAAAAAAAAAACCTCAGTGTAACATTTTTTTTATATAGCATACTTCTCAGACAAAATACACAGTGCTTTATTTACAAAGATGGAGCATAAAAATGAAATGCCAAGTACTAATGAATAACAACACCCTAACGATTACAAACTTGATTTGTTTCCAGGCATTGCTTTATAGATTCATAGAGAAGTTTTAATGTTCTGCGGGAACAAGGGGTGTGATGACACATCCAGCTCACAAGATGAGGCGATGCACAATATTAGGATGAGCCAAGAATGTTGTAATCCTTTTCTGAAAGCTTAGAATCCCTTTTTAAGTAAATAGATTAAATATTTTACAAATTCTTTTAAACAATGTGTACTCAATAATTTAATCAATTTCTAACCCTTGTTTTATTCTACGTAATCCTGTGGTGCTAATACACAGCCCTATTGGGTACATACTGTATGAAAGTGGGTACAAACTGGCACTCCTTGTGTGTGGGGTCTTACCATTTCCTTTGGTCATAACTTTCATAGTCAGTATTGGCAGATGTCTTTTTAAAAACAGTTTTTGATCATCATAATTTTACACATTTGTCGCACAGCAAAGAACATCCTAAAATTTGTTTCTCTTTATGCTATTGCAACATGTGTACATTTCTCTGTGAAACGGCAATCCATAAAGGAATGCTCAGGATTTGTCATATTTACACTATTCCAGCCTATGACATAACAGCACTCAGAGCTCTCTCTCTTATTTTTTTTTTTGTTGTTGCTGCAGGCAAAAGTAAAAATAATTGCATAATGGTGTACTTCAATTTCTGCCGGTTTTTGCAGTTCAAGTGACCAACCTTAACTTCCTAGCCTTTTTGCTTTCATTTGCATCATAGAGAAGCTAGTAAAGCACACTTTGACACCGGTTGAAAAGTAATAAAAAATGTTACGTAATCACGCAAACAGAATGAACATGGCATGCATAATGGCTTTTCATTTTTGTGCCAAGTGCACTGAGGTCACTGTTCGCACTCAAGGCCACTCTTGAGTCATGAATGAAGAGAACCTTCACTCAGGACTCACTCATCCCGTAATAGCAATTATATCATCCTGCAGTTGGGAGCACCTGTGGTGTTAGTGACTGAAGACGAACAAGTTGTATTACATTTTAGAGTCATGCAATTGGGATTTATTTAAGCCAATTACCAAACCTTCAGATGCATATGCCATCGATAATAATGATATGAATATTGATTGCACCTGCCATTTTAGCATGCCTTTTTTTTCCTCATGTTTAAGTTGTATTTAAATAGAAACATTTTCCCTGAAGCATAATTTAAATAAGGGCAGCAAAACATGCCACAGTTTTTTTTTTTTAATTTTTTTTTTTTACTTTTATACAAATATAAAATAGGTACACGTGCATCTAAGAAAGAAGTAACAAAAATGTAATTTTCATCAGTATTCACTCAAAAAGTGAAATGTATATATGTTGTAGATTTAACAGATAATGTTTGATGTATTCCATTAGTTTTTCTATTTCAATGACTAATTGTGGGTTTTAACTATTGAAAAAGCAAATATGTAGAATATATTTAGTTTTACTCTGCTTGATTTATCCAGCAAACTAGCCTCGTCTTAAACCCAAATAGAATCTGTGTAGAATTGTCAAGAGGTGGAGAAGACGCCAAAGTTAATCATGCAGACACGTTGAAGGCTATCAAAGGAACATGAGCTTCCCTAACATATCAGCGCTACACACACTGATCACCTTTATGCCGCTTGCACTGATGCAGTAATTAATTCAAACTACTAAGTGCTTCAACTGTACATCACAATAACCTGCACATATTTTTCAGTTGATTGATATTCCTGTTTGAAAAATCTTTAGCTGGTAGCTACTACAAGGCTTTAATCGAGGACAGATGGACATTTTTGTGTATTTTGAAGACATTTCACATCCAAGGGTCTGTCATTTCTGGAAGCTCACGTTTGAGCAGCTTGAAATTGGTGAATTGATGTTTAAGCACAGGGAGGTCCATCCTCCTTGGCGCATTCATTCCCAGTTAGACGTAAATTAGTGACCAGCTCATTCTCCACCTCGCCGTTTCTGTCTTTCTTTTTTTTGGAGTGGGTTGTGCACTTGGTCACATGAAACATGATGGGACTGTTTATGGAGTTTCTTTGGAATTGGTTACTAAACGGGGTTATATATTTTTGAAAATTGAAACTCCAAAACACAAGTTTGGGGTTTTTGTTTCTGGATTGAACCCGCATTTGCATGAGGGTGTTTGCTCATTTGGGTCTTTTGAGAATGCTCCAAGGAGGACGAGGAAAATTGATAAAGACTCCTGGATACGTGGCTAAACATATTCAAGAATTAGGTGGAAGTCCAGTTGCCTTCAATCTAAACCTATTGTAGTAGATATGACCTAGATGAGAATATTCACAGGCCTGTTTCCTGCAATATTGTCATTTTCTGAGAAACGGGTTTTGCAGTTTTATGAGTTGATAAAAATAAATACATCAATCTCTTTAATGTGACTATCCCTTTGAGAACTGAATGACTGAAATAAATTACATTTTCTACATTGTTGTAATGTACCTCTAATTACATTGACATGTCTGTAGGTTTGAGTGGTTGACTCTTCAGAGGAACCTGCCACTGTTAAAGACCACATGCTTTACTTTGTCACTTTATGATTGCAGTAAACTGAAAATATGTTCCTCCCCTTTACAATTTATACCATTAGGCATAAACTGAGATGGGTCAAAGAAGTCATTAAAAATATACAGTTTAGGGGAAGGTTGTATCATTGAATATAAGATGGGGTTTTGGGGGAGAATCTAATGTGTGATGTCTACGTCTCATTTCTTTGTAAACTTTAAGAAGAAAAAAGTTAATTTTCAACAGGCAAAGTGTTAAAAAACCCCCCAAAAAAACGCTGGTTGTAACACCATTAACTTTCTGCTAAACGAGTGCATGATTTGGGACATTTACCGCCATCAATCCAGTCTTTAAAAGTAAGTTTTCAAAAGCCCTGGGCCAGTGGTACAGCACACAAGTTACAGTGTCCGCTCAACCGTCTCTTTGTCTCCGTGACCAAATTGTCTCAGTTAATAGATTGTCTCTCTATCTTTAAACTACAGGTGGGTTGTGGAGATAAACACTGAGGCAGAGAGAGATGAGGCTGTATCAGCAGCGGCTTGTCGGGGAGTTTAGCCTGATCTCTTCTGTTTTTTCCTTTTTTTTATATTTGAATGCAATCTCCCACTGAACGAAAGCCTTCTGAACCCTCACCCGGCACTAATCAATTCCATCATTAGACTATTGATGTCACTAATTACTTTTATGAGTTGATATGGCTCTTCTGTCGCACACATAATGATGAAAAATGGCTGCCTCCATAATGTGCATTGCCATTATTTTTATGGATTTTCTAAACATGAATGCATTTGTCCTGAATGTGATCTTGCCTAAAGAAGCATCACCCTTTTTTTTGTTCTGTTTCTTGTAAGTCACCAAGTCTTGCGTTACGCACCAGAACTAAGGAGACGGAATCATGTAGCTGTGACGGATATGTTGCGCATTTGATTGCAAGTCTACTGCCGACCTGAGATTGTCTTGCAGTTTGAGGTACGTCGTGGAGTTGTGAGATAAGCTGATTTGTTTCTCCTGTCTACTACACCACAATAACATCCTACAGTAACTACACCTTTTTGATTGCCTGCTTTATGTATAGCGCAAACTCTTGATAATGGATGGCTGTTGTGTAGAGGGCAAAGCACGGCTGTCCACACGCTGAAGTGTTTTATAGCACTGAACCTTGAACATTAGGGCCAGTGCTGCGTAACATGCTGCTGTTGCTGCATGAGTAAGAGGGTGAGGAGGATGCAAATTGAAAGCTGCATAAATGCACTTATGCACTATTTCCATTCTCAAGTTGGGCTAAAACTTGTGAGTTGTGGTTGGATTGAATTTTTGTATTTTTTATAAACTGGAAAAAATGAACTCTTAATGCTATTTAGTAAGATGCAAATCTAATATATGGTACTTGTGTAGTACTCTTCATATGACAATTTTAATAGTTACTTCTTTGAGTATTAATGGATTTTTACCCACTGTTTTGGTGCACTATAACTAATATGTGATCTTTAGTTAAAAGTCAAAAGTTTTTATGCTAATTAAAATAACAGAGGCTGATTGTAAATTAATTCAGTTACAACATGTGTTCAGAAATAACACTTACTATTTTCTTCCACAAGAAGTAACTTGTTTTACGCTTTTGTAAAAGCAGCATCCCTAAACATCCTGTTCTGTAAACACACCTTAGGGGGAGAACGTCTCGACATTAGAAAACCAATCGCAACAAAAATGTGTAGCAGCAGGAGCAAGCTGATAAAAGCTTGTTTCTGAAATGTTTGTGCACATATTTTCTGCAGCCATGCATGGAGACAAATTGCTAAAATGTAAACGATTGATGTCTTGTTTATATTTTAGCATTTCATCTCAAGATAGACCTTACCTTTACAAACCAGAGGACATATTCAAAATCTCTCTTGAATGGTTAATCATAAAACATTTACGATTTTTTTTTCATGCCATTCTTTTAGTTTGTTCCATCTCCATCAGTGACCTTTACATCAACCCTTTAATCAACAAAGAAAGTGAGGACCTGAATACATGAATATATTGTACAGTTTTCTTAATTAATTCTACAGAGTTTAATTAATGGAGTTTTTTGAATATTACACAGGAAAGTTTAATTTAGACAAATATTTTTTAATTGATGTTGATCCTTGAAATGTACATTAAATATCTGACTAGTTTTTAAGAAAGAGATCAGTAAAATGCACAGGTTTAAAGAATCAACTTTATCAGAATTTCTTATCAAAGGCTATCTCTGTTTGGTAAATTGAAGCTATCAACAAGTTGTCATTACCTCCCTAATTAAATGATGCGATATTATTTGTTGTTGTTGTCTGGAACAGTGATTTTGCAGCAGTGGCCATGCATCATTACATTTAAAAAAAAAAAAAAGTATATATATATATATATATAAGCACACAATTTACAAAGATCAAACTTCACCACACTTGTAAACACATTCAAACTAAAAAGAAGTTGAACTCTACGTTGTTGACCCAGCTCTTCCAGACCTTTACTAGGCCGTTTAGCTTGGAAGATGTTGTAAAGATGTGCAAGTCAAACATGCATTTCCCCAGAAGGAAACACTCCTACACTATTTCTCTGCTTCCCACATCACTTTTTTCATTGTGATGAAACAAATGGCTGAGTACCTTAAAAAACCTGAACTCGTCTTTTCTTTTTGCTTCTGTTCTCTCTCTTTCAAACAACTGCCTTTGAAATGAAAGGGCACTGCAGAATGCTCACCTTTTTTTTTATATTTATAAAGTAGAGTAATTTTGTGTGAATACTTTAAGATCGATGGCTTCTTCTTGGAACTTAAAAATTCTGCGGCGTTATTAGAAATGGATACATTGTACTCGTAATTCAAGGGATTTGCAACCAAGTAGGACGACTTTCTTGAAATGTACAGAATGTGTATTGAACTTTAAAAACGCAACAGGCTATTTACAACACAGGATATCGGTGCAGAAAAACTGATAAATAAAAAGCAGAAATGTTATTAACGATGAGTAAAAACAGTGCAATGATTGTGCAAATGCCAGCAGGGTTGTAAACACTTTATTAATGTGGAATATAGGTTTCACATTCTCTGCCACAGTCGGCCTCATCACAAGTCAAGAGGACGACTTGAAGCAGAGTACAGACTCCACATTAACAGAGCGCCAACAGATGACGTGAAAAACAGTTTTATTTTCATTATTATTGCACTTGTGTTCAAAAACAACTGATAGAAAGAGATTAACACCTTTTCATGTCAAATTTCTAAACATTATTGAACCAAAGCGATCTTAATATGGTCTTTGCAGTGTTTTATTTAATCCCTGATACACTTTGTGTTTATATTGTAAACTTGTTAAATGTTCGGTATGATGTATGGAGCCTGAAGTGGATTTATTTTCCTCACAATGAACAAGAAAACTTTTATTAAAAAGACAAGAAAGATGCATGTAAAAAAAAAAAGTTGTTCAGTCTTCAGCATGTTCCAAGGTATAAACTACAACATAATTATAGAAGCTCAATGTGGTGAGTAATTGTAAGGATATGTCTGAATAAGCAGAACATTAACTTGTTTATTATGATAAGCCAGAAGAGCTCTTCTAATGATGACTTAAAGCAAGATAATATGATGTTGGAGCCAAGTTAATTATTGTTTTTGTTCTGAAAAGACACAGGTATTTAATACAGTGGTTACTGCTTATTCAGTATTGTGAACCTACAGCTAATATGACCGGATTGTTATGAGGCATTAATAGCCCACGGTTGACAAACATTTCTAGCTAATAATTGAAGTGCACCTTTGCACAGAAAAATGTGTACATGAGGTGCCGGCCCTCTCAGAACTGTGGTCTGTAGCTTGCATGTTGCCTTGCTGTGGCTCATGATTGCATGAGATAAAGGTTATTAACTACGAATCTAAGCCAAGTCTCAAATTCTCAGAGTTTGAGGTTATTGGAGGTATTTCTCATGGACTGTAGCTTCTTTCAGAAGGGTTTTTAGCCATCTCATGAGACAAAGACGACTTAAGCATTCGGCGTAACAAATTTTATGTTAACTTGGTCTCAAAATTTCTCAGACCTCAATCCATTTGAGTGTCTTTACTTGATTTGTTACTTTCACTATGCTGTTAATATTTCATGAAATGACTGCAGAGGAAACTTTTCAATTAAGTTTTTATTCAAGAGAAGCAAGGTTCAGTGTGGAAAGTTTTTTTTTTTTTTTCTGCATCTATTTTGGGATGTTATGCATTAAGGTAGAGCAGAGTGGCACAACTTAGCTGTTGACTTTAGAGATTTAAAGTGAGTGTTGCTTGTTTTCAGACAGAATCAGTAGCAGTCTCTGAAAATTGATTTCCATCCATTATGTGACTGACAAAACAACTCTTGAAAACCTCAGCCATTTTTTTTTTCCTTTGGTTATGCATCTCTTTGAGCACTCTTGAGTTCTCCACTTCATGAAGTTTGCAGGAGGATTCCTGCTGACCAATGTAAATCACATACGGTGTTCCCATGTCAACCAGGAGTTGATTTGCAGTAAGCTGCTGGAGGAAATGGCTTCTCTCTTCAGGGTGGCTGGTTGTTCAGGTCTGACTTTCCTCTAGTGAAAGGGATCAAAGCAATCATGGTTGGCCCTCTTAAGAAAGATAGATGTACAAATGTGAAGAATCAAATCTGCTTCAAAAGAGAACACCACTGGGAGACTGAGAGATGAGAGGGCAGTGAGTGAATGGGAAACCAGTGTGAAATCGCTCTTGTTGCCACACCATAAGAGAAGAGAACATAGCAGTCTCCTGCTGTTCAGAGTTCTCACAGAGTACATCAGTTCATAATGTGCTTGGGTGTATGTCAGGCAAGATTTCGAAGCAAATAAGCACTTATTGTGACAAAAAATATCTGATTGTTTTTTTTTTTACAGTAAAAACATCTATCGATATGATAAAGATATAAGAGCTGTAGAATATTAACAATGAGAATTTTTCTACTTCCAAACAGATGTTTGGTTTCTTTTTATGATTTTAAAACGACTAAATATTAACTTAATCCAGACTTTTTGTCATTTTCTTTTCTTGTTTGAGATATCACAAGAATAAGCTGTGCACAAATTAACAACCGTCTGGTCTTTCTGACCAACAGACAGAAATCAAACATGTTGTCTGAGTTTGTATATTGACCTTTTTTTTTCCTTCTGAATATACACTGAGGTCTGTGTGTGACCACAACTGCCTCCAGCATTTGCTTCAGTTTACTCTCACTGGTCTTAGGATGTGTAGCTTGATCTGAAGGTTTTCAGCTTGACTGGACATGACTGTCTAATCAACTATAGATAAAGCAGATGCTGCGTCCAATTTTCATTTGCAGGGACTTTCAAGACACATCTAATACATTTCCAAATGTGTCTTATTTGTAGGAATCTTCAACTTTTTTCTGAATATTTCAGTTTTGCTTAAAAAAAATCACTGCCTCCTAAAATGAAAAAGCAATCACAACAGTTTAAGAAACAATTATTCCTGGTTCTGCTAAAGTAATTGTGTATAATGAGTACAGTTGTAATAATGCTATCTATAACAGTTCTTTTGCAGTTTTTGATTTTGACACCCCGACTTTAGCTAAATGTCGTAAAAGTGTTTGTTGTGAAGAATATTATACTTTTTTTTCTGTTTTGCTTTTTCATCGACTAATACAAGCATAATCAGTGCAAGTTAGTTTGCTTGGTTTAAATTTATTGAAAGGCTGTGGCAGCAAAACAACAGTTTCTCACAATATTAAAATGCAATGAGCTGCAAACTGATTTTCAACTTTAGTTTTTAAGCTACACAAAAAGTTCCCATGTAAAATCTACACATGCATCTTGCTAATCTTTGGAATAATGCCAACCAGAAACACTTGCAGTAGAGCAAAACTTTATCTGTTACATAAAGTTGGATATATGACCTCTACTTCATTTTCAGTATGTTAGGCTATATTGATTTTCAATAGCAAAAAAAAAAAAAAAGAAAGATGGCCAACAGCAGATATGTCTCATCCTGTTTGCATTTCTGTATCAGCCAAGAACTCGGTTTTTAGAAGTAGAAGCACATTTCCCTCCGATAATCTTCCATAAAGCTTTCTCACTTGATTCCTGAGTGTCCAGATGGGATTTTCCAAATATTGTTCAGTGTTTGTATAAAAAAAATGGCTGAAGTGAAACAAAGAGGTACATTTTCATTTGAAACGAAGTGCTGATAGCCTGCAAAGCATCTTTGATTTTGTCAAGTCTGCTTTGATATGAAGGCAGTGATGCTTGTGAGTGGCCTGTGGTTCTCATCCAATCGGTATGTGGCGTGAAAGCTGATTTCTTAGCTTATCGCCTGCTCACAAAAGAAACCTTGTGAGGAAGGTGCGACATCAAACACTATAGATGGATAGAAACGCCTTCCTCCATAGCTCAAATTGGCAGCAAGAATCCGAGGCTATATGCTATTCTACATTATGTGGCTTTTATTCTTAATCCTCTCCAGGTGTCGATCTAGTTTTGCAGTGTGGTTCATCACAATGTGCAGAAAAAAACATGTCATCAGTGCTGCATGTCCTTCTTTCAAATACAGGTTTGTTGCCTCGCATGTGGAGCTTTTGCTTGGGATTTTGAGCACTAGTAAGAATATTATCCTTCAAATTTATTCTTCGGATCAATAAAGAATATTTTTGACTTACAAGAAAGTTATGTAGATTTTTCATGTGGAATTATCTCTTCTAAGAATAATTACAAGTTGCGCACAATCTTCTAAAATGTTTTTTTTTTTTAAATGTTATTCTGCATGTATTTTTACATATTACTATGAAATTATTTTGCCACTCACACTCTCTTTCTGACACATTTGTCCAAATTGGTTTAATACTCTGAGTGCTTTCAGAAGTCTGAGCTTAGAGCTGGCATTTTCTTCAAACTCCGGCTGAGTCTGTTCTACGTGAAACAGAAAAAAACAGTCATATTTACTAAGTTTTCTGCTAATTGGTAATTGTTTGCTAATTGAAGCAAACAATGCCAGGCTGTGATGCCTTTTAGCAAACATATCAATCTTGTTAAGCATCAGCTAACACTGGCAAGCCGTTATTTAATATTAATACTTATTAATTAATATTAATTTTATAATAATAATTAATCAAAAATTAGACTTGGTTTGCACTGGATTAACTTTAACTTGGCTCCACAGTATTTATGCAAAACATGGTTGAATTTTCTGCCTATATAAAAACAATTTGAAATTAACTGATGTGAAGTAAATCTAAGTAAAGTAAAAGGTTGTGATGAATGTGCTCTGCGTGACATCAATCATGTTTTCTGTTTGTCTAAGAGGCGTGAAAAAAATTGTCCATTTGTTCACGGAAGGGAAAATCGTTTTTTCATAATGGAAAAAGCAAGGTGATCATAATACCAACAAAATGTTCAAACTGTGATCTTTATATAAACTTTCCTACCTGTGGAACAGTAATGAAGAAATGACTGCAATTTTTTTTAAGTGGATATTTTGAAAATTAAAACAATCATTGGGTTTATTCTTTTTGTGAGTGTTTTATTTTCACGTTCTTTCTTGGGGGCGGGGGGAGGAAAAATATGTATTGCATAAACATCAGCAAAATTGGCAAAGGAGATTAATCTCTTTTGGAAAAAAATATTGACCCAATGAAAATGCTTTTTTGGTTAGATCTGAACATGGGTTCTATCTTGAGTAGATAGCCTTCAGGGTTTGCTGATACATGAATGGCATCAAATCTTTTGTTTTCTTCTCTCTTTTTTTTCCCTTTTCATTTTTTCCCCTCTGCTCCGTCCAGGTGGGCAGGCAATAAGGCTCGACAGAAGATGCGACGGGGGCGGTGGCTTGTCAGATGGCTGGGGACCGGAATGGCAATCCTCACTTTGCTTACCCACAGCTGGGGCCAGGCCACAGAAGGTATGAGCGGCCTGTACCTAGTCGATCATTACCTGGCTTCTCCTTTTTCCACACTGCAAAGAGGAAACGTGCAGAATGTGTAAAGTAATTCTTATTTTCACCATAATATGACCTGTTTTCTCTCCCACTGGCACAATCTGATGTTTTTGGAAAATGATTTGCCGGAAACCAGTGTTGTTCTTTGTGGATAAGTTTGGAAAATCGTTCTAAAATTTTGGGACGTAAAAGTCGCTGCTTGAAAATTCTTCATTCATAATGATGTCTGCGAAATAAATACAGCATAAGTTATGCTAATAATATCCAGTAAGCTGCAGATAAAGCTAGTTATTTTATTTCACTTGCTGAAGTGTAAGAGGTTCACTGAATTTGAAGTAGACTGTAGAGACCACTGAGAACTCAAATGATCACCCAACACTGTACAAAGTTGTGCTGCAAAAAGAACATCACTCTTACAAAATTCTCACCATCGTCTTACCCAAAACTTTAAAAAGTCATTATTTAAAGGACGAGTTTGAATTCTGCTTTTTTTTTTTTTTTGCTACACAGTTCACTGATCAGAGGCTTCTCTTTGAATATTTTAGGTTTTCACGCTGAGAGTGCGATTTTTAATCTTCCAGTCTCGGCTCGGTGAGTTTGTGGCAGGTGCCAGTTAAAAGCAAACTCCAACTGTACGAGACTGACATTTTTGCTTAAACACAGGGGCGGCCCAAAGCTGCACACACAGTGAGATGTGCCACAGTCGCTTAAGTGAATGACAATATTGTCATTTTTCTACTCGCTCAAAACCTTATGCTCTGTTGTTTTTAATACGGTTTCATTTAGTCTTTCCTTTCTTGGCTTGTTTGGATGCTTCACATATTTAAAACACTTCTAGATTAGAGCTATACTTGCTGAATAGTTTATTGTAAGTTAAAAGTTTCTTTATTGCTCCCATGTAACAGTTTACAGATAAATATTAGTGTCTATTTATTATAGCTGAAACACTGACCTATTCTGGTAATCAGCTTAACATTGCTAGTTTTCCATTAAATCTTAAATTGAGGTCAAGTCTGCATTGATCTGCAAATTATCATAACATAACCAAACATTATGGAAAATCAATATAATAATTTTAAGTGTCACTGGTGTTCTATGTTATTTAGGGATACTGGCCTTGGAATCAATATTTTCTCTGTTTTATAGAATGTCTAATATAATCAGAAATGCTTGGTAACACTTATGTTGTATATCTTTTTTTTATCTTTAAGGTGAGGCTAGAAGAGTTCAGTTGTCTAGACAGCACTTATTATCCACATCACACTATTTTGCCTCAGTCTTGATGTCTTTCTCTGTGTTGTGGCTGAGACACATTTATCCTTTGGTCTCCTTTATGTTCCAGCATCATTTTCCCACGTGTCTTATTATTTTTTCAAATACAGTCTGATTACAAGCCAAGCCTCCCTCCTATAGATTTTTGTGGACATGTTAAAAAAATAAAAAATACTGCAACTGAGATACCAGATATGGACCACTGCTAAAGAACGGCTTCAAGTGCTAGTTTAAATGATGTAGCGATGACCTAATATCTTTCTATGCTTTGCAGAGGCTCTTAATGCACTGATAAAGGTATACTCACTTCGACATACTAAATGCTTGAAGCAGGTGACAGCTGTATGATGTACAACCTATGTGATTCAGCTCATAAATATTTGATAAGTTAAGGGTGCTCACTGTATGAAACATTGAAATTTGATCACCTGTAGCAGATCATTGAGTGCAGAAAAAGGATATGGTGACGTTGTTGCAAAAAGTGACTTTGTCCTTATGTCACTTACAAAATGTGAAACATCACCTTAATGTCTTAAGGTTTTAACTTGTGTCAAATGTGTGTTCAGATATGCCATTATTCATAGAAAGGCATGAGTGTGACCATGGCTTAATTATCATTTACCATCATTTACAGTTATTAACCATTTCTTAATACTGGTTTAAGTTTCTGAGTATACTGTATGTCTTGAAAAGGAGGACAAAACAGGAGTGAAAAGTGTGTGGAAGAAAAAAACCTGTTCAAGCACTGCTGTATTTTATTTTTTTCATTTTTAGGACATTTATTGGTTGAGAGTTGGTGTCCTCATACATTTTGAAGCCTGCTCTTGTGCAGGTTTGACTTTCAGCATTAGCTCTCACCATGATAGACCAGTGTAGGAGGTGAAACAAAATTGTGTGTAATGTATACAGTTTTATTTAATTGTTATTTTAAAGACTTTTCTTAAACTGTGTTATGGTATGACACTTTTTCCAATATAGGCAATACATTGAAAATCTTGAAACTTGGCTTGTGACATTCCAAAATGCTAAAGATCACAGAGTGACGAGAGTCACAATAAGTTTTTTTATTTAACTGAGACTTGCTGTTGTTGTAGACAGAAATGATTTGGAGACCTACAAACGATCTCTGATTGGGTCAGTGTGTGTGTGGATCTCTGATGGTGAGTTTTCCAGATGGGGCTGATGTTACATTTTTTGCCATGATTTTCACTCCTCCCACCACTGCATTATTCTTTCTGTCAGAAACCAAGTCTGCCCTGTGGAAGGTCTCCTTTGGCATCTGGGGACATAAAGACTAAGCCTGTATTTGTTTTCACTCACTTTAAGTAGGACTGGCCCAATGTATCACAAATATATTTCTATAGCAAGTGATAAATGTGTGCAATATTTATGCTGCAACAGACTGCTAGGATTACAATATCTTTTCGACTGATGTATTCCAAGTGTTAAGAACCTTTTACACGCCGGTGTAACATTTAGCTGGCTGAAAAGCGTTGCACGGCAACAGATCCTCACACAGGACACAAATGTTGCTGTCCAAAATGCTAAAGATCACAGAGTGACGAAAGCACAGATGAGAAAGACAAGAAAGAATAAAATGGGCATATATCACCGCTGACAAAATCACTGCAGTGTTTACCAGTATAGTGAAGGAAAATTTACATTTGTTCTTTTGGATAAAAAAAACAAAAAAAAAGTAAAGCTGTACAACAGACACTTGTGGTAATTTCCCTCCGGTCTGATACATCTAAATTAAACATAACCACCCGTCTTCATTAGTGACCAAACAAGTAAACAGAGTTCACCTCAGAATAAACACAGCTGTTCTGTGAAGCCCTAAGAGGTTTGAACAGAGTTGGTGTGAAGGTGGTCGTCACTAAAGATAGGACAATACTGGAAGAAAATCTCCTAGACGATGACTTGGAACAGGCGTGAAGGCTCGACTCTCAGGAGGACAGTGACGCCAAATGGTCAGATCTGCAGAGTAATGACTTGAATTATGTCCATGTGTCCAAATGACTTAGTCAATCTTTAGAACATAAATCGGATCAAGTATCTTTGGTACGACTTGGAAATTAGTATACCATCCATTCAATCTGACTGAGCTGGTCCAATTTTGATTAAAAGAACAGGGACATCTTTTAGAGACTGACTCCACAGCAACCACTAATTGCAGCAAACGGTAGCTCTTCAAAGTGCTGAATTCTTTGTGATGGTGTCATATTATGTCACACTAATATACATAAGTCCTTGATTGTAACACAATAAAATTTTAATAAGTTAAAATAATTATGGTTGGTTTTCATGAAGAACTATACATAGGCCAGTGTTTCTCAATCCTGGTCCTCGGGGACCACTGCTCTGTTTGGAGTTTCCCTTCTGCCAAACACCTGGCCTGAAGAAGTGGGTGATTAACAGGCTTCTGCAGCACTTAATGGTATGCAGGAGCTAAAGCTATCATTTGAGTCGGATGTGCAGGAGCAGACGCGCATCTAAAATATGCAGGGCACTGAATCCCTGAGGACCACTGCCCTGACTTAGACTCTCATAGATCTAATCGGTGTGAATAATCAGAAGTAATATATTCATTCTGATTAGAATAAATCAGTGGGAATCTGATCGTCCAGGACAATCTGGACAAGTCACTTTTGCAGAATTACAGGACAATTTCCAACATTTCATTAATTTGCAAAATTATTGCAAAAGTTGCAAAGGTTTAATTTCAAATGAATCACCTTTTTTCTATGAATAAAATTTTGATTATGCATCAACGTCTAAATATTTCCCAATAAGGAATGGAATAGACAAATCCTAATCTTTTTTTTTTTTTTTTTTTTTTTGTCAATGTAAGTCCAGTGTTTTACAGCGCTTCAACAGTGACTAATGAAATATTTAAATCCGTCCCAAAGCTTGACAGAAGGACACACTGTGTCTATACATGCAAATCTCCCAGTCCACAAATCCAGATGTCACCCAAATCCACGTACACTCACAGGTGCTTAACTCCGCTTAGCAGTATCTGGGATTGTGAATCAGTTAATGTGGCCGTGGACACTTCTGCCATCAGCCTTCCCTTTCAGTCTTCCTCCATCTCGATACAATCGTTCCCAGCCTTTCGCATCTGCACTTCTGTTCTGACCCACAATAGTTTGTCTATTTTTGGGATTGTCTGATCAGGAGCCAGATGTGCAGACTGTGTCTGACAGCAGCCGTTGCGGTCTGTGGGGTGGGGGATGCAGTGGAGAAATGAGAGGAGGAGGAGGGGTTTTTTTAATCTGTTCACCACCAGGCTGTAATCAGGCCCTGGGCTTTACAAAAAAGGAGGGGCAGAGGGAGGGCACTGTTGTGGAGTGTGAGCCGCCTGTGGTGTGTTCCAACAGGCCCATCCTGGAGCACAGTGTGTGCGTGCTGATCTGTGCACTTAAACTGTGATTGCAATATTTACCCTGCGCTCTGTGTGGTTTCCCTATTGGGGAATAAAGGGAGCGGGGCAATGAGGGGGGTAATCTTAACTGGGAAAGTGGAATCTGCCCAGGAGAAAAGTAAAGTATACCCTCTGTCCTTCATCAGCCACCAATAATTTACATCACATCAATTTCTCATTTCCACCTTGGTCTCTGAACCAATATCAATTCAACAATTATCTACAAGGAGATATAGTTGGAGTCAGAGAAGTAATGAATCTTCTTTTTCCTCAATGTAAAGACCCAGTTTAAAAATTATGAGTGACCTCGGCTGTCTCCATAGCCTCATTATTAACCGTTTCTTATTAAAACATTGGAACTATTTAGAGAGGTTATTTCAACTTTGAGAGGTGCAATGCATAAATACTTCAAAGAAACTCACATTTTGCAAACACTGGATGGGTTTTAGGATTAGCTGCATTATGTAGGCTTTACTGCAAAAATTGTCCTAGTCATACTAAAACTGATTTTTTTTTTTTTTTTTACTTTTCAATTTTTGCTGGTTTGTTTGAGCTTAAGAAAGGGGGGGGATAAGCGTCATGAATTTTTTTTTTTTTTTCATTGCAACTGAGTCTATAGGTATTTGCTAATGTAAACATGTTGACTGGGCCACAAATTTAGCAACATAACCGAGCATAAACTAAACTCTTAATTGCTTTTGCACTTAACTTTCTTCACTTCATAGAGGAGCGAATGACGAGTTGCAACTTTGTCTAATTAATGCAAATTAAATATGCCCTTCTACTATAGCACTTTGCATCTCACAGTAACAAAACAAAACATAAAAAAAACCTTTAGGCTTTTGCTTGACCACCATTGTTAATCCCTCATTATCATACATGGGAGTTTATGGTAATCAAGTGAGTGTTAATGGCTAGTAGCATTAGTTTGGCCCAGGAGAGCATTTACAGAATTATGTATTATTCTGTATGATCTGAATGGTAATGCAGTTTTTAGAGCTATGTCTTGTGTTTTGCCAGCCTGCTGTTTTTAGGACCCTAAATATGTGGACCGACTACATGCCACTGAGCCATTTTGCTTAGCAACTTGAACCTCTAGAACAGTGTTTCCAAACCCTGGTCCTCAAGGCACACTGCCCTGCAGGTTTTAGGTCTTTCCTTGCTTGAGCCTGGCTGATTTCAATTGATGATATTACATTGCATCAAATGTAATATTGAATTTCTGTCTATTTTTTTTTTTTTAATTGGTAGTTTAGAGATTTTATAAATTGTGCTTTGACACATTGTGCATATGTCCAGTGTAGATGTTTTTAAATTTGCTACAGAAAAATTCCACTTGCAGTTTAAGACTTTTACTTCATTTGCAAAGTTACCGTGTCAATTTCTGTCTGGCGACATTTTTATTTTTTTTTTTTAGTATCCTGTTGCTTGTTTGGCTTTATTTTTAAAGGTCGGGTAGTTTGATTCCTTCAAAAAAAAAAAAAAATCTTCCAACGCCATCTCTAACATCAGAGCGAGTGCAAAACAGGAAGGTCGCTGGCTCAGCAGAAGACATATATTTTAGGGAGAAAGTGAAGTCTGTTAGGCTGCGTGTCAAAAAAGCCATTGAACTAAATTAAACTTGACAGGTGCAGCTATCACAGTGGAATTAGAGTATATAAGCCAAACACAACATCTTACTTTGACTATAATAGGAATTAATTAAATATTCTATATTAAATATCATATTTAAAGCATTATCAATGGTTAGAATGGAGTTACATCCATTAATGCTAATTTGAATGTCAGCAAGCATTTTTCTGCTTCCCTTTTAACAGCGTATAAAACATGGCATGGGACTGACGTACCTAAATCAAAATATCTAGATTCTGACTTTAAAGCATTATTCAACCTTACCTCAGTAGGTTAGTATTAGGCATGTAGGTGCATTTGAATGAAATATAATTTAATCATGACCTATTTTACTGATTTTATTCAGAAGGTGCAACTCGTATACATTTATTACAGATAGTGATCTAATTAGCCATTTATTTCAATAATTTTATTGATTATCTGATGATAATCAGAATTTTCTGAGAAAATTCAGTTTCTCAGAAAACATAAATATTTTTCATCAATTACAAAACTGCTTTTCGTACAGAAATGGTGTGCAAAAAAAATGTCTATGTCCTGAACATTATATGCACTCTAGACTTGGTCAGGGCTCCTTTTGTTGCTTTTGCAAGAACTACTAGATCAGTGTGATGCAGCATTGAGGCAGTTAGAATGTGGTTAAGCTGAGGTATAAGACATGTCTGGTTCCAGTAATGGTGGTATTGATACTTATTTGTTCAGGTGCCTGCTGGGACATGAGATTAGTGATGCCATAAAACTTGTCTGTCTGCTGAGAGAAGCATGAGATGCTCAAACAGTTCCTGGTAGAAGACTGGAAAATTGACACTAGATGTTAAGCAATAAGGATGCTGTGCCTCTTCCTGCAGACTCCATGACTTTAACATTCCAGATCAAGATACCTCTGGTGTTGTATGTTGATCAGAAGTGGGTTAACACAATAAACGCTACACTACTGTATCCCAAGTTCACCTCAACATTTTTGAATAAGCCATACTTCATAGTTCTCCCCAATCTTTTCTCTCTTTTTTTGCTGTACCTTTTGCCAAAAGCATATGATTTCAAAAATTATATGCTTAGACACAGCAACTTGTGACTAGCCAGCCAGTTTAGCAATGACCTTTTAATGTTTTTCCTCATTGTTGATGGTGTTGGTGGCCATTTCATGAACAGCTTTCATCAATAGACATAGCAAACAAACTTTTCAATGACTTCTAAATTCTGTGATGATCCTGTGACAAAGACAAGCACACTCCACTTTGCTCCATTGACTTGGAAATTACTTTCCATTTTCTAAAGACAAACTTTTTTCTCATCGCTAGATTAAACTGACAGACATTATTTGACAGTAAAGCCTTCAGTCTTTTCTGCAAACCTGGTGCATCTTTATTTAACATCTTATAAAATTGTTTGTCAGTTACAAAAGCGGCCAAACTTTGTTTAGATAAATATGCAGAGGCTCTGTTCAGAGAAATAAAGTGACTAGATCCAGCAAAATATGATTTTTATCCAAATAGGCAGGTAGAAATTATCATTAAGTATGAATAATTATTCAAAATATTTCTGAACTGTTGAACTTTCCATAAACAATATTGTATGCCTAAAGCATTTCTGCATATTTATTGTAGTCAAATGTGTTTATGATGGCAGCAAAACATCTGAACCTGCCTCTTTATCATGGGACCATGAAGTCCAGTGAATGGTGGACTCAAGAGATGCACTGTTTACAAACAAATCTAGCTACTGTCCATGATGCAAGCCTGGCTAATAAGTAACCTGGTTGAAAATCTGCAGACCTCAGTGAGAGAGGATGCACTACTGCTAAAGTTTTGCTACATGACCCAAATATTAAGATTTTTACCATTTCCATTTTGTTACACCAGCACAGGCACATTTTCGAAGGATGCATTTTTTTTCTGAGGGTAAATGTCATGTGCATTGTGTGATTGTTTCTGCGTGTAACTTTGACAATTTGTTGAATTTTTGCAAGGTTATAAATACATTGCTCAATTTTTTTCTTTCTTTTTTTCTTTCAGACTTTATACATTTTTTTTTCTTTTGGATAATGTTTAGCAATCCCCAGCAGTGGTGAGGTTTGCAGAAAAAATTCTATAGATATTTTTCCAAGATTGACTGTTCTCCATCCCGTAGACCATATACTGCACACTTTGTTTCTCTTCCATAGAAGGCAACCAGCTTCATCCTGGTGTTTCACCATCTCTCACTGAGACATTACAGACAGGTTTGATTGATGTGAACTCGATGGTTTTGTAAGGCCTGAAATAGGAGCGCTGTAGTCCCACCTTGCTTCACACAAGTTGGATACCTCTCACCTTCTGGCACTATTGACTGTTAATGTGCAGCACAAGTGTATTTGTACAGCACCAGTGGGATAAAGAACACAGTCGGGTTGGTCCTTGTTAGCGCTCGGTGGCTGCCTTCAGATGTGCTGGGGATTAAAAGGTGCCAGTGAGGCTAGATGAGGTCAAGCTGTCTCCTGTTGCTGCATCACTGAATGAGACATGAGACGGCTTCTGTTTTATTTGCAGTTCAGAGAAACCTTCGAGTTAAAAAGTAGCAAGCAGTCTAAGCTCAGAACACGATCAAGATGAGATCTGTAGTTAGTCACAGGTGTTGCCTGAATTGAAACCTAAATTTTCAGCCTTTTCATATTCGTACTTTTATCACCCAAAGGCAGAATGGGCTGAGGATGTGGTGGATTGTTCCTGTATACATTTCTTTAATTCTAAGTCTTTTACTCTCATTTTACCATCAGTCCATTCGTTTGTTCACTCATTCATTCACCTTATTCTATCAAACAGCAGGTGGTGGCTTCAGTCAGTGTGTAATGGGCAGGGTGCATTTTGGTCAGAGGACCAGTTCATCACAAAACAACACAAAAACTCCATGCACAAAGTTGTAGCATCTTAACATAAGGAGGAATTGAGGACTTAAGAGGCTAAGAAAGGAAAGAATGAAGGACATAAGGAAACGTGGAGAAAAAAATTTGTAACTACAAACATTTTTCTGTACTCTTTATGCTTATTTTATTTTTTTATTTTTTTTTACAATTATCCAGCAGAAATCCAACTCCATACCTTTCCAGTCTCTCTGCAAACCTTTGTATATGCGATACATTGAGCAACGGGATGGTGAAAAGATCAGAAAACGTCAGTTATGCCGTCCCATTATGCTGAAAAGCATTTTAAATAGAAAACATCACTTGTTGTTAAAAGCTTTAAATATGTGAAGCAGTGGGAATGTGAGCATCTGTTTTTGCTTTGAGTTTTTGTGTATGTATTCACATGCAGTGCTCTGATCATAGTATACGTCTGTTGTCACTGCAAATGGAGGTGCTATTCTTCATCTCTGCTTGGTTCTTCCTCTTTTCTTGGAACCTGACTCCTTATGTCTCTCCCCTACTGCCACGATTACCACTTAAAACCGACACACACCTTCGCACACATCCAAAACAGATCATATGATCCTCTAAAAAGATGTGAGTGCAGGAAACTTTTATGCCCTGCACACGCGTACATACACATGCATGCTCTTTGGGTTCGCAAAGAGTTTTTTCAGATCAGACTTGCAGAGTTTTTTATTTTTTCTATGTTGCTTGTTTGTGTGACCCACTTCCTCTGTTCATCATGTTGCTATTATGGGAGATTCCATTTCCTTAGCAAAGAGGTATGGGTTTTCTAATTGCTCCAAAATTCTTGACTGAAAATTAACAGTGCACATGTCTTAAGGAGCTTTTAAAGATGGATATATACATGTATGGATAATAAATGTATGTTGCAAGTCATTGCAAATCTTTAGCACAACAGTATTCTAACATGCAATCATATGAAATTTTCAATTTTTCCATAAATTTGTTTCAAATAATCTACAAATTTGAACATTTCTTAAGGCCATCTCATCCAGAACTTTTCCTCCGAGCATTATGTGCTTCTAAAACATGGCTCATGGGTATGCATATTTAATGAGAAAACTATCCTGTTATGCACCTACTAACAGGTGCACGGTTGCACAACTAAGGACTGCAACAGAAGGTGGGTGTGAAATACTAGACCGGTGGTTGTTGATGTGTCATCTTGCCCATCTCTGATTACATGTAATCTAAGATGACCCAACTTGGTAACGAGCCTCACAAAGTTCAAAATGAGCATTTTAGGAAAAGAGAGACAATTTGTGTATAATAACCATGACTTTAAGAACAAAATGTGTGTTTCTTGATTGTTTTAATGAACGTCTGCTGTGGAATCTATTTCTAACAGAAGGAGATATTACTCACCTGTTGACCAAATCTTTGAACTGCTATCACACAGTGTCTTATATGTCTATCTAAAAATGTGTTTTGATTTTTGTCTGCTCCGACCTCGTTAATTATAGTGAATGTATGTTGTGAAAAATGGTGGAAAAATTTACACTGTAATGCTGAACAGGTCATGATCCCTTTGGCATAATCCTAATTCTATTGTTCGATCATTTTACAAATTGTTTATACATGGTCTGAGGGCACCCAAGGGATCAAATAATCATTAGTAAAAAATAAAATTAAAATAGACTTCCCCCTGTGGGGTGAGCAGTATATAACTTTTATAAATCAAATAAAAAAATGTTTCTTACATGTTTAATGTTTAAATCTATGTAGTGACGGCATGCTATGAGACAGAATCTGTTAGAAGATCGAGCTCCTCTGCCTCGTCCCAGTTAATCATCCTCGTGTATGCACTGCTCACACCCTCTTCCATTTCCTGGAAGGGTAAGTTGTTTTTCTGCCTTTAGCACAATGACTAGTATGTACATGCAGTGTGAACAGCCTTCTTCCCACCGCGTGTCAAAAGGGAGTCACATCGTTCATATATGTGACAGGACTTTATCTTTAACAAACTACTAAGATAGATGCTGTGACAGCATCTTAAAAGCCTCCATTTTTGTACTGAAGGATTGCTTAATATTTTTCCTCTAAAATCTCAATCCCTGTTTAACATTTTCTCCCCTTATAACATGTCTCCTTCTCTTTTCCTTAATATCGCTGTATTCTTGCAAGGACTTTTTTCTCCTTTTCCCTCCCCCTTAACTTCAGAGCTGTTTCTTAAACGTTTGATGTTTTTTTTTATTATTATTATTTTCCTTTTTTTCCCCTTCCTGCTCTCCTTCCCTCTGGCTAAACTGTGCTCTGACTCCTTCAGACTGGCAGTATGAGGGTAAGAGGGCAAGATTCTTTTATCTGTTTTCCCTTTGTTTTATTAACTTCGGTATTTTGCTGTTTTCTTCTTTATGTTCCCCCTCACCCCCCACACATGCTGAAAGACATGTAATCCCAAGCATTCCTTACATCAGCAAAGTTATCTTTCAGTGCTTGTTTATATAGAATGACATGTCCCAGCCCCTTCACTGCCCCATCTGGTGCCGTTTGTCAAGCTGCCATTACCTGTGTCCCATGTGCTCATACCATCTAGCTGTTGTGACCTCCATCTGCAAAGCTTTTCTCTCCCTTGTTCTGTTCACAATGTTGCCTTGTGCTTTTCACCGCCCTTTGTCTAGTTGTCAGAGTCACACAGTCGGTTACTCTTGATGATGCAGCTACAGGACTTATTGATTGCACTTGCTGTAAGAGGATCCGTCTGTGTGACGGGGAGATGCTCAAACAGTTCTTCGAAGTGTGCAGTGCGAATCATGAGCTTCTGTGCAGATTACATGACCCTTTAAATGACCTCATAACAATATTGCATCACATTAACATAAAAAAACATCTTTTTACTTGAACTTGGAAGTGATCTCTCCCTTAATACTCAAGCGCTAGTTGAGTACAATTTTTACTGACTGCAGCTGCATTTGCTTTACCCTCGTGAATTTTAAATCTGACCACTACAATGTGCGGAAAACAAAAGCAGATGTCCGTTTTACTATCCAAGTTATAAAAGCTCCCTTGTTAATTATTGCTTTGTGGGAAACTGTGCATAAATGCCTTGCCTTCACTGTCTGTAGTATCCGAAAATAAACAAACTGCTTACAAATCTCACAACTCTGAAACTCCAAATGCTATGTTACATTTCTTAGAAATAAATCTGTCTGTGATCTTGTTATATGTTAATATTAACAAGATGATTCCTGTTTGTACAAGTGGTGCTTATTGCAAATCTCAAAATGGGCAGAAAAAAAAAAAAAAACATTTGAAAATTACCCATTGCCGAGTCCAGGCTGGTTTCTTGAAATCCATGCCGTTTACGTTCTTTAACACACTGTGACCTTTCCTTGCAGCATACACTGCATGCTGACAGTTTGGGATGCTTCAGTTTCTTCACTCTCACAGATATTTTAACCCTGAGCGGAGCTTCTGTGAGATGGCTGTAATACGTTTCTCCCAAACAGGTTTAGCTCGGGTTAAAAAGCTGCTGTGGTGCTCTGACAGCATCTCACCTAAAGTACTCATAGATTTATCCTGTGATTCTAAAGATTCTGTATATTTGTCTTGACACACACTCACCTTGCTCCTGCTGATAGTGTTTACAACCACAGCTCTATTTTGATACAGATCTTTCACAATGTGGTTCTTATCATCTTTTAGCGACATTCTAGGTAATTATTTGCAGATGGAACTAAAAAAAACCCTCTATTTTTAAATTGATAAAGTTTAATATGTTGATTTTAAGATGCACTAAGCAGAGCTCCCTCTGGTGCACATTTGGCGTTGGTAAATAATACCGTGGCACAGCTGGTCACATGATACAGACAGGGAGTCCGTCTCAGTTACTGCTATTGTCAGCGACTAAAGTTGACAAGGTCTTGGAGTGTCTTCTTAGCAGGAAACCAAGGTGTAATCATTAATACAATGCCCAAGAACAATAACACAGATACGGAAGCCCCTTACAAAATAGACCATGATTTATGAAACAGATCTTACCAGCTGTATCTGTTGCAGGTATCACAGGAGTTGAGTTTGTCAGGGACTACCAGTACAGCTCATTTAAAAATCGTAGGGATTAGATTGGGGCACCCCTAAAAGTACACCAGTGCATTTTCTGATTATGTGAACTGATCTGAACTGTGGGTTGATCATTACATCTCCACTATATTTGATGAAATGTTTTATTGTCAAGCTTTTGATAAAATATATTCAAAAAAAAAATATATGTATATATTTTAATTTTTTTTTTATCCAGAAAAGGTGTATTTCTTTCATAGATGGACAAATACACCTAGTTGGTAGTACCGTTGCCTTGCAGCAAGGAGTTCCTTGGTTCAAATGCCTGCCTGTGTTTTTATTTTTTTTATTATTTATTTATTTTTTTTGTGATATTTGCATGTACTCACTATGCATGCATGGGCTCTTTAGGTACACTGGCTTCCTCCCACAGTCTAAAAACACGACTGTTATTCATTTCTCTCTCTAAATTGTCCTTAGGTGTGAATATGAGTGTGTTTGTGGTTGTGTGTCCCGCGTGTCTCTGTGTTGACCCGCGATGGACTTGTACCCCATCCAAGGTTTGCCCCACCCCTCCCCCAGTGACTGCTGGAGATAGGCACCCCTCCAACTCTGCAAGGATAAGCAGGTGTAGAGAATGGATGGATAGATGTTTCATTGATAAATTTATTATAACGCATTATAAACTGAAAGGACATTTCATTACTCAACTGTACATCAAATATTCTCAATATATGTTCTAGTATAATGTGCGTTCTCATGAGCTATCTTATCAAAGTGCACAATAACTGGGCTCCTGGTAAAGCTGTGGGCAAAAGGCTTAAAATAAATACTTATTATAGACACATGGCAACTCCAAAATGTCACTCTCTGCTGCACTCCTTCACTGACTATCTCCTTACTGTGTGCGGCGGTGGCATGATAAACCTGACGGCTCATCCGCCCTGAGTTTGTCACAGTTCCAGTTTGAAGAATACCTAGGAACAATTTGAATCTGTGTCTCTTTAGCAAAAAAACACACTAATTGATAGCTAATTAAGATACCAAACACTCTGATCAACTTTAAAAAGAGCATAAATTTACAAGAAAACTACATCAGCTACAATATTTCATAGAAATTGATGAGAAGAAAACAAATAATTGTGGAAGATTAATCTCTTAAGACATCTTACACGCCTTTATGAATCTTTATGTGGAAGCTATGCCGTCATCACGCGTCATCTTAAAATTTATATTTTACTGGAATGTTTCTTGTGCAAAAAAAAGCGGGTTGAGCTTTATGTGTGTCTTCTGATACTTCTTTTCCTCCTTCTGTACTCAGAGTGTAAGCTGTCTCGGCCGGGCCCTCCTGCAACCATAGTGACCATTGACGAGGAGAGTCCCAATGGTATGCATTTATCCACTGATGATTCACACATATTTCTTCATAGTCACAGTTTATCAGATTATAGTAACTGCTGCTGCACTCGAGTGGACTGGTGTGCTTTGTGAAATTGTTTCTGTGCTACAGGGGATGTTATTCACCTAATGCAATACATATTAATACATGTTGTAACCAATGAACTCTGCAGGATGAATGACTGCACTGGCTTATAGGTGAGGACTCTTCTTAGAGGCATGTTTATTCAGACTCTGACATGTACTTGTGCTCTCCTTTCAGGCTGAAAGTAAATAGGTTCTAATTCCGCTAGATTCACTCACGAGGGAAGCCGAGTTCGTATTTATATCCGAGGACGTACAGATGGTGTTTTGCACATCGAAATGTTTTAGGGCTCCGGTAATGAGTTGTCTGCTTGCTCCCTCTGCAGACTGTACTTACTGTGGTGTACCTGTGCTACTTCAGTACAGGAGGCAATGAAGCGCACTTCAGACATGCAGCACTTGAGTGGGTCAGATGAAACTCCTCCTTTTTAGTTTCTTTTTTTCTTCCCTTCCTTCATCTTCTTTCAAGTATTTCCATCACCTGCACCTACTTTTTTGCCTGCTTCTGATTTTTTTTCTTCCTCATATTTATTTTCCTTACATTCCTAGCTCAGATTTGTTTCTCCCCTTTTTTTTTTTCTTTGGGACTCAAGTGTTTAACGTCAACAATTCAGGGAGCAGTCGGTTTGCGCATGCAGACATTTCCTGTGGAGAGGAAGGGGAATTGAGGACTTCTACTTGGGGAGGAGTTATATGTTCGCTGGGGGAATAAGAAATTATTTCCCTCTAAATGGAGCAGGTGTGTGTGTTTGTGTCACTCAGTTCTCCCTGCAGATATTAGTACAGCAGGTTAACGGAGCTTAATGATCAGCTCTTAGTAAAGATGGCAACCGCAGCTTACAAGCAGAGTAGTTTCCGCAGATGTTCAGCTTTCCTGCTGTACTGTCGTCGTGAGAGCCTCTATGTCTTGGAGACAAAATTGCACACATATGCTTTATCTATGTGTTTTTTTATTTTGAAAATTCAGATAAACCCACCCATTAGTTATTGCAGTAACTCACTGCTCTTTGGGTCTCAGCTCCTCCTTCCCCCTCTGTGACTATGCAGCTGTGATTTTTTGTATTTTGATCGATTACTAAGGGAATTCGCCGGCTGGAGGCAGCCAAGTCTGTATCCGAAAGCCTCTCACCCCACATGTCCAAGTGCTTTCTGAGAGGGATTTGCACTAATCTTTTTCATAAAGCTCTCATTTACCTGGGATGTGGGTCTCCTCTGGCTCCACCATGGTTTGTTTATCTCTCTGTAATGAAACGTGCCTCATCTCGCCCTCCCAGTACGGGAATGTAAAAAGAGGCAACCTGCCTTTATTGACCATAGCAGTTATGCTGTTTAATGTGTTGTACCTTTTTTTTGTTGTTGTTACATTGACACTGTGCAAGTTGTCATATACTGTAAGTTCTTATGTTACATTATGACTTTGAGTTGTGAAGCTCATAAGTCTGTTTGACTTAATTCTCCAAGTCAGAATAGAAAGACTTAAAGTTAAGGATGAGCTGGTGCATCTCAAGAAATTGGAATATATTGACTTTATTTTAACAAGTCAATTTAAAGCTTGAAACAAAATGATCATCTACAGCAGGGGTCCCCAAACTACGGCCCGCAGGCCGGATCCGGCCCGCCTCCACATTTGGTCCGGCCCCCTGATAATAATAACAATACCAGAGAGCATTCAGAATTTTTTTTTTTTTTAGATATTTTATTTATTTTTTTTATTGTATTTTCCAGTTTATATGTGGATTTTTCTTTAGCAGGAAGTGTGTCCTGTAAACTGTGGGTGTTTTGTTTTGCATGGCGCATTGCTGCCATCTGCTTGACTTTTATGTTATTTAATCAGTACGGTTGTTTGTTAGCGGTGAGCAAATGAACACACGTGTCAGTTATGAACGCCATTCTTCGAAGCGATGCCTGTAAGTAGCAATTTATACTTCAAGACGAGCCTTTATGTTAACATATGAGGAATGAATATGTTAGTGTCATTCCCTCAATGGAATATATACTAGTCAGTCCCAGTGACCGTTTCACTCATGGTTTTTGCCCATGTGCTTTCTGGGTAAAAATCAATCGAGAAGCGATTTTTGCACTTATGTTGTATATTAACTAAATGTTAAGTTTTCATTATCCGAGTCATCAAAACTAACAAAAACAAATCATATCTGTTATTAATGAATCTATATTAACTTTTTTTATTTAATTACAGACACAAATTTGGTTGTAATTTACTGAGATAAAACTGTACAGGAGTAATCTTGTAGTAGCCAGGGAAATTGGCATGTACTCATAAATTATCTATTGTGCAGACAGAAATATGTATTTTGGACCATGATAACAGCTTTGTGACAGACAAAATAATAAGGAACAAATGAGCAAAGGTGGTGATTACCAACTTTTAATTCATCAGCAATACAGGCACAGCTTTTTTCTTGTAGCTTCAACGTGACTCATCTTAAGCATAAGTGGTGATGCTGTGTTCAGGTATCAGCTGTGGCTTGCATCCAAAACCACATTTTACAGTGTTTACTTAGATGGGAGTAAACACTGTAAAATGTTTACTCCCATCTAGACTTCACATTACTCCCATCTAGACTTCACATTTCATTTTAACTGCATCCAAAAGTGTATCTGTCTTTTTATGATCCAATATTGGATAGCCTAAATAAGCAAGATAAAGCCATTAAGAGCCACAAAGCTAAAAAATAAGAAAACAACAGGAATATTTGGCATATCTAACAACAGCAGCCTTCTGTCAACTCTTAGGAATATGTACATAGATCTTATTCTACAGAATAACAGTATGTTGATTAGTAGTGGACACTCAATGCATCCTTGTGTCTTGCTAACGCTGTGTGATCTGAGCTCAGTGACAGCAGAGGTCAGGGCTTAGCAACCTTTACAATTCAGACATTTTTCCCTTGGTCCAGCTAAATTTGTTTGGACTCACTAAAGCTAAATGAATCAAGTGAGCTTACTTTTACAATATACACTATATGAGATTTGTTTTCGTCTTTATTTTAGGTTTTTAACGTGTTGTTAGTCATCAAGCTTTGTGAATAAGGGGATTGAAAGTAGTGAAATAGTGTGTTTGTTTGTTTTCTTTTATGAAAATATTGTTAAAAGAGTAAGTAGATTGCCAGCAAGGGAGTCATTTGTGTTATTCTTTGCATAAATGCTATACATGCATATGTTCCATCAAAATGCCTTGGAAATACTGCTGAAGCCAGCATTACATTTTAAAATGTTGATCAACTTGTCATTATTTTTGACCAAAGTTATTAAGTCGTATATCCTCTTAATAAATATTCAAATTTTTACTCTAAATCATCCATTTCCAACGGTATCACCATACATGCATATGGATTTGAAGGAGAAAAAAAAAAGCCAACAAAGTGTTGGGTTTGGTGTTCATGAAAATTCAGTACTTGTGTCACTAATCTTTAGTAGCAGCTATGTATTTATTAATTGTCTGGACAGAGATATGTCTAACTGTGTTAAGGGAATGGTTCTACCTTTAGAGATTGAAAACCAGTACCTCCTTCTTTTTTTATTTCAGCTTGCCGTTTTTGTTTATTATTCTGGGAGATTTTCACTTTGGAAAAAGCAAAACCACAAGGGCACTGCAAGTCAGTTGCTCAAATCAAGCGTAACATGTTTAATTTATCTTAACCGGTACATCTGCAGACCGGCTGACAGGTGCCATACACCACATGAAGTCTCACTCCCTTCAGGAGTTGGGATAAAAAAGAACAGCATTTGTATATACTCCTTTGGCGTCTTAAAGCATTTAATTGGATTCAGAAGGTTTTTTTATTTTTTTATTTATCTCATTGTGCTGTAGGAGTTGCATATATAAATATGGAGTGAGCAGGGAAAATAAAGAGGGTGGGTGTATATCCTTTTATTGACAGAGAGCTTGTTAGGGGAGCAAAGGGAAATCATTGTGGCCATAAATTAGGATGCTGAGGTCTTGCTTTTATCTTGTCAGGGTAAATTTATGATTTGTATCAAGTGTTGTGTGAAGCATACACACACTCCTCCTAGTCCTTTTCAAATTGCCCAGCACCAGTTCACATACAATCAGAACTATGCCTAGGAAAAAGGAGGTTGATATTCAAGTTAGTCTGATGAGAAAATATTTAGTGTCAATGACTGATGAAGGAGTTACTATTTTTTTTATCGTCCATGTAACAGATTCACATTTACTAATGCAATGACTTGCATCGTCTGCCATCCATCCATTTATCACTCCGTCCATCGATCCACCCATCAATCTGTCCAGCCATGTCCTGGGTCTTCCAATGAGTCTCCTCCTAGTGCAACTGCATCTACCACATAATGTTAGTATTTTTGAATTCCACTTTGAAGCAAGTAACATCCTTCATAAATATTTAGTTATTCATCAGCTTTCAGCAGCAGTATGTAACTTTTATAAATAATATATATATATATATATATATATATATATTTATAAACATATTTGTTGAAACTGTCACTATGTTGTGAATGAATGGTATAAGATGGAAAATCTGAAAAAAACTGAGCTTCTCTGCCGTCTCCCATGCTAACTAGAAACAACCAGAGTCAGGAGGAGGAGAGTCTAGACATTCAGTCACCCTCCGTGTGGCGTTGATGATCATAAACCTTGATCAGCAAAATTAGAGCTAAGCTTGTGAAAAAAGCTTGATACATTTTTAGCGTGGTGTCATGAAATGAGCTCTTTTGTAATGAACCAACCAGTATAAGCTTTTAGATGCACTTTAAAAACATCTACATATTCCAGGAGCTACTATTTCAAAGTTCTCTACAACAAGAGGGCAAACTGCATATAAACCTGTGGTGGTTAATGAGATTGGCAAGACTCAGGGTTTATGCATGTGCTTTGTTCATTATTATCCGATTAACCCACAAAGTCCTACAATGCCCTCTAAACATATGTTGGGGTTTGTCTTAATGTCTTGCATTCTGTAGCAGGGATTATATTTCTACAACTCACTCCTAGCATATCAAATGCTCTTTGTTCTTGTAAGGTTAGTAGAATGCTATAAACTATTATTATTGTCAAAACGTGCCAGTGCCATTCAAGTAAGAGAGATATGTTTTGATCGCTATATGTCTCGAAATGGCTTAAAGAAAATAGATACTCAAAGAAAAACCTCAAAATACCTACAATCAGAACAAAAACTAAAACTTCAACAAATGGACAACAAGCCTTTTCAAGGACTTAGATTTATGTTGCCACCACACATGGTGCATAGTACATCTGTTGGATAAATAAAGCACTAATTTATCTGAACTAATTTATGTTGCTTTGCAGTGAAACACTTCAAATTGTTTGGAAGTGACCACATAACTCTTTCCAAGACTGATATCCCACCAAAGTTGCTTCAGAGCTGATAGCATTTTTATTAAGTCCTGATGCATAAAACTTGTCGACTTGGCAGAGAGTTGGCTTTCTTTTTCCATGACTGTAGATGCACCTGCTGAGCTGAGTCCGGATCCTATTCGGAGACAGAATATCCAGCAAATAAAGAGTTCTCATAGCTTTAGATAAATCATTGATCATTAAAATATATATTAATCTGTTACCTGTACAGTAAGTTTCACTGACTGGACTGCACACCTGCCTGATTTAGCCTGAGTTCGTAATTGTTTATGTTCAACTGTGGTTTCATTGAGTTTAAGACGGATGCGTCACCAGGATTGTGCTGTAGTATATGGATTTTACTTTTTAAAATACGTTTCTGCAGATGTCTGGATTGAAGTTGCAACACTTTCTCAGTGGTCTTTGGTCTGTTTTAAATGAGTATCTTATAAATCTATAATTTTGCCGGCTTACTAGTTGTCAATATATAAGTTGGATTAGTGTACACCTGCTTATTGGGAATTGGAGACAAAAGCTGAGAGATTGGTTTATTGCTCAGTTTGATATAATGGGAGAGTACATGCATAACAATGCATGCTATACATGTACAACAACACATTTTTAACTTACCATAACCGCTACTACTTATATCTCTGCATGTTTTAAATAGGATTCCATGAAGTGTTTGGTGCCGTTTCTTTCTCTGGATGTGAACAGCATGTTTTACATCTTAATGTGCATTTATAGGCAGCAATTACAGTATATTGTGGAGCTCAACAGAGAGCATAATTACCTCTGTTCATGTTGTAAATCACTTGTTGTTTATCCTCATTATCCCTTTAAAACAGGCCGTTCATGTGTTACAACGCGCTGCATTATTATCTGCATGAGAATGCTTGGATTGTTTGGGCGTATAAACAGGAATAGAAAAAAAGCGGCTTTGGAGATGCAAATCTTGTCTGTCTCAAAATGCTTAATCTAATTTAATATGTTTATGTGTGATCAAGGAATCAGAAAGTCACAATATGCTACATAAATGGTCTGTACTTTGCTCACTGGGCAATATTGTCATTAGCAGATTTTTCTTGTATTGTTGGCAGGAGGCGGCAATGGATTTTTTATGAGTGGTGCTGCCAGGGTGAGCTCACCACCCTTACTGTCTTATTCAGCTGGTTTTTCCCAGAATATAGTAGGACTGTCATGTTGGATTAATTGTGTCATAATAGCATATGCTTTTTTTATTCACGTCTCTCTTAGGGAATCCTGGTTTTGTTTTACTGCAGCCTCCGTTTCCTCGTACGTGAAGAGACTGCAGAGCAGAAACATGGCTCACGCTTTCTCTACGCTGCACTTTGTCACAGACCAACTGAAAAACTGAAATCCTTTCTCACTCAGCTTTTAACCTTGAAAGAAGAATGAGGAAAAAACACGTTAATATCCTCTAAACATAATGTTGGATTTTTGATTTACTACTGATTTGTTGTGGAAATACTAGTTAAATTCTCAGTGAATGCATGTATTGTGTGTGAAATTCAGGCATCATTTGTATTTCAAAACTAGTTTTTGTTGTTGTTGTTGTTGTTTTGGGGTTTTTTTCCCATTGCTAATCAAAACACCTGTATTAGTTTATAGAAATCTCAGCTTGTTAAGTTCTGGTTCTCTGAAGTCCTGAGGGCTGGTTTGTACTTAAAATGCAACTCAGAAATGTAATTTGGTCCTAGACTGTTTAATGTTTTACAGACCAATTACAATATTTTTTAAATGTATTCTCCGATACACATGGAGCCACTGTAGTTATTTAGTAACCAAGGGGATTTTCCAGCCAAAGAAAACATCTGGCTCCTGCCAGCTATATCCTCCCACAAACCGTCTAATTCGTACTGTACTCAGTTCTGCGGCTGGTCTTGGAGGCATAGAGCAAACACAGCAAGAAGCCGTTTTCTGCCCATACCCATACAGCTGCTCACCATACCAGGATTCGTAGCAACAAAGGCATTTCAGAGGAGACTGACAGATTAGTCAGGAGTGATCTAGTTGACCCTGAGTCAAGGCATGCAACCTGTGTTGAATAGAATTATATACATTTCAGCCAGACTCACTGATGTATTAGCCATTAGAGATTGAATTAAAACTGTACCGACGGTGGGTTTGTCACCAAAACTGACCAGTTTGGCAAAGACCAGTCCTTGGCCAGTTGGAAACTTAAAAGTCTGAATTTGCTGTTACTGAATACAGTAACAAAAGAAAGTGCTAGAGACCTCAGAAAGTGCTACACATCTCCGATATTTGCACCCTTAGCAAAAATCTATCCATTGCACAAATCTACCTAATGCTGTTCAGGCGCTAATGATGTTATCTCCAGTGGAGGTTAGGGTTAGGGAGGGCTATGTCTTTCAAACCAGAAAACATACAAACAAAATATATATTTTTGCTCTCAATTTAATTGCCATTGTGGTGAGATATTCATGAAGGTTTTAGGTATAATTGTAAAAATACTTAAAACTTTGTGGCACCACACAAAGCTCAAAAAAGTAGATTTTACATGACAACATCTTTAAAACATGAGTCTGATGTAATTTTAATTTTACCTTTAATTGTCTGCATGTACAAAAGGAACCCTGTGCAGCCGTGTTATAAGCTGTGCCACTTTGATCTGACAGTGAAAACTTTTTCCCATATCAGTGTAGTAGTTCTAGTGTACATTAGCTCTCAGCTATGCTGTGTCAAAGATGTCATGCAACTTGATTATGTAAATCAGTTTGTCTGACAGTTGGAAATCAAGTGTGTAGTCTTGTCAAATTTACCAGCATATAACCATCCCACCATTACCTTCTTATAGTGATTCAGTTGCAGGTGATTCATGAGTAGGATTCATTCATAGAATGCTGGTTGGTGGTTCACTGGTTAGCGGCTTATTGTTGTGTGCATCCATCCTTCTTCATCTCTGTGTTCTCCCTTTTTTTTTTTAATCTAGTTACAAATGAGGGCGGAATGAATATAAAAGGCACAGGCAGGTGATGCCTTCTGTTCGTGAGTGAGGGTTTTCCACAAAGCAGATTACACTTGTGTTTGGATTGCAGTTGTGGTTAAGGTCGTAAATTAGATTCTGCATGCACAGCAGTAACCCCATTGCCACAAAATCAGTGTTTTGTAACTGATTTACTCCCCACCCTCCCGTGGTATCTTTTGCCATATATCCGGATTAAGTCTGAAATACTCATAAGTGTATCATGACACTGTGTCACCTAAGCTCAAAGAGAGTGATTCTTTGGATATTTGAGCACAAGCAGCAGCGTTATCTCTTATGTCTTCATGAAGCTTGCTTTGCTCAACAAGTTTCTATTAATGTCTTGGCAATTTTAAGAATATTTTAAATTAAACCTTGCCTTTTTTTCCCCCTGTGTGTTTTTGAATCCCTTGTATTATTACTCTTGCTGTATAGCTGCAAATATACTGCCACTCTGTTGAAAAAATGTTTCTCATTTTCTCCACACTGACCTGTGACTATATAGGTTTAGACAGAATCTTTGGTCAGATATTTTATATCAGTTACAGACTGGAAATTAATTGAGCCAGGTCTTTGAAAGCCAATTCTTTTTGTTGTAATAAAAATGAAATGGCATTTTTTTTTTTTTTTTTTTTTTTTTTTTTGCTCTGTAGTATTTTGGCTATTCCCAGAAATATTTGTCGCTTGATAACATGCAACAACACATTCAAAACCATTTTTTCTGGGTCTCTCGTATTGTTTGCACAAGTATGTGGTTAGAGGAGATGACCGCTGTATGACCATCTTGCTATCTGTCTTAGCACAACCTTATTTATTATTAATGAAACCTCAGTTGGTTATAAATTAGAATCTTACCAAAGCTATGAAGCTTTATTCTTGAAATCTGAGCTTTGGAGAAATATTATTTCTTATGCAGATATTTATTAACAGATGCTGACACAGGATGAGCTATTTTTTTTAACAGTAATTTGCTCAGTTCTCAAGAAACAAAACAAATAAAAAATAAACAGCTGGGTTAACATTTGCAATATAGCAATTAAAACAACTCTTCAGTTCATCCCAGCACTCTCCTAAACTATGTTTGTATTAAGGCTGGAGAAAATGAATATCTCCTCTTCCAAGACTACGTGTTTACTGCTTGAGGGTTTTGCCCTGTTTAAATGGCTTGTTTAAAGTGTCTGTAAACCATTGTACATAACCTTGGATACTTTGCATGTGGATGACTTGCATTTTTTTTTTTCTAGTGAAACTCTCATGCAGTGGCTTGCAGAAATATTCATACCCCTTGAACTTTTCCATATTTTGCGAAACGTGAAAGATGAACACAAAGTTGTATGCGATTGTGGAGTGGAAAGAAAATGATTCAAAACATTTTATACAAATAAAAAAAAATGAAAAGTGTTGTGTGCAAAAGTATTCAGTCCTTCTGAGTCTGTCCTTTGGGCAACCACCTTTTGCTGCAATTGCAGTTGCAAGTCCTTTGGTGTGTCTCTTCAGCAATGACTTTTTGTAACTTACACTCCTTGTGGAGAGTTTCAGTAACTAATGTCTGCTATACAAATGCCAAGTCTGCACTTTTCCCCGTGATTGTTTACGCCACACCATGTCTCTCTGTATTAAAATTAGTGATGGTGCACGCTTTAAGAAATATCAAATTAATAAATGTTTGTCATTAATTAATCATGACTATTCATGTTTTTCATCAAACATCAATTTGACACAATAAGTACATGTTTAAGTCCAATAAATTTTGAATAATTATTAAATGTCAATAAGGAGACGAGATTTGCATGATGAACATCCATTTCTACCATGTTTTTTGTTAAATCTGAAATGCCGTGGCTTTTTTCCCCCCATGCTAAAGTTCATCAAACTACAAATCAAGATGAGGTTATATGCGACGCTTCTGAAGGCTCATAAACCAGCGGCTTTACACTTCGCACTCTACTAAATCAGCACCTATGTCTGGAAAAACTGAAAAAAAAGGAAAGTTATTTCACAGAATAGGATTTCCGTCATTCAGCTCTATATTTAGAAGTATTCAGGCTCTCTTTGTGTCACAGCGTTTTAGTCATTTTACACCATCTACACTTGGTGCATTTTATGGAGCGCCATCATTCAGTCTCGACCAAAGCCAGGAACAAAAGAAGTGAAAAACCAGTGGAGTAATGTTTTCACACAACCTTCACCTTTGAGGTTTTAAAAGTTAGGCCTCAGTTGTAACGATAGGAGGTGAAATTTACTCCCCAGTGCAGAGATCAATGTACTTCCACCCCTGTTACCAGCATAATCCATTCATTTAATGCTCCTCACTTGCTCCCCTCCATTGACGAAACACGTGAGCACTACTAGTCCGCAGATCATTATATACTTCATTTACTTGCAATTGGACATTTAATATTTACTGATTAAAATACACAAATGCATGTGGAGTTGCAGTCCAGTGTGTTTAAATGTATTATTTTTTAACGTCATTTTTTTCTGTGACTCGATAATCAATATCAGCATTTTATAAAATCCAATCTTTTAAAAAAGAAAATAAGTAAATACTTGGAAAGTATGACTATATATGCAATGAATATAAATCTTGTCCACAAAGTGAAGAGATTTCTGCTTGGTCAGTTTCACTTTTCTTCTATCTAAACTTTTTAGCGTTGGATCTGGAGCTGTTGGAAGACCTGTTTATTTCCCCTTACACTGAGCAGTTTTGCAATAAAAACACATCCCTGAGACGAGCAGCAGAGTTGAATCTGTGACTTGTGCGTTTGCCTAATCCTCTCTGCCAATGCCTCACAGCTTTTGGTGAAAGTAGTTTGCTGGTGTGGGATAGATTCTCCCTCACGGAAAAGCAGGACCTGTTAGTGTTGAAGGCAAGACTCTGCGTAGTAAGATATCAAGATCACATTCTGAATCTACTGCCAACCTTTTATCTTCACACTCTTTGGCTGAACTTAACAGGATTTCCAACAGTAAAAGATTTAATGCCAAGGAGCATTTTTGTCTAAAGAAAAATGAAAAAAAATAAAATAAAAATAACCGAACACAATTTTAGCCTTCTTCTTATACTTTTTTAATTTTTAATTTTAAATATTCATTCATAAACAGTATTTTGACATTTTGCTGATGATCTATGGCATAAATACAGTAGCTATACCTTCAAATACTGCTGACTGACGGCTTCTTCATTGTGGCATGATCGGTATTGGAATACTGAAATAGGTATATAATTACATGGGACAAAGCATTTTAAGTGGTAAGATGGCAACAATATTGCATCTTTCCTCATTTGGTTAAACATAAATCAAATTTCCTTTTCTAATATTGCTTCCCAGGTCCCTTGATGGCTGGTGAAAGTTTGCATCGTTAGTGTTTGAGTGCAGGGCTGAGGAACAGCAGACACACGACTTGCAGAAAGGGAACTTGATTAAATATGCCTTAAGTAAAATTAAACAATTAAACACAAACTTTTCTGAGCCATTTGCCCTCTCGACTGACAGACTTGCATTTCCATACCTGCAGGTTGAACAGCACATAAAGTGAGTACGCAGGTTTTCCTTCAAGTATGTCATGTGTAGTTCATTAATTTATTCTTTCTCATATTCATTTTAGTCTCATTGGTTTCTTTATACAATGAGTTGCAGCAAGACTTTTAGTGAAATTACCTTAGTGTTTAATGTGCAGGTATTGATTTTCTTCCTCTGTTTTTGTCTTTTCTCTCCTTTTCTTATAACTATTTAATTCTAGCAATAAGCCCAATAATATGCATCTGACTAGTGGCAGACTGAGAGAAAACACATTTGATGTTCTTTCAGTGACCCTTTTATGTATTCGATTTAAACCTCTTTTAAGCAAAGCTCCGTCCTACGTAATGATTTTTTTATTATTATAATTATTTTTTCATTACTCTGAGTCTGAAAGTGCTTCTCCATTATTTTATTTATTTATTTATTTTCTGGTGCAGCTATGGCTGGATGCCGCAAATAATATTTGGATAAATGTAGGTTGCAGCCTCTGTGAAATCCAGATCAGAGAATTTCTCTAACTATTAATGGAACTGCCTGGGACTCGGGCAACTAAAAGGCTTTTACTTATTTACAAGTAAAATAAAAGCAGCACATAGGACAGAGCCATGTTTGACAAGAGAAAACCAAACAGACCAGGATGAGGACAACAGGGATAGGATGTAGCCAAAACTGTGGTAGAATTGCCTGTCAAAGCAGGTAAACTGTTCAATTAACTTGAGAAATAAGAGTTTCTCTCCCTTCCTTTGTAATAGCAGCTTTCTAATTTACAACCTTAGAAAAAAAAGATGTAGTTTTGCTCTTAAGCTACCGAGGCAGTCATATTTATGTAAAGCTGCGTTTTAGATTAATGAACTTGCAACGTGGGGCGCTTTCGACTTTTAAATTAAATTTTCAGAAGAACCATTTCTCAGATGCAGTTGAGTCCAAGTGATAATAATTACTGGTTCTTGCAATCACAACATGCAGAGATGCATCAAATCCTGACTACTTGAAACAAGGAGCTCTGTCATTAATAAAAGCATAAAAATGCAGTCGTGGGATTTTAAATTATAATGTGGGAGCGTCCATCACGCCACCATCTGTGCTCCTTCTTGAGGATCTGAGTCAGAGTGACTAATGACTTGATGGTTAGACCTGCTTTATGAAATTATGAAGCACAAGATGTTAAAGTCTGCAATTAAAAAAACACATTAAAAACAACAGCATCCTCTGTTTTACAGGCGGTAGATTGATTCAGCCTGTGGGGACTTATTTTGTGTGTTTTTTTTGTTGTTTTTTTAAGGTGCTGATTTTAAGATTACACATCATTTTAGATCTTAGTGCATACATCCAAGTGTTTGTTCGCACAAATAGCAAATCAGCCAATCATATGGTTAGTAACTCAATATATTTAAGCGTTTCAGTGTGGTGGATGCGACTTGATGATCAAACCGAGCTGCAGCATGGCCACAAGAATGGCTGAAATGACTTTGAATGTGGTGTCGTTGCTGGCGCCAGCTGTGTGGGCTAAATATTTCAAAAACTGCTGATCTGCTGGGATTGTCATGCACAACCATCTCTGAGAATGTTTGTAAAAGTATGCAGAATATCATCTTTGAGCTCACAAAAACTTGAACTGTGAAGTATTATCACAAATGGCCATTTTTTAAAGTATTACCTGGTCCAGTGAGTCAATTTTATCCATTTTCAGATGGTAGTGTCAGAATTTGGTGTAAAAGCATTAACCTGCTCTGACTTGAATTGACGGTTGTGCCACTTAGTACCATGCAAACATTTTTTTTAAACACCGTAGTCTGTCTTGAGTATCACTGCAGAATATATCCATCCTTTTGACAACAGTGAATGCATCATCTGATGTCTACTAACAGCAAGATAATACATTATGAAATAGGGCTTTCACGATTCCTTAAAGGATTTGAGTTCCTCGATTATTAAAATTCCTCAGTGCAAATTCTCTTCCTCAAAGCTTTGTTGAATAATGTTTTACTTCTTAGCGCAACGTTCTCACTTCCATCTATGAGTTGTTGACGAATGCTAGGTGCTAACAGCATTGCATCCAGCTTTTAAGTTTGGTCCGGTCCAATTTCATTAACAGATGATTATCGTTTTCAGTGGACAAATAGGTGTTCTTAAAATGACTGGATGCATGGAATATGTGTTCAGTGCATGTTGAGGACCCAAACAGCGACAGGACATATCGTGTATATATATATATATATATATATATATATATATATATATATATATATATATATATATATATATATATATATATATATATATTTAGCATGACTGAAATGACCGCAACAAAAAGAGAATTGATGGATACAGGATGGAGTGTAGAATGATAGTTTTAATAACAGAAAAGTTAGAGACGCATCAAAAATCCACTGGGAAACGAGGACAGGAGCAAAAGTTGAGTCCAGCAGTGAGAGAAAGAAACCAAGGAGGTTAAATGCTGTGGGGATGTGATGAGTAACATAAAAATCAGTCATGAAAGCACTGAACTGAGGAAAGGATGAAGAGTGAATACAGGAAAAACTTAATGGAAATTTAAAGGGTCTTACTAACAAAAAGCTATAAGGACAAATGGAAGAACAAGAGACTAAACCACAATATGAAGAACAGGAAACAAAAAAGAACTAAGGAACCGAGAGATAATCAAAACACAAACGGCCGTGGACAGGCTTTCTATATTTAAGTTACACTGACAGAAGATTTTCACTATACCATCCCTCTGCTTACACATGGCATTAAATTTTCATTGAGACACTGATGGAAGTCAGTTTGAATATAACTTCTAAATTTGGTGTTTTCAGTGGCACTTTATTAACCTGAATTCAGCGCGTAAATAAAAAAAAATTCATGACTTGAACGGAAAGAGCCAGGCAAAATTTACTGCCGGCCCCTGTTTCAGAGAACCAACCCTCATTTCCTATTGGTCTACCTGGAATTCAAGAAATTCACATATTTTTATGGTGTTAGGTCCAGAATATTGACGTGAAAAGAATTATTCACTGATAAAAGACAAAGCTATGAACATTCATCATAATCATAACTTTTGAGTTGATCTTAAAAAAGTCTTGAGACCCATCTACTATTGTGAGCTCTGTGTCCTAAAATAAGTTTGTTGAAAGGCAGCACTTATCAATCCTATGGAGGCTTTAGGGACTGACGTTTGCTCTATGTAGATTGAAAGTACTTCTCACAGATATTAAGTGTGGAAGTCAGAATGACTCACTGTGTTTTTCAATAAGCAATGTTTACAAGACACAATTTTGTCCTGTATAAGGGAGGCTGCTATGTTGAAAGATCTGTGTATGTTTTTTTATATATATATACATAGCAATTATTGATTTATTTTATTACAAAACTAACATATCCATTATTTTAAATAATAATTTGAATTGCTATTTTCCTAAAATAAATAGCAATAAAAACAAGATGCATATTTTTAAATGGAGCATCACATTATAACAGAAAATAACCAGTGGCTTTGCTTTTTAGTAAGTTGTTAACATAAGTCCTCCTGTGATGGACAGGTAATTTAGGATTCTGTAATAAACTGATAAAGTTTGTAAACAAAAAAGCCGACAAGCATTGGTACTTAATTAATTCTAAGTGTATAATAAAAAAAATAAAAAATAAAAATATTAGCAACATCTTCAAGGACTTGGAAGAGATATGAGTTCAGTCTCTGAACAATCATATGAGGTGAATATTAATATTAATCCTCAAGGTTTTCTTTGCAAAGTTTACCAAAAGATTGTACAATTAATTGTTTTCCTTTTTTGGAAATGTTTCAGCGATAAAATACAACACATAAAATACTGCTGCTTTTCTAGTTTAAAAATGACTGAAGCTAAATTACTTTTAACTGTTCACCCATATTCAAAAGCACCCGACGAAAGTAAATTTTCCACTGTTGCCACACACTTGCCTGCGATTGCTCCAAAGAGTGCAACTATGTTATTATGTAATAATAATTATGGTTGAATTTGATTTTGTTGTATTGGTTTGATTATATGTATTTGTCTTGCTTGTGTTGTAAAGAGCATTGAGATGACATTTGTCGTGACTTTGGGCTGTATAAATAAACTGCATTGCCGTTGGTGTCCTGCCGACATATTCACTGATCAGCAGGTTTTCAAATAAAACGGCAAAAGTGAAGTGTCTTGCATTAAATGGATGCATTTCTGTGTGAACAGGTACGGTTTTGGTGGAAAACATGCAAATTAATGGCAGGGCCCAGGACCCAGGCAGAACCATCTCTCTGATTCTACTTGACAACTATGATTACTGGGTTATACTGGAACCAGCGCGGCAGAGACTTTACCTCAACAGCACCGGACGCATCCTGGACAGAGACGTGAGTACAGGAGAGGGGAAAAATTGTCAAGACACAAACATTTCATTTCTGAGACGTATACGTTTTCATTTACCTTTTTAATCTGTTTAAAACAATAATAGTCATTCTCGGTTCTTAAAAATTGGAGAGTTTATTACTTATTAGTTATTCTTTATTGCATTTGCCTGCTGTTTGTTTTTGCAGCAAGGCATAAAAATGGTTTTACAACAGAATTAGTGGTAATTGAGAGTATTTTCTGCCTAGAATTAGATAATTACTGTAATAAGTTTACAGTCATTGGACGACTTCATGCCGACCAATATGCATTACCTGCATCTTGGTTAATCTTTCGTTGGTGCACATAAAAAATGCTGTTCATATAGATCAGGCTGAATGGTGCAGTTTAGAATGTGAAAGATGGAAGCAAAGTGGTTAGCACATTAAAGGCCATTTTAAAGGCAAGTGGTTAGATTAAATGCACTGAGTGCAGTGAGGTGGATTTTATGTTACGCTATTGATGGGAACGCTCAGTAAGATCAATAGGAGAAATTACAACACATGAGACGTTTTACACTATAAATGAAGAGGATAGGTTGAGATATAGCTTGATGCTTTAATTAAAGGGCACATTAACCTCTGTTGCTAAGTTTACATTATGACTGACAAGTTGACTAATGCTGTCTATTCATATCCTAACAGAGCATCATTTTCACCAGAAATATTTGAACATAATTTGGGACTCTCAGTGGTCTCTTCTGGATTCTAGAGATGTAGTTTGTGTTTAGACAGTTAACAATCTAAGAAAATATGACAATATCTTATCATGAAATACATTTTCTTGCAAAGAACAATATATCAGATCAGTGCAACAACTAAAAATGTTTTTTTTCTTTTTTTTTCTTTCCTGTCTTGCAGCCACCTAATTCCATCACAACGATTGTGGTTCAGGTCCAATGCACCAATGAGCTGGTTGGTACTGTTATTTTACACGAAGTTCGAATTGTTGTGAGGGACAAGAATGACAACAGCCCCAAGTTTCAGCAGCCGCGCTACTACGTTTCTGTAAACGAGGTAACAGAGCAGTTCTTGCTCTGCATGCATAGACATATTTCAGTAAACAGAAATAAACAAACAAAACAATATTCACAAACAGTGCACCAATTTTTGCTTTAAAATCTGTCCAATAAATTTGTTTCAGCTCAGACATGGAGTTCTCGAAAAGGATCCAGGAATGTACTACTGTCATTTATATTGCCGTTGGCCAGAAGTGTCTTTATTTTTTTTGAGTTCGTCAGAGAATTTTATATTCCAGCATACACTGGGTGCTTCTTACCTTAACCTGCTGGTGTCAATTGATTATTGGATAGAGAGATGTCAAGTCTGAAGAAACAGACATACAAACAGACAACAGACGTGCATAAAAAACCAACAACAAATCCTTATGGTTTCCTTTAAAACATAAAAATGTTACTAATCTACATGGATACAGATGGAGCCCGATGAACTGGGCAACCATTCGAAAGTTGATTTATTTCTATATGCACTTCAAAGTGTAAATTGCTTATACTGTATGGACCGATGAGACGATACACATCTCATCAAAAATACAAAATACAGTTTCTCAGTGTTTTCTCAGTTGTCAGTGTTATGCATAACAAACGAAAACAAATATTTGTATGTGCAGAAATGTCAGGTTGTGGCCATGTTATGGCTTACGCCACTATGGGGAAGACTGCTGACTCAACAACTGTCCAGCAAACTGTCATTGAAACCCTCCAAGAAAAGTAAGGTAGAAAAGGTGGTTGCTAAGATGTTCACAGAGTTGTATATAAAGAGAAAGTTGGATGGAAGAAAGAAACTGTAGTTTTAGAAAAAGATAAGAGTTTTTGTCTTAAGAGGATTGTGATGCCGACACTAACAAAAGCACCACCATCTTATCAAAGAATGAAGGTATTACTTTGCTTTGTTGACCTGTAAAACATTAGGTAGAACTTATGAAGCATTGTCAAAAAAAAAAAAAAAAATCCAACCAAATATTGAGTCTTTAACACTTACAGTAATATAGAATTTTCTTTACTAAATTTTGTTTCCTTTGGACCTTTGGTATTATTATTATTTTTTTACTTAATATGGGGTTTTATTAGAAATAAAAACAACAATAATTAAAATTATTGGAAATAAACACCAAAAATAATAATTTCATTCTGGACTTAATAAAACTGAGATTTTTTTTTTTTTAATTGAGAAATAAATTAACTTCTGATAATATTCTAATTCATGGAGATGCACCTGTATTTATGTTTTTTTTTTTTTAGTTCATTTCCTTTCATGTAAATATTTTTTATTTTATTGTTTTTTTCTAAATTTGGTTATGGACACGTTATTTGCAAAAAAAAAAAAACATGTATTGTGCACATTAGATGTGCACTACAGGAACTTCTCATATTGTAAATATGCATGTTCTACTAGCAGTACTTTTTCAGCACATTTTGACCTGCTGATATAACTAGTAGTTAGAAAGTGAATCTTTAGTCTTTGAAGTCATGTTTTTGAGATCAAATATAGCTCCCTGCAGAGCTCTGCAGTTCTTACTGCTCACAGTGCTTTTGTGCATTGCAAGTTCAAAATTTCTGTCACACTTTGTTAATGTTGCCATCTGCAGCTACCCCAACAGTGTAGTGAGTCATTCTACATTGCTGTCAACTTCCCTGAACAACATTTCTTGCCTGCTGCCTGGTCCTGTGGACTTTGCTCAGGGCTCTGGGGAACAGCAGTGGTTCTCATACTTAGGTTTTGTTATTCTGTCAGTGGCGCACGAAAGCCTTCAGACTGCTGCTGACTTCTACATTTCCCTTTTTTTTATTTTTATTTTTCTGTATTAATGGGATAGCGTGGCAATAGTGCCGGTTGAATAAGATAGTTCTCTCCTGTAAGCTCATGTTCTGCCCAGAGGAAGCTTCATGAGCTGATTTTTTTTTTCCCTTTTCTTTTCTCCCACTTTTTTTTTCAGCTCACGCCAGTTGGAACTACCATTTTCACCGGCTTTTCAGGAAATAATGGTGCGACAGACATTGATGACGGGCCCAATGGACATATAGAATACAGCATCCTTTACAATCCCAGTGATCCGGTATATGGAGATGTTAGAGCAGATTAACGACCTTTTACTGTAATTTTATCAGAATTTCTGATTTATCACCCTACTTTGCTTTCTTTTTTTTTTCATTTTAAGGAATCTAACAACACAGTAAGGGTTGGGAACACACTTTCAGGAATTATTCTCCTGGCTGAGAGGCTAAACTACGAGGACAAAACTCGCTACCTGGTATTGGTCCAAGCCAGTGTAAGTGAACTAACTTTTATGCTTGCAGGTACTTTTGAATACAGTTGTTTTGTGATATTCAAGATGTCTTCCTCAGCTGTGGCTGACTGGTGCATCTCAATAAATTAGAATATATTCAAAAAGTGCATTTAAATTGTTCAGCTCAAGTTTTTGAGCAGTGATCCACACGCTCCACAAGGAGCGTGAGCTGCAAAAGACCATCGCTAATGAAGCTGGCTGTTGGTGTAGCAGAGATATTAATTGGAAAAAAAAAAAAAAAGTGTGGTCATGATGTTTTCTCTTACTTTATTTTTTATGCACCTCTTTGTTTGGCTTCAAACAAAGAAACGTAGAAGTGTTTGCAAAAACAAGCTGCATGCTGAAAAGTAATTTTTGTGTCCCGTTCCCCGCATATTGATAATATTCAACAGCGCTTTTCAGTTTTCACCTCATTAAATCACTCAGAAACAAGTGATGAAGAGGAGGATACTCTGTTTATGAAAATATTATGCAGTGATTGTGTTATGGTCAATCAATACAGCCTTTGTGCAAAATTGTTGTCATCTTATAGTTTCACAGTAATAGTAGCAAGCCCGGTCTTTTAGTTCAGCAACAAACTGAACGCATTGGTTTTCTGTCTGGCAGCTGGAACGATATCTATTGGGATGGGACATTACTCCCATCTCTGATTCCTGAGGGAGACAGAAAGCATCATTATACTTTCCTTATGCTTTGTGCTCATCAATATTTTCAGAAGAATAGACAGCTGCTCAGCGCCACTGACATTAATTTAGCATTCAGCCACTTTTACCTGTGTCTCTTAGCAGGCAATGGGTACCTGACTAAACTGTTGAATCTGACATGTACTTGTCAAATTACAGAATGTAAGGAAGTAATGTGATCAATCTCTGCTCCTCTTGTGTCAAGGTTCATTTTACAGTGAAAAGGTAAATCTTTGAAAAGCTGAGCTGATTAGTCTTTTTTTTAAACTCCTGCTGCAAAGCAGATTTATTTCGAAAGGGAAGCTTTCTTGGGAACAGCTCTGTTCCTGGTTGTTTTCTCTGAGCTGTTTTCCTCCACAAAACGTTTGACAGACTATGAGCAATGATATCATTGTTGAAATGTAAGTTTTACATCATGAGATCACTCAACCACGTCAACCTTGGCACTATTTGACCTCACATTACTTCACAAACGACGGCCGTAGAGCGAAGCAGAACTCTGCATCAGCTTGAAGTGGACTGGGCAGAAGATGATGGACAATTTTTTTTTTTTTTTTTATGTTAAAGGAATTGTTTGGATCAATGTTGAGGAGTTAATTTCAGTTTTCTCCCACCAGGACCGCGCTCCATACCCACCAAACAGACTATCCGCTACTACAACTCTGACTGTGGATATCTTAGATGGAGATGACCTGGGTCCCATGTTTCTGCCTTGTATTTTGGTGAACAACACCCGCGACTGCAACCCACTCACCTACCGTGCTGCTATCCCTGAACTTACTGAACCGGTGAGAAGCGGACAGCGACACAACCGTCATCACCTTCAAATTTAGTCTACTTGTGTGTCTCTCATGATGCACCTTTCAGGTTTTATACATTTATACAGTATTAATATGCACGCTGGAATATACTTCCTAGCAAACTGGGTCATCAGTGTATTGAAGCCCATCATCTTTGTTAAGCACCCAGAACAGGTTCTTGATTTCTTTTTAAGCATGTAAGATGAGTGATCAACTCAAGCTTTTGCTGTTCTCATTCAAATTTTATTTCTGTCTCCTCTCCATTCTGTTGTGTAATCTTTATACTAACATGTCTGTCCACTGGGGGATTTGTCTTCTCGTAATTGATGAGTGAATGTAATTAATCACAATGGGGAGACAGGCAATATTAAGTTGATCCGTATTTATTTTTTGTCCTGGGGGGATACAGTGTGGGCTGTGGAGTCCCCTGGATAATGACTGCTGGAGGAGGGTATTATAGCTAATCATCATTGTGCAGAGCTAGGGGGATTTGATTTAGTACACCTCCATACATTGTAAAAGCGAGAGGGCTGATTGGTGAGGGGTGTAAGGATTACTCCAGAGCTGAAAGATATAAATATACCCCCTCAGGGAGGAGGTCTTTTACCAGAGAACTCTTTGCCTTGTCTCCGTCTGCTAAGGAGGTTCGTCACAGGCCTTTTTTTTTTTTTTTTTCATGCTTACACACACTGTAGCAGCAACATTTAGGCATTTCACATGAGGAGAGAAATTCTTTAACGCAGAGTACTCAACATATTTTCTCTTAACCATATGTTAGTGCATTAGTGCGGAGGTGGAACTGGAGTAAATATGTGCTTAGCTGTTTGCAGGAGAAGGAGCAGGGGATGTAGCCAGAATCATTGTAACATAATATCCTTGATGTACATTACTGTTAGGCACATTGAGGAATGTGGTGATGAGAAACTGCTCCAAAAGTGTTGTATGGCATTGCAGATGATCAACTTATCTGGTTGATTATTACTGCCAAAAATAAGACCAACATTGACTTATGTTCGAGATTATCAGAATTTTCTCTCCAGTTTCTTCTTTAAAAAATAAAAAATAATAATCTCATCTTTCAGCAAGTTCACTTCTATGCTGGGCTCTACAGCCAGATTGGAAGTGAAACTTTTCTCAGTCACTGTGTCCATACTGAAGAGTGCCACTGTCGAGGTTACCTGGTTGTGCTTATGATGTGCCCAATGACCTGGAAAGATTTTTTTTTTCTATTTATTTATTCACATTCAGCATTTTAGGAAATATTGTGGTACTGCATAGAAAATATTTTAAGGGCCCAATGATGACAAACTACTTTATTTTTTAATTATCTTTATTTAATGTTTCATTAAATTGTATACACATTTAAATGCAAGTGTTCATTGAATCAAGAATGTTTTATTTTTTATTTAAAAATGGAAAGGAATTCCAATTTAAAAAACTAAACAACAAAAAAACATATAAAACTTCTATGTCTTAATAAAAATGCCCTTTTTATAGTTGCTGAGGAGCTCCTTGCATGCTTCTTCTGGTATTTTAGGATCAACTTTGATTATGAGCCTTCACGGATTCTGTAAAATATTCTAGTTGGGATTGTTGCCGGGTCACTTCACAGTGTAAATTTTACTTCCAGTTAGATGAAACATGCTGGTTAAATGAATAGATTCCTTTAAATCTATATTTGCCAGGGGTATGAAGGATTTTGTCCCTAACTGTATTTTACTACTTTTATTTTCCATCTTGATTCTGACTCCCATCTGCTCCTTTGATGCAGATTAAACTGAACCCACTGAATGTGACCCCACCTATCCGTGCTGTGGACATGGACAGAAACATCCAGCCCCCGTCGGACAGACCTGGCATTCTTTATTACATCTTGGTTGGTAGGTTCCTTAGAAACCTTTATTGGAAAAAAAGAAAAAAGGATCCTTCTGGGTCACCTATGTCATGACTTGTACTTTGAATGTTCACTCTGATGTTGCTGGTGTTGCCTTTTTGCTTTTCGCAGGTCAACCGAACACATATCGAGAGTATTTCTCCCTGAACCAGACCACTGCAGCGCTGCGCGTTCTGAAACCAGTCAGCAGAGACCTGTATCAGAGGTTCACTCTTATCATAAAGGTAACCGCTGAGATTAAGTTTCACTTGCTCAGCTTGCCGATGTGGCATCTTTTAAGCTAGTAATAACTATGAATTTATTTTCCAAATGTGTTCAAAACAAGCCTTCCTTTGGTTGAAATGTGTTCAGGCCTACGAAGTTTGTAAATGCTACATTTGAAAATTAAATAAATAGTCTAAATTATATTATAGACTTTTTAATATTCTTGATCTAGTCAAAGCTAACATATCTGTTGACTCCACAACTCCACATTAAATATATATATTTTTATACTATCAATATATTGCTATCAGAGCAAGTGAAAGATAGTTTATTTTATACTTTGGTGTTCATGTTCACCTGTTCTGCCTAGATAACCTGAGTCCCGAAGGTCAGTGAGCTTATCTTTGCCTGCTTAGGAAACATGAGGGCGAAAGATGCTATGATTTATTGACTTAACAGGAGGATAGGCAGCTTCAACGCCCTGAATCGTAATTTTGAGCAGCGAGCGTTCAGTGTTGCTGCAGCAGAGCAGCAGTGCAGATGAACTTTCTATCGCTAACCTCCAGGCACCTCCAAGCACTTTGCTACCTGCTATTTAACCAGGATGGCTAGTGATCAAAGAGATGAGCGAACGGTTTTATTTCAAGATGAGACATAAAGGCAGGCTGATCACATATGAACATTTGCCTGTGTGCAGGTTATGGTGTGGATCGGGAAAGGAAGAGAGACAGTTCAAAGAGGAGGCAGGGGGAAACTGTGATAGATGGAGGGGGATGCGTATTTAGAATGTAGGAGGCCGTATCTATCTAAGTCATTTAGAGGAGATGGAGAACTCAGAAGATCAGGCAAATGAGAAGTGAGGGTTTACTGATACAGCACATTTGGCGTATGTGGCATACATGCCTAATGCTTCCTGTAAATACATAGTACACTTTGAGTCTGGGTTGCAGGAAAACACATCTGTTATTCTTTAATGGTCATCACTGATCTTGATAGAGGCACATCCGCCAATATGACTCGTAGGAGATGAAGACAGGTGTGCAAGCCGCATGGAGACGGAGAAACACTATTTGGAAAATTATGGAGGTAACAAATGAAAAGAGGGGGAGGAAAAGGAGCTGCGTGACACTTGAAGGATGATGGAATCAGGACAGGAAAATCAAGATTGATTGATGAGCGGGGCCTTTTGTTGGCGCTGAATTTTAAATCTGGACTGTATGATGCTGCTGTAAAGCGTGGCTCATTGAACAGCGCCTCTGTAAAATAAGGACACCGTTAAAGAGTAAAATCACCAGGGAACGATGTAATAACACGCTCTGTCTTAGCTCTGATAGACAGAAATGTATACATGTCTTTGTGCGAGTGAGTGTGTGTAGATGTAGAATGCACGTCAATAAGAGCGCTTTCCCCTCCCACGGTGTTTTTGTGGGCAGATTGGATCTCTGGTTCAGCATGCTGTGGGTTTTCTGTTTTATCACTGGGAAAAAGGAAAAAAAATGGCTGAAGATTGAGAGGCATGGTCTGAAATAACATTGTGACAGACAATAGCAGATGTGATTTTTCCACTGATCTAAAGAAATCCCAGCAAACCCTAATGAAAGAAGTTGTCCACAAATAGAGAAAAAGCTGAACAGCAGTGGATCACCACATGTAACTGTAATGACAAAGTCAAATTTGTAAGTGGACATCACTGAATTTACAGACAACTGGGAGAACGCTCTGCTCACTTCTGGAATTCAGATGCACGTGTATATCCCTGTGCTGCAATCCACATCCTGAAACACAAGGCCATCAAAATCAAGCTAATTCACAAAATTAGTTCCAGGTCATGACCTAAACTGATGTCGCCTCTCTCTCCCACTCCCATCTGTATTTTCAAAGCCTCGCCATTTGTGTGAAGCTTCCCCGGTGTGGGAGGCAGTTGTGACATTCGTGCTTACAGTGGTTGCTCTGACTTCAGCAACAGCTTAACTGGATCACATTAATTTGCTTTGGTCTCTATGTTAGTGTCAGGTATAATTTGCAGCTTTTAAACATTTTGTAAAGCTGAGAGGGTTCCCTTTCTGATTTGTGCTAATTTATTGCTGCTGAAGCAGCTGTTAGCAGCCAGCTGTGCAGGAAGAAGAGACAACAATGTTTTTTAAATGTTGGTAATTATTACGCATCAAAATGGTTTTAGCATTTTCATTATTGTTTTTTGGAAAGTAATGAGAGTAAAAAGGAACACTTTGTTATAATTGTTTTCATAATATACAGAATATATCTAAGTCAAATACAATAACTATATACTTCTGAAGAAATCTTTCAAAGGGGAAATTCACATTAACATTTTCTGTAATCTAAACCCAGATAGCACACGACATTAAATCAACGTTGAATTATAGTTAGAATAGTTGATTTTTGGTTGAAGTCGACAAATGATGGTGGATCAACCATCAAACAACCATCCAATGAAACCGTTGAAACTGTGTCATTGAATCAATGTTGTTTTGTCGTTGAAATCTAATGAATGAAATGTCATTAGACATCTGATCAATGTTGAATCAATGTCAGCTGTTTTGCTGCACCCCTTTTCCTCTTCATCAGAGCTCTGGGTGAGAGCATTTTATTACTGAGTGGGGGTTATCACATTTTTCATAACACTGAAGAGGATAGTGAGTGGTGATTCCTTTCTGTACATGTTTTTACTTGTTAATAAAAATTCTTCCTGACTGTGTGTGATATATTGACACAAAAACATCTACAACTTACTACAAGGAGTGGCGCAGTCCACCCCTACCGTTTACATGAGTGGGATGGTCCAAACACACAGCCACTTCGCTGTTGGCTTGTTTGCAAAAGATGTTAATTCAGTGTTGCATTATGATCACAAAGGTTGAATTTATGGTTGAGGTCGACAACTGACGGTGGATCAACCATCAACCAACCATTCAATTCTAGCCAATTAACATCCATTGATTGAAATGTCAACATCAAATCCAGTATTTTTCAGCACCGGTCCACCAGGCACTCTGCCCTGCAAGTTTTAGGCATTTCCCTAATTCAGCACACATGATTTTAATTGATATCTGATTAACTGGGTTTTGCTCAAATGAAAACACGCAGGTCAGTTTGCCTTGAGGATAAGGTTTGGGGAAGACCTAGTAATCTAAATGTTCAATCAATGTAAGCTGTTTTTCGCACCCCTCCACCACCGCCCGCCATTCAAACGCCCAACCCCTCTCCCTCCACCTGCCAAAAACACACACACCTGATTCAACATTGATCAGATGTTGATCAGACATCGGCATTTCATTCATTAGGTTTCAACCACAAAACAACATTGATTCAATGACAGTTTCAACATTGGTTACTTGGCTAGAGCTGGATGATTGTTTGATGGTTGATCCACCGTCAGTTGTCGACCTCAACCAAAAACCAACCATTCCGACTATAATTCAATGTTGATTTACCATTGTCTGCAATCTGGGCAGTTTGTTGCATCCCTTCTCACCTCCTCATCTCCCCCTACTCCCTCTGAAACCTCCGCCCACCCAGCCGATCCTCCCAACCTTCCCCTCTTTACCCCCTTTCATCCCTTCTTCCCTCCCCCCTCCTGGAGCTATGGGACAGAACATTTTATTACTAGGTGGGGGTTAATCATGTTTCAAATTAAGCACTACATGTTGAGAACAGTGGGTTGTGATTCCTTTCTGTACATTTTCTTACTTGTCTGTAAATATTATTACTGACTGTGCATAATGTATTGATACAAAAACATCTACAAGTCTCTACAAGGAGTTGTACAGTTCGACTCCCCCTTTTTACACTAGTGGTTTGTCCCAACCAAAAAGCCACTTTGCTGCTGGCTTGTTTGCAACCGGTTTCTGAATTGAATTCTCCTCTGAGCAGTTTTATGGTAAGTTTTTCAATATTGCTTTGATCTTAAATGTGTTTATTGAAAAATAAGGGCATTGTTTTGTGCCCATAGTAATCCTGGTTATTTTGGGGGCAAAACAGATATTTTTAATAATTGAGGTCATGTCACCTTTTGTATTATTTTCATCCTACCCACTACTCCAGGCCTAAGTATGAAATCATGCGAGATTTTGTGGGATTTGAATTTTTAAAATAGGGCGGGGCCTATTGTTTGGTCTGGGAGAGCATGTGGTGGACAAGGAAGTGTAAGGCTGGTTGCTCTAGGTGGGCTTTAAATTGTGATGGTAATCTTTTGTTTTAAACTTTTTATTATAATGTGCTTAGGGACGTGCTTAAATGAGCCTCTGTTCCAGGACATCTGAGTTAGATGACTGCATGACCATCTGTAGCCATCAAGAAGTGCAGAAGGTTGTTAATCATCCACAGATTCATCCCAGGTGAGGCAGAAGGGAAACGCTTAAAACATGCAAGTCAGGTGAAACACTGAACTAAACCTGTTAATGACTGATCCAGTCTGTTGATTCTTGGATTGGTAACTGGTTAAACTGAACTGGACTATTATTACTTGTGTGGGATCTTTATCAGCATATAGACACTTTTTAAGGAATTTAATCAACTTATTTGGAAATATTTATAGTTGATGGAAGATTGAACCAGCTATTTGGTGGAAGTTTATTCTCTATAAATAATAAATAATCTTTCCAACTACAGTATAAATCACCTTTTGCTCTATTTATTTGTCTCTGGTGAGTTAAATAAACCCTCATCCTCCCTGAGTTTTATCATTAGGTTTTCTGATAAATAGGCTTTATTTTAAATATTGTTTCCCTCATTTTAACATGAGCGCAGCATCATAAATGCTACAGTATACTGCAGCTTGATAGGTAAATGTAGTTGTATACGTAAACATTAAGATAAATATTAATTTAATAGTGAGTATACATGGGGAACTATATGGTTTGTATTTGTTCTCAGACCTGTAATCAGTGGCGCAAAAAGAGGGTATGCAGCGCATGCAACGCATAGGGGTGCAGCACCAGAGGGGGCGTCTTATGTTATGTTATGTTTTCGCATCCACCTGAATAATGTGTAGTTGCGCCACTGCCTGTAACAGTACACTGTTTAATCTTTCAATGTCTTTCAGAACTTTTCAGATGTTTATCATCTTTCTAACCGGCACCTTCCTCACTTTTATTTATGCGTTTTTCAGCCGTTGCTCTGCAGTTTGACTGAAAGCTGACTCTTGAGGACTGCAGCGAAACTGTCAAGAAGTGGCTTCATTACTCGCCAGAACAAGAGGAAGACATCGCAAGGAATCAAAGTGACGCCAACCAGAGTTAAACTGGGGTTACCGCAACTTGTACTGTTTCCCTAGTTCATACAGTACAAAGCTTAACCTCATGGACTCTGTTCTTCTGTGGACAATAGACTGTTGACTGTCCTTTTTGACAGTCAAAATGGAGTCAAATATGTTTAAAGATCTCTCTTTAAATAAAATGTTATATCAAACCCATGTTGTCATTTTTAACCTTTTGTACACAGTTTACCCATCATCTGCCAATAATATAGTGTTTAACACCAGTGAAGAAACTTTCACTGGTATGTTATGATGTAGACCTATCAGACCTAAAAATGTGCATAAATACTTAGCTTTCATTCAATATAAAATCAATGCAAATCTGCATGTAGATCCACATTCAGATGATGGTTGAATCAACATTGATTCCTAACTGCTTCAAGGTAAAATCAACAGAAATATGTGTGCCAAACCACATTCAGATGATGGTTGAATCAACATTGACAACGTCAGTTATGGTTGAAACCTTAACGTTGATTCAACATGCAAGTCACCGACCACTCTCAATGTTGTTTCAATGTCGGCTTTTAATGTTGATTCAATGTTTCCTGCTGACATTGATTCAATGTTGTTTCAATCATTCTGTGCTATCTGGGAACCTACTTTGTTGATTCTGTGGAATAGTTTTATTCAGCTGCCTCTAATTTATTTGAGTTGTATGAAAAGTGGCTTCTAAAATGGAAACTTAACACACTTGGGCAGTAATTTCAGATATGCATTTTTATGTGACAGAGCCGCACTTTGTAGTGCTTATGTGAAAGTGAAAAAACAACTGTTTTTTGCTTGTCTTAGCAGTTCTTGAAGGAACAGTATGATGTATTTTCCAGGCAGATGGTGCCATTTTAAAGCACAATCAAGCAAATTTGTTAAATTCAACAATAAAAATGTTGTTTATATCAAGCATAACTTAAAGAAATTTGACTTCACAATAGGCATCTTGAAATTGGTCTCCGTCTCTTTAAGAAGCTCCTTCCTCTCCCCTTCCAACCCTCTGCCTTCAGCACGTCATTACAAAAATGTTCCTCCATTATGCCTTTTATAATCAAGCGTTAAACTGAGAAGATCATCAGCTAATGAGATCAGCTGAAGCACATTTCCATCAGGTGTTTGTCAAAGCAACACTCCAGGTTTGTTTTTGATGAGGGAATAACATTAAATAATACAAAGCTAAAAATGTCCATTTTACATAACACCACCTTTAAAGCGCAGGTTGCGTTGGTATTCATCCTGCTTGCTCTGATACCCCTAGAAAATCCTGCGAAACTAGTTGCCTTCACAGTACCCCCTACAGAGCCCAGCTAGGTCTAATTTTAGCTAAGTACAAATAGAGCTGTTCTGTAAAGGTCTCAGAGGTTTGTCGCAGAACATTAGTGAAATTGCTCTATGAACACAGAGGGAAACCACCAGACAGCCAAAGAGAAAAAGCAATAAAAATGTTTAAAGCAAAATTTGGTTGTAAAACAGTATTGTAAATTTTTAACTTTTGAGCCAATGGAAAGAGAATGGCAGTAGTGTAAACCTACATCAAGCAGCAAAAAGGCCAGTGGTACGTCTTTATGATCAGTAATTAACCACATCTGAGGGGATCCCTAAACAAAGCAACAATAAGACAGGCAGACTGCAAATCTAATTTTCCATGTAGCTAAAGTTCTTCCATAAAAATAACACACAGCTAGAGTTGCTTTGGAAAACCTTGGATGATTTTTTTTAACACATAAAATGCTTGCATCTAATGAAGTGGTTATGTACTATAAAACTAATTGAGACATGAAATCTACAAACACGATCCATCCAAACTTATTGAGCTGCACTGCGTTGCAAAAATGGATTCTGTAGATGTGCAAAGTATATGTGTGAAGTCAAAGTACACTTTAGTCAAAGGAGCGCCATATATGCAGATGCACTTTGCACCTTTTACTGTAATATTTGAATAAATAAAACATAAAAATCTTGTATGTTTTTATTTCAAGTTTGTTGAACTTGGGTAGTAACACCATCTTGTGAAATAACTCCCTTCCTCTGAAACAGAAAACATCTGTGTTGTTACACATGCTTTCACGTGTGGTTGCATTCAGTGCTGATCCACTGAATGCAACCACAGAGTGGGAGTCTGATCCACTCCACTGGAGTGGGTGAAGATAAAGGCCTGGGCTGTCAGCTTTACCTTTGACTGCCCAACAAATAGTTTCTTAAGTTTTATATGAAAAGCTGAAATATCAGTCTGTGTTGTGGACTCACCAAAAAAATATTAAGTGGGTTCCTAAACAATTAAATAGGTTTTTATTAAAACCCTTTTATTTATGTGTTAGAAAATTGCACAAAAGGAGATAAGGCTTGTTCTTTTTATCTCTTCTCATTCATTGCTTTATGTATTGCTTTATGTATGTAAAAAACATGCAAAGTTACAGAGCCTGAAAACCTTGGCAAAACCAAACTAAAAAAAAAAAAGATAAATTGACTTGTCTCTACTTTCTGGTCAGCATCACCATGAAACACATTTGCAAAATGTTTTTCGCACATTTAACATTTGGCAGCTTGCTTGCTTCTTCTCTCTGCACAACTGAACAACCAGTCAGAGGTAAAGAAAGTTGTCAGTTGCTAAATATTCGTTTTTCAAAAGAAGAGATCGGCAAAATCTGAATTTGTAGATGTGGCTTTATAAAATGTGTTTATTTATTTATTGTTTTACTTTCACTGATTTTTATGCAAAAACATAAAAATATCTGATTAGGTATTATTTGTTTTCCCCAACTTAATTGTGGGGTAAAATATTAGAACAACATTGCCAGACAGAGGCAGCTATCTAGTTTTTTGGAGAAAGTTAATCAACGTGGTAAGGCGATTAGTGGGGATTTTGTTTTTATCAGATCGTTGCAGGTTAATCAGGTTTCAGGCAGAACAGAAACACAGCACAGAAACTAAGACTGGAGACTCATAATTGACTTTACATACACACACACGCGCGCACACGCACTCGCACTCACACACCAGGGAGACGGCGTTTGATGCAGTAGAAATACATTAAATAGTTAAGAGGTTAATTTTAGCTTCGACTGCTAGAATTATCCTCTCCTATCGGTGATCACTCATTGGACAGAGTGGGGGAGCCAGTAATTACGGGCTCTCTGCCTCAAACAATGGTATTTGCAATAAGTGCCCTGGCAATTAGTAAGAACCTGTCCTTAGTGGAGCACCTGTTAAACTTTGTCAACATAGATTCATTTCTAATTGAAATGAAACTAGCTAACAGGTCTGTCTTTTATCCTGTATTTACCTACTATAGAAGGTGGAACATAATACCTTTCATTTGGGAGTTTCTCAGACTGACGTTTATCTCTTATGCTTCTTTTTTGTTCTGTTTTCTTTTTTTTTCCTTTTTTTTTCCTATGCAGGCAGAACAGGACAATGGACATCCCCTTCCAGCTTACGCTGACCTCATAATTGAAATCCTGGACGAGAACAACCAGGCGCCATATTTCCAGTTTGCCACCTATCAGGGATACGTGAGTGAGGCCTCCCCAGTGGGCACCACCATCTCCGCCAGTGCCAACCTCACGGCCCCGCTGGGAATCATCGCTTTGGATAATGACATTGAAGAGGTATGAACAGACAAAAGCCTTTAGCGCGTTAAACGCTCTACAAACTTCAATATTTTATTTACTTATGTATTTAGTCATTAATTTAATTAATGCATTTATTCATTCATTCATTTTTCTTAAATTAGATGTGTTTCTCAGTATTTATTTATATGCATTCTGTTAATTTCTTTGCTTGTTTTATTCATTCATTCTTTTAGTCATTGCTTCTTTTTAATTATTTACTCATTTGTTCATTTATTTTTTATTCATTTATTTCTTTTGTATTATTAATCCTTTTAATTTTTTACATATTTAGCCATTTATTTTTGTTTTTTCACACATAGCTGGCTCCTGGTGCTACACCTGTGGGTAAAAGCGGGTGACGTTCCATGAAATGACACACGGTGTAATGGAAGGATGTCCTGACCCAATTTCTATTGCTCCAAATCTCCCATTTATTTGAGTCATTTTTAAATGTTTTTTAGTGCCTTCTGATTAGTTTTATGCAATATTAATGGTCTAAAAAATGATACACATCTACACTTTGCAGATGTGCACGCAGGAACTTAAAATATACCAGTATTTTACTGGTATATATGTTATAACATATGTTATATGTTATAACATATGTTGTATGTTATAACATACAACATATTGTATGTTATAACATACTGTATTCTATATAACATACAATACAGTATGTTATATCAGTAAGTAAAGTAAACTAAATCAAATTCAAGGTATTTGATGGCATTAATAATGCTGCATTAATTCAGTGTCACAAACCTAAACTTAGTTTGATAAACAGTTTTTACATAATATCTTTGAAGAGACTTTTTTAATCAATTTTGAGCAAAATGTATGAAGATTAATATATTGATTTAATACCTGAAAAAAACAAATAAAAAATAATGTTTGCATTGCTCCATGAAACAACTTAATCGTGCACACCATCTGGACACGTGTTGTTCGTTTTTCCTGTTGTTTTTTTTTTTGTTGTTTTTTTTTTTTTTTGTTTGTTTGTTTTTTCAAAGACTGATTTTCATGTTCCATACATGAAGCAGAAGTTGCAATAAAAACAAGAACCGATGGATAAAAGCTTTACTCAGGCAGCCCCAATCCAATTATATTTCTCGACCAGATCTTTTTCTACTTTCCAACAAATTGACTCAGGACATCCCTGCTGTTAATGCATGCATCACTCTGCGGAAGCTGTAAACAAATTAAAGCCATTCCTCATTGCTGGAGATCTTTAACACACACATGGAAAATTAAGACTTTTTATTAAAAAGGGGAAAGAAAACCCTAACAACTGATAAAGTGTCAAGCAGGTCTCCAGTTGTGATGGATGTTTTTCTTTATCATAATATTTGTAGTGTTGGTGGAGTGCATTCTTTTCTCTGGCATGGTTTTGTGATTTGATATTTGGGTGTGTAATTTAAAAAAAATATATATAAATATATATTCATCGTATTTGTTTTTGCAAAGCTGACAGATTTAGCAGTTTGGTCTGTGTGACTGTGTTTACATAAAACTGAGAAGAACTGATCACTACCCTTAATTCAACTTTCAAAATATCCCTTTTCTCGGCCCCTTACTTGGAGAAAATGAACAAATCAAAGTGGAGTCGCAGATGAAATCAATAAGCTACCCAGGCTTAATGTTTACCAACCTTTTTGAGGACGAGTCTTTGTTGGCATGAATCGAAGCTGACCAGCAGCAACGGAGCATAATAAACTCCAGTTGTTTTTTCTTTTTTTTTTTTTCTGAAAATGGACACAAAGATATGTCTAGAGTGAAATAGACTTTCTTAAAATGTTTGAAAGGATTTTGCCTTCATCTTCATACAGATGCTTAACAAGTGCAGTATGACATTTTCATTTGATTCACAGCTTAACTGCTCGCTTTCTTTTTACAGAAACAGAAGCACCATCTTTTATGAACAGAACAATATTTCTGAATTTAAAGCCAGTTAGCAGTTTACAGACTGTACTTATTCATAGATATAAATTTTGGGATTCCAATGATGCGTTAATCTAACTTCAAATGTGTGCCCATCTGTCCTAATTGTTTTACATCTTACAATTTATTCTGACATTTCAGAATTGTAAAAAATGAGACAACATAAACAGCATTTTTTTTTTAATTACGTTATCATACTTTCACAGAAATTTACTGATGGTGTAACTAATATCATCAGTGACCCTTAAAAATGAGTCAAGTGCCTCATTAAAAACTACAACTACGTGGATGTGGTATGTAAACATTTTTGCCGTTACTGTACTTTAACTGACGTAGTTTAATGATTTTGTCCTCTGCTCATCTCGTGCTTTCTTTTTGTGGAGACACCTGCCAGCAAATGACTTTTTTCCAACACTTCAGCACATCAATATGTATTTTTGATAGGTTTCCGAGGCCCACAGCTGCGACCTTAGGGGGGGAAACAGTGATACAGCACCAGTGTCACCATGGTTACATGTCTCTTTTGGTGTCTCTTTCCTTTGGAAAGACCAAAGACCCTATGGTGAAGATTACCCTGGATGACTACACCACAATTTTCAGGCTGACCCCAACTGGTATAATCCGCTACCTGACTATTCTGAAACCTGTGGACCGGGAGAAGCAGATGACCTATACTTTCACGGTGAGTGTCGAGCTCAGTGCAGGCATCCTCAAAACAGCCCTGAGGTCTAACATCTCTCATTCTGTGTGTGTTATTCTGTTACTGTTAAACCAAGAGGCACTTGGAGATGGATGCCAGTGGACAAAATTTGGATACCGTTTATTATGACACTATAAACGTCATGCATTTATGTACTTTGCTTTTAATTTGGCATTGATTTAACAAATAGAAGCATGTCTTGAAGCCTTTAAAATGTGATCAGGTCTCTATTTCATCAGGTATACATTTGAATAATACTATAATATAAAGAAAATATTGCTCGCCTTGAAAATAGAATAGATGGAATAAAAATTTACATAAAGTCACACTACCTGTGACGATCAAGAAAATGCATATTCTTAACTTATTATAAAAATGCAATATATATCAACCACGACTTAAAAAAAAATATGACTTTGTTAATTAACGCCTTGATTTTGTCACTTTAAGAAGCTCCTGCTCTTTCTGACACTCCGCCTTCATCACGTCATTACAACATTTCTCTGTTAAGTCATTTACAATGTTCATAGAAGCATTCCACTGAGAAATGGTTCCTATGATGAGGTCAGTAGATGTCCAGTTCCACCAGGTGTTTGCTAATGGCTGCTGCCACCAGTCTGAACGAGCTGTGTGGAAGAGGGGTGCTCTGTGATGCGGAGGCTCAACAGGAGACTGCAGCTCCGAGGAGGAGCTGCGTGGAAAAGGTGGCGCTTGATGAGGGAAAATGTTCATGCATCCAGATTGGCTGCAATGGGAGATTAAATGATTACTTAAACATGCTTTAAAGAATCACACCATCCTAACATGATGTGTAGCTCAGAAACGCATACATGACACCCCCCTTCCCTATTCTAGAAATAGATTACTGTTATGTTTTTCTCATGTAAAGCACTTTGAAATGCCTTGTTGCTGAAATGTGTCTCTGGACAGTACAGGAGCTGCATCCATAAAGGATTCATTTCCTTGGATTAGTGAGCTCACATTCTGTGTAGAAACCGAAGGAGCTTGTGTTTATTGTGTGCGTGCAAGGTTGACCTTTTTCTCTCACTGTGCTGTGCTCAGGTTTGTTTTGTCAATAGACTGTTATATGTGGTTTGTTGTGTTTGAAGCCCAAGTACTGGTAAGTGACTGACAAGTTCTCAGCTCCAGGGCCTGTCTGACAGTGATGATTGTTGACATTGTAAGCCGACTGCCGAACTTTGCAATTAAAACTTCTAATTTTAGAAGGACAACATTATATGTGAAGAACAACATATAAATGTTCCTCAAAAGCATTCATGTCTCTTGCAGATACAAAAACTGGATACTGAAAGCGGATTAGTTGAAGAGCAAACAGAAGTCGATATATTAAAATAAATCATATTAAAAGTCAAAAACTACCAAAGAGATGGAATTACTGTGAACATTTTCTCTATGGTGTATTCATGACACTCGGTTGTCATAAATAGGTCGCAGTTCTTCAAACAAAGGCTGTCCTTGTGTGAAAGATTTTAATGTTTTAGCACTTAAGACATTGGGAACATTATATGGCAAAACTTGTTTTTATTAAAATATCTCTAGGCAGACATAACTAGTGCAAGACGTTTGTTTACATACTGTTTAGTGTCACGGGTGTAGTTTGTCTTTGCGTTCCTAACAAGCTGTATCGGTATATTGTACTTTCACATTTCTGTAACAATTCCCAGAATCAATATGCTTCTGTTGTAATCCATGCTGCTATCTGTCCAGGCTGCACAATACTGTAACGAGTAGGCGTAGCATTAAGTGTGTGGTATTCAGTTTTTACGCAAGCGCGTCTCAAAGATGCATTGATCAATGCAGCAGAGACACGAACTGAATGGGTTGTTGAAAATGTGAATTTTTCTTTTTTTTTGGCAAAATGTATCTATTACTTCACTGTTTTTTTAAAGCAAATAATTAGATAATTTATTAAGAGCAATAACTTCAGTTGAAGCAAATATGTCAAAGTAGAAAAAAAATTAAGTGGTTGTGCTCTCAAACACTGAATAGAGGGTTTATGCAGGTCTTCTTGCAAAGCCTGTTCAATAAAAAGAGCTTTGCCATCTAAAGAATATGAAGGCGTTAACAGTAAATATATTGATGTTAAGATTAAAAAATCTAGCCATCATTGACTTATCTAATAGCATTATGATTCAAGACGTATTGGTTTTGTAAAGTATAAATCAAGCTTCTGCATCCACCCTACTGAAAATGTGTGCAATTTACTTAAAAGCCTGATTTTTATACAAACAGTACAATTAGAGTGATGCAAATCTCATTAGTCTTTATTTAAGACCGAACAAGGCTATCTATCAAAAGTCAAAAGCATAGTTGTATGATGTATGTCTCTGAAGCACGACATCTTTACTACACATAATTTACCCCTGCAACAAAAAGCTATTAATGTACTGCATATTTTAAGCTTAGCTCTTCAGTTTTGTGGAGAGGTTTCTTGTCTGCATTGAGATGTATATTGTTAGTGTTCCTGACACATCTACGGGTTCGATCCTCTCTGCTTTCTGCTCTTGATTTGTTGTTCTGCTTAGTCCATTTCCTTGCTCCTTTCAGAAAAGCTGCAGATCAGAGCCGCCACAAACAAGTAAACATAGATTGCTCAGTTTGAAAACCATCCTTCAGGCAAACTTACTGCTAGCAATCGCCTTTGAAGGCATTTCTTTTACTCTCACAAAGTGGAACATAAACATATAGAGAGGAGTTTCTTAAACACAGTGACATACCAGAACCATACGTCTTTGAAGTTTGAATGAAAAAAGAAAAAGTAATCTATGATTCCTCTGCAAAAGTGTTCTTTATTTACAGGTCTTCGGTTTTCTAAGCGTTTCTCCTTTTTGTGTTTTCAGATGGTGGCATCAGATGGTGTCCAACAGAGTAGTCCAGTAACTGTCAACATCCTGGTTATTGACGCCAATGACAATACGCCCACGTTTGCTCAGGTCTCCTACAGCGTTGAAGTCTTTACAGACATGCAGCCAGGGGAGACGGTGCTACAGGTAATCAATCCAGAGCGATCATTCTCTTCCATTTTGCCTTCCGTTTTTTTTGTTGTTTTTCCCCCCCCCCCCATCTACCACTGAGACACTGCACTTTGTCCCCATCACACATAATCTCTCTTTCAAATGCTTTTTCATGCTCAGTAAGAATAACCACAACAGTCTTGGCCATTGTGTTGACAGGCAAAGCCCAGGAGTGTATCCCTTTGTCTTATATGCAGTCATAACAGACATGGAAGAGAAATTTTCTATTTATTTTTTTTGTTTTTTGTTTTTTCTCTGGCATCAGTAAGTCGTAGTGGAAGGATGCCGTGATGGCAATTTATGAACCCCTCTTACAGCATACAACAGGATTTGGAAATAAAGCGGGATTGCTTTTCTATTACTTCAATCATTTTTTTTTTTGGATTGCTCTGTGGATTTGGGTCATTGTTTTGATTTAATTACTACACTGACTTTAAAGGTTTCCATGTCTTTATTTTTATTTCTGTCAAACATATACAAAGTCAATCAAGCATGTAGAGAGAGCATCCATACCACTTCAACTTTTCTCAGACTTTTCTCAAACGCCAGTGTATTTTAATCTGAAGTGTGATCAATCAACACAAAGTAGTTCATACTAGGGAAGCAGAGTACAAATAAAAGTGCAAAAGAGTGCCTTATCTTGAGTTTCAAGGTGCTGTTTGTTCAATAACCTTTTCTAATAACATTAGAGGCCTTTGCAGAACAGCTGTATTTATTCACACAGATGGAGTCTACTTACCAGCTCTGACTGGTTACAAATGCAACCCAAAGTTTTCAGATTTTTATTTGTAAAAGATAGAAGACCATGTGTCATTTTACTTTTACTTTTACTTTATAATTATGCACTGCTCAATCTTGGTCTTTCGCATAAAGTTGCAATAAAAAGAAGTTTTAGTGTAACAACTTGTGAAAAGATTAAAAAAGTTATGGTGGCTTTTGAAAGTCAGTGTAGACAAATACAAGCGTGTGTACGCTTTTATAAATCAAAGTGCATTTTGCTTGAGCATGTTTTTTCTTCTTCTTCTTCTTCTTCAATCGATCTGTTCTTCCAGCACAGCCTCTCCAAAACAAAATAAAAGAATAAGACACAGAAAAGGTCAAGTTTAGTCTTTATTTAAAAAGAAAAAAAAAACAGCCAGTTCACCCTGCCCGAAATGAGGCCAGAGGTTAGAGTGTCTGCTCTGACCGCTTAACCGATTTTATAAGCTGTTTATGTGAGCTGGAGTCCCCCCTGAGTGTGCTGAAGCTTATTTGATGTTACAACTTTTACTCCAGTGTCTGTGTCATGGAAAAAGGAGGTCGTGAAAGCTTGGATTAAAGTTTCAAAGCTTTAAAGATACGAGGTCAGCCGCAGCATGAAGGCTAATAATCACGAACAGCGGAATGTCCTTATTGCATTTGAAGTTCGAATGTTGGAGAAATGCGACGTTTGAATTCACTTATTACCTTTAAAAAAAAAGAATATTTCAACTTTTTCTTTACAAATCTATAATCCGTTTAATGTGAAGCGGGATATGACCATTAATTTATAGTTTTTACCAGTAGAATACACAGCTCCTTATTTTTACATAGATGCCACATGTTCATTAAAAATATATATTATGTTACACAGAAACAAGCCTCATGAACCCCTGTAAAAAAATACATTGGCTGTTTGACTGTTTTATAAGTAATGTTAGCCGTAACCCCCTCCAGTTAAAACTACAAACTGCAGAAAGCAGGCAGATCGTGCTGATAATGTGTCGTACTATTTTTCTTGCTCTGTTTTCTCAGTTAACTGCATCGGATGCTGATGAGGGGCTGAATGGCCTGGTAACATACGAGATCCTGGCTGGAGCCCAGGGAGATTTTGTTATTAATAATCGCTCCGGACGCATCACTGTGGCGCCTGGTGTCGTCTTATCTGTGGGACGATCTTATGCGCTGACGGTCAAAGCCTCTGATAATGCACCTCAAACCCAGAGAAGGTACAGATATACAACAACTATGTCGTATAACAATGATGAAATAAGAACTTTATTTGTTGTTGTTAATCATATGGGTCATTAACACGTTTAAAAGGGGCAGATTTTCTCTTTTTCTCAATATTTTGTTAGTTGGTTTCATATTGTTGTGAACTGTGATAGACTGGTCACCCTTTCAATGATTACTGTTTATGAATTTGTTTTTAATATGCAATATGCTGTTCAACTTGAGAAGTTTTGTCTAGGTTAACACATTGAAATAGATTTCTGAAAAGAGGTTCTGGGGGAATGTAAGAGCTGCTTTATTGATGATTCAGCAATACGAGCATCCGTCGGTCCATCTCCTGCTTGTCAGAAATTGTAACTTTTGCCAGGATTTTTTCTGGGTTTAAGCAGTATTTATTACCTGATGTTTATATCAGATTAATAATAAGATTAATAATTATGAAATAACAGATTTTAAGTTTTTCTTCTCATGAAACTTGTTCTTAATTTTAGCTCATATTTCATTAGCCTATTTAATAGAGTGATATTTCCTAATTACTTGTTTTGCTACATTTTTTTAGGAGCTTCAGTATTGAACAGACAGCGTGAAAATACATAGTGTTAGCTTGTGATGTGAATTTTATTTTCATTTTAATAAAAAAAAAAATGGATTAAAACCATGAGTGGCATTCGGCAATGCAGTCTTTTGACAAAAGGTTGCACATTTAAAGAAATAAAGTGTCAGAATGTAATTTTATTTATATGTATAGTGAAATAACTGGCTGATTTGTTTGGGGCAACAATGAACTTCTATATAGCAAAATTAAATATCTGGATTTATTTGAGTCCATCAGAACCAGAACCTCGAGGTTCTCCATTTCTGAACGTGGCTGCAAACATCAGCAGAGAATTGCCTGCTCACGTCCTGCCACACTAGTGAACAGACCGTAATGGAGAAGCTCACCACCCAGGATTAGTGTACGACTTGGTGTGGGGTTTATTAGACCCCACCAGTTTTTAACTCTGTCCTGTCTGGTGGGGTCTTACTGACCACATATGCGCTTGTACGAGATTTTGTGTGTGTGTGTGTGTGTGTGATTTCGGAAACTGGCTTCCTGCTTCTGTTTCTTTTGTATTTTGAAGCTCTTCTGGTCAAGATCCTCCACCACAAAAAAAAAGCAAAGACTTGTAATTTCTTTCATAGTCTTAAGAATTTGCTCTGGCGTGTATTTCATCAGTTTTAGTGTTCACTGTTTGAAGAAGTGTTTGTGATCTCACTAGAAGATGAACTGTAAGTGAAAGCTTTGAGGGAAAAGGTCTACGCATAAGAGCTCTGATGAGGGCTTTGCCTTTGAGTGAACTAACTTTAACATTTTTTCTGAGGTGTGGTGAAGTCTTGGAAATGAACATCATCAGTTAGGCAAAAAAAAAAATGTTCAAACAGAAACTGATACCATCGTTGGGCACTTCTGTTATCCAGGAGCTCGATCACTACAGTCTACATTGAGGTTTTACCGCCCAACAACCAGAGTCCTCCCCGCTTCCCTCTCCTCACCTACAACCTAGAGATCAGCGAGGCCATGAGGATTGGAGCCATTCTCCTCAATCTGCAAGTAAGTTGCAAATTCACATCCCCAGTGTATGATGCAGATTCTTGCATCATAAGACGCAGAAGTGTCCAAATGCTGCTATAGTTTGTCCAGGTTAGACTTGACTGAGAGCATAGACTTCACTCGTAGCGTGTTTTGCTTTCATATTGTGTTATGCTTATGCGTCCTATCTCTCTCCCTGTCATGTTCTTCTGTAGGCTGATAGCATTATCTGGTTCTGGTGTCATTTTATTCTTCTTCCAGGCAACAGACAGAGAAAACGATCCAATCACGTATCAAATTGTGAGCGGAGATTCCCAGAATGTCTTCAACCTCTCTCGAACGTGAGTGTAAAAAAATTGTTCTCCGGCTTTATCTACTTGTTTGCAAGTTAAGTTGTAACTTAATCTAGTCTTTAAAAAAAAGTATTTGTATGTGCTTTTCTGAAAGAATCCTATTCATGATCAAAGATAAAATAATTCACTGCACTTTAATATATTTTCTTTTGATTTTGTTTCTTTGATAAGCAAAATACAACATACAAAGACAACTTATGGTTCCTGTGGTTTTAAGAAAGCCTAATTTCATGGTGCATCCCTAGTTGATGCTTTCAATTATAAAGATTTGAGAACAAAATAGAAATATGAATCAGAGAAATATTTTCTTTTTTGCTACTGAAAGAAGACGGTATCAAAGGGAAGAAAGTTGGACAAATTTAGTCAGAATCTAGCTAATGATGCAGCAAGCCAATGCAGAATACCTTGTTTTTGGGGGAAGAAATTAATTTAGTCAGATTTAAAATATGCTTACGTATGTTTACTAAAAGCTGAAGATATATTTTGTTGAAGAAAAGGTTCTGCCAGAGATGCATCATTCCAAATAACTATTCCTTTCAACTTAGGAATCTCATAATATGCAGAAGTATAATTTTAGCTCATACTGGTTTAACCATCCCTTTGGCCTTACGCCAACCTCACACACACAGTGTATTAAGGGCAAAAAAAAAAAAATGTTTTATTTATTTCTGTTCTCACAAGGTTTGTGACACGCTCAGTGGAAGCAGCTGTCCACGGCTCTAAGGCAAAATGTGTCATTGGACCTTCGTACACCATTCCAGATAAAGACAGAGAGGGTGCTTACGAACAGGTCACAGCTGTGCCTCGATATCTCACCTCCTGTAGAAGATCTTCCCCTACAGCTAATCTGAAAACACACATCACTACATGGATGAATGTAGACTTTTCTGACAACACATCCCGCTGCTGTTTTAACTGCCCTGTGTACATTTGTGCACGATTTTGAGTTCAGTCTAATTTCTTTTATAGTAACACAAAAACTTAAACAGGAATATGTAACATCGCATTGCTGTTTACGACAGAAAAAGACTATCATTCGTAGTCTCTGCTAGAATATTGCAACAAGCAGATTATAAAATCTGCTTGTTGTTCTCTTAAACATATGACACTGTCGTCTGCTGAATGTGAAAACTGACACTTAGTGAGTCTGAAATTGAGTTTCAGTTTTGTGACTTATCTTGCTTGTCTTGCCTCCAGTAAAGCATTTTTGCCCCTGGGAACTCGCGCCGTCTGCATCAAGTCCAATATAGCATAGAGAGACATGATCTGAGCAGAATGAAAGATCAACTGTTGGTGTGACTGAGGAGGATAGCCTCCGGACCACACCGCCGACACCCCAGACAATGCTGTTAATAGTGTCCCATACATCTGACAACATCTTTTCATTTATGGCGGCTGGGCAGAGGAGGCGGGATGTTATCGCACATGATCAGTGAACCTCTCAGACTCATTCCAATTGAGTGCAGTGCAGCTATCCAGCTTCAGTGAGGAATAAACTCCCCAGGTTGGCTTTTCTGCATTAATCATTTTGCCTGCTGCCATTATCACCCATCAAGATAATCGTTATCGTGATAATTTATAGGATATCGCCACTGAGCTCAAAGCGCAGGTTTCTACCCTTCTTTTCATATATTAGTGCCAGTCTGTAAAATTAATGTACCAGTTTTATTGTGTTTTTGCAAAGCTCTTTTTGCCCTCTTAAGTCAAGGATCATTGAGTGTGGGGAATATAAAACAGTTCTCTCCCCCTAACCTTGTGGCATCTGTTTAGAGGAATAGATAACATTGACAGAATTTCAGTAATTTGCCTGTCAGAGATGAAAATGAGGCACTGCAGTGTAATGGTGAGGGTCTGCAGAGGAATGGAGTGGTCAGGTTTTGCTTGGACTGCCTCGCCACAAGAGCTTTAAATCAGAAATGGGAAGGAGCTGGGGACAGTGGGGAATTGCTACGGGCATTAATTTAGCACCGAGTTCAGATGCATTCATCTTTCTTTCCGCTTTTCCTTCTGGCAGAGGCTCTCTTGAGTGCAGGAACAAAATTGTTGTCTCCGAGTTTGTGTGTGGCTTGACTTGCCCTTGTGTGTTTTGTGTGCAAACAGAGACAATTCAGTCTCATGCATGGGACTCCATCTACACTTTTTACTTGGAATGCCGGGGCCAAACTTTGTGGCACGAACGAGCAGGAGGGCCCGCTTTGTCTGTGAAACTCATTAGAAAGAAAATGGAAATCTTTTTATCTGTTGTCCTTTTGCCGTGGCCCTGAAGCATGGCTACCTGAAGGGAAAGAATAAGAGAGCAGTTAAGCTCCCACTTGTTCTTTACCCACAAAGGGTGTTCTATGATCAAAGACCATATTTTATAAACCTTGATTTAAATAAAATGTTTTGGATTCTCCTCTTCTTGACTCTTTGATACTGTATCAAAGGTAAAATATGTAATGAAGTTCTGTAAATGAATAAGCTGCTCATGTTTTACAATAACGTAATGGAGGGGAAAAAGTAAAATTTTAATGTGCTGTTCTCTAATATCTGCTTTGCCCTCTATCAACAGGATTGGCCTTTTACTTCTGGGCAAGCCTCTGGACAGAGAGATCACAGACCAGTACCGTCTGATTGTCACCGCTTCAGACGGTAACCCTGGAGGGGTGAGGCACAAATCTTTTCACGTATCAACTGGATTCATTTAGAGAGCTGCTCTCTTAAGGGAAACACAGAATAATAAAAGTGCTTGGGTAGGGATTTTGATCTAAAGGTTGTGATTTTCATCAAAATGCATTTTGTTGCATTAACTGTCCGAAGAAACTAAATTAGAGCCGAGGTTAAATAACAACATTCAGCTTTTTAATCCTATTTTGTTTTAATAATTTTTTTAAAGGGCGTCCCATTTATGGAGGCCCTAGTCCTCGACGTGGACGTCACACGTTCGAGTCCCGGCCTGATGACCTTTGGTGCATGTCCTCCCGGTCTTTCACAACCCACTTTCCTGTCCCACAACTGTCAAACAAAGTCCACTTAAGCCAACAAAACAAATCATGTTCTGGCTGGCTGTGTGGGACTCAGAATTAATGTTTGAGTTGATCAAGTTTATTTTCATGAGCAGAGGGTCATGGCTTCCGTTCATTTATGATGCTCCAGGATGGATGGATGGATGGATGGATGGATGGATGGATGGATGGATGGATGGATGGATGGATGGATGGATGGATGGATGGATGGATGGATGGATGGATGGATGGATGGATGGATGGATGGATGGATGGATGGATGGATGGATGGATATAAAACTATTAGAATTTGTTCCATCTTAAATGTAATAGACAGAGAAATGGATAAGAAAGGACAAAACAATGGTAGAAATGTGGGGAAAATTAACTAAGAGAAGAGAAATAAGCATAAAGAGAATACAAGTTAAGACCCTAGAAGTTTGCCTTGACACCTGCAGAGAGAGGAAAACAAACAAGATCGAAAAACCATAGCAACAACCAACACATTGACACTATTGAAAAGTACACCATACTAGGGCTGAAACGATTCCTCGAATGATTCGAGTACCTCGATTACTAAAATTCCTCGAGGAAGATTTACCTGCCTCGAAGCTTCGTTAATTTATGTTTTATTAGTTAGCGCACCGTGTTCCGGCCGGGACTTCATTTGCGTTGCGCGGAGCTCTCACTTCCGCCTCTGAGTTGTTGACAAAAGCTAAGTCTCAGCGGCATAAAGTCCAATCTTCAAGATTGGCCCGTGGGGATTTTATTGATTGATAATAATGCCCGACTTTTTATCGTTTTGGGGGAACCAATAAGCATCCTTAAAATGACTGGGGAATGCCTGGAGTACGGCAGCATTTCTCCTCCGGGGCTGCTGGTTGAAAGCGAACGGCGGGAAGAGCGCTGAGGTGAGCGGATAGACTGAACAGGGCGGGCGGCTGAGTAGCTGATGCTTACCGTGTAGCTTTACCGACGAACCGCACAATAAATTTCATATCCCGGTCTGAAGAAACGGGTGGCGGAGCGCATCGTACATGGCTGGTAGATGAGTTTCTGAGTGTGACCAGTGAAGGTGTCGTAAATATCCCGTATTGCTTCCCCCCGTGTTCGTCCCCCGGTCTAACGGTTCGTCAGTCCGCTGGTCTATTTCCTCCCCTCCACCCCATGTTCGTTCATTCGCCCTCTCCTCCCACTCCAGGCGGCATTTCCCGTATTTTCAAACCCAAAGCGTGACAGGTTAGGTGGCAAGGTGAGTTTAATTAATCTATTAAACTCACTGAAGATGAATACATAAACTAAAAGCTGGATTGTAGACATTTTTTATAAGCATATTTCTGAGCCTGCCTCTTTGTTATTAAATTCAATATAATTTCAGATTTTTCTATAACTTTTCTTCTGGTTAACTTAGAAAGTGAGCTATTATTGTTACAGGTTAGTTTTCTAAACTACAAAAAAGCAACTGTTAGGGAAGCTCATATATGAAAAATTGGACTGATATTGATATCTGATAGTAACACCGGTATTATGCCAGATTTACCAATATTTCATTTTATAATTTTTTTTATCCGATTACTCGATTAATCGTAAGAATAATCGATAGATTACTCGATTACTAAAATATTCGTTTACAACAGCCCTACACCATACAATTTAATACAAGATATACTCAGTGGCAACCGCTGCTCAACGTGTGAATATATCTGGAAAAACACCTGAATCTAAACACCTGTGGGTGTGTATTTGGGAGTGCGTTTGTGTATAGAAGGTTCAGTTTTGGATGTGACACACACATGACTCCAGAGCCTTGGTGTCCGTTCACCACTGTCCACTTTATTGCTTTCAGGTTTTAAATTTCCAGTTACACATCGTTGCCACTACTGCTAGATGCAGTTGTGTATCACCAGTGGTACTTGTACCACCGTTTGAGTTCAGCAGGTCTGTTATTGGAGTGAAAAGTCTGATTGTGTTACTGCACTTAGAAACCAAGAAATGACGGTTAATAAAATTGTACTAGGTTTCCATTTTTCATGCTGTGTTCATTCAGAGTATAAGAGAAGTCTTTTCAATTTATTCAAATTAGAGACACATGACTCACCAATTTTTTATCTTTACAACTGGTAGAGAACATCAGTTCATTTCCTGTTAATTGTTGGATCTTAATACTGGCAGATGAAGACAGACATTAAACCTTTGAGAGTGTTAGAGCTGAAAAGTTTTTTTGTTTTTTCCCCCAATTTTAATTTCTCAGTGTTTACTTAGTAATGTTTGTATATGTTAGATTGTTTTTTTATGCCCACCTGCTTACCTGACTTCAGATTTTGTTTTTCACTATTTCATACCTTTAGTTGTTCATGGCTTAGTTCATTTTATTTGAATGCTCTATTTCTTTTAAATGATCCTAGTAAAAGTTTTTTTATTTTTCATAATATTGCCGTGAGTCCGCATTTAAACTAGCAGAATCAAAATTAGAATATTTACTGAACCATAACCATAATGTATAAGTTGCAGTGTAAAATTTGCACAAAGTTGAGACCTGCTCATTTAAAATAAAATAAAAAATAGACAAGTGGGCTCTTAACAGGACATCTCAGCCTTGAGAAAGAAAAGACACCAACAAACATTGATGCTGCCTGCGGTTTCTCCCTTTGAGAGCTGATAATCACGTAAACTGTCTTAATTTAATTAGACTTCACCTCAATTGGCTCACTTTTCAGCAGCTGCCTTCATTCCAGGCAGAGGTGAAAGGCACTTTCCCTTTTAAGATGCAGTGTATGATGGGCAATGAACATTAGCTGATGAGCTGTCACAAGAGTGATGTTGATTGCTGACCCCTCACCTGCACACTCGTAACTTATTGGCAGGCATAGTGCATCGGACTCTATGTTCCTGCGTTTATGTGATACGTCACAGAGGGAGAGAGGCACAGTAGGACGGCGCCTTGGTAAGAGTGAAAATAGGAGGTAATTGAGGTCCACGTAGGTTGATGCGTCAATTCCCAGTGTGAATTTACAGTCTAAATGTTGTGCGCACAGCTATATAAAGATTTTTTTTTTTCTGTTGCACAAAATCTTTCTCATAGAGTGTATTAACGTTTGATTTGTGTAGGTTCTATGTCACAGCTAGAGAGTAATCCTGTTACAACAGCAAGAAAATTAAATGAGAGGGGAGAAAAGGCTTGTGGGAGCGTGGAGGTGAGGAACTCATTCAGTGCTGCCATTTTGGCCAGAAACACATAAAGGATCAGAAGTGCAACGTTATATTTTTTTTTAGATTTTTTTTTTTTTACCTATGTTTTGCTTTATATACTTTTTTTTGTGCAAATAGACGTTGCGAAGTTTAGGTGCCACAAGGAGGTCAACAGTGAATTATATTTCTTAACATCTCAGATCTTGAATTTGCATGCAGGCAACACTGCTTCTTCAAAGTAAAGGGTGATGGATCTGAATTCTGATATTTAATAGCAATTACATGAGTTTTCGCCTCATATCAAAAATCAGCAGCCGTAATCTCCACTAAGCTGTTTCCTTGCTCTCTGAAAGTTTAAATAATTGATGCCCCTGATGCAGGTGGTGCGCAGACGGCAACGATCAAACGTTCACTGAATACTTTCATGCAGTTTGCCTTATTTTTGTTGTAAATATAAAGTGTCGATCAATGAAGAGAAATTTTTTGATCACATTAAGAACACTGCAATCCACTGATAAGAGACCATATTCTGCAAATGTTCTTTTTATTCTGACCATTGATTGGCTGGTCCAATACTGACTCAATCTATAAACACATCAACCCTTGACATGTAGTTTCACACGCTTTTTTTGAGTAAACTTTTTTGATGCATAAATTCTGTTAGTCTCTTATGTTGAGTTAGATTTGAAACTATGACATCTATCAAAAGACATACTGCATGGTTTGTTTGTGTTATAGTCCTTACAAATTTAAATGCTAGGCTGCAAAGAAAAACAGAAGGAGAAGCTTGATGAATGCATCTCTAGTAAAAGATCTTGGTATCCCACCATGTGGCATTTTTCTCTTCAAATTGATTTATTAATTAAAAAAGAAAACTTCCCAGTGACTGGGGGTGCGACAAAACTCTTAACTCAGATTATATTAGTTTTCAAATGAGAATTCCTTATATAAAGGAAAACAACTATCCAAACTAACCTGGTTCCATGTAAAAGCATTTCAAACCGGACTTAAGTGTTGAGTTTCACAAGGCAACACCAATACTTTTTTTTGTTAAATATATATTCACTAACAAATATACTTGAATGATTTTCTGACCACTCCAGTGCCAATAAAGTTAAGTAAAGTCACGGTTAGGAACAAACAAAACGACCAAAACTACAAGCCTCTATATGTGTGTGTGTGTGGGGGTGTGTGTGTGTGCGCACGCAAAATGGAAAGAAGAAAGCAAGCACTTGTTTGTGACATTTTTCCTTTCTATCAGCTAGTTTTGCACAAAACAAATTGTCCTCTTTTAACAGATTTCTAAATTTGTACTCTCCTCCGACTTTAGTGAAAACTACCAAGCTGACTTAGGTCCCAAAAATTCACCCTGGCAAGTTGGATCGCTCCTGGCGAGAGCGAGTACCAGACTTCTAATAGTCTGATTGTATCAGTCGTTGCTAAACAACGTTTCTGGTCAAGATTATCTCTTAAAAGCGAAGGTCTCAGCAATCACCTCTGTACCTATCAGACAGCTGATTTAGAAGATTAGACATCAAAGAGCCTCATCTATCTAAAGTTGAATCAAAAATCCCATCTCATTAACCCAATTCAAGTCCAATGGGTTGTGATGATTTTCTTTCTTCTTTGTCACAGGTAAGTCCAACCACAGTTGGGAGTTGACCTTAATTTGCCAATAATAATTGACCTTAATTTCTTTGAAATGAAAAATGATTTGATCTCATCACAACAACAACAGCGTCCTGCATTCATCCACATTGTCTTTTCCTTTGGAAGTGAAGACACTCATGTAAACAACCTCAACATTCCCTCGGCGTGTCTTTTATAGATGTTACAGTGCCAATGATAATTAACAACAAAGAAAAACAATAACAAAGGATTCCCCTACGATAGCGTGGGGAGGCTCACGATAACTATACCATGTAGGGCTGAAACGATTCCTCGAATGATTCGAGTACCTCGATTACTAAAATTCCTCGAGGAAAATTTACCTGCCTCGAAGCTTCGTTAATTTATGTTTTATTAGTTGGCGCACCGTGTTCCGGCCGGGACTTCATTTGCGTTGCGCGGAGCTCTCACTTCCGCCTCTGAGTTGTTGACAAAAGCTAAGTCTCAGCGGCATAAAGTCCAATCTTCAAGATTGGCCCGTGGGGATTTTGTTGATTGATGATAATGCCCGACTTTTTATCGTTTTTGGGGAACCAATAAGCATCCTTAAAATGACTGGGGAATGCCTGGAGTACGGCAGCATTTCTCCTCCGGGGCTGCTGGTTGAAAGCGAACGGCGGGAAGAGCGCTGAGGTGAGCGGATAGCCTGAACAGGGCGGGCGGCTGAGTAGCTGATGCTTACCGTGTAAATGTAGCTTTACCGACGAACCGCACAATAAATTTCATATCCCGGTCTGAAGAAACGGGTGGCGGAGCGCATCGTACATGGCTGGTAGATGAGTTTCTGAGTGTGACCAGTGAAGGTGTCGTAAATATCCCGTATTGCTTCCCCCCGTGTTCGTCCCCCGGTCTAACGGTTCGTCAGTCCGCTGGTCTATTTCCTCCCCTCCACCCCATGTTCGTTCATTCGCCCTCTCCTCCCACTCCAGGCGGCATTTCCTGTATTTTCAAACCCAAAGCGTGACAGGTTAGGTGGCAAGGTGAGTTTAATTAATCTATTAAACTCACTGAAGATGAATACATAAACTAAAAGCTGGATTGTAGACATTTTTTATAAGCATATTTGTGAGCCTGCCTCTTTGTTATTAAATTCAATATAATTTCAGATTTTTCTATAACTTTTCTTCTGGTTAACTTAGAAAGTGAGCTATTATTGTTACAGGTTAGTTTTCTAAACTACAAAAAAGCAACTGTTAGGGATGCTCAAATATGGAAAATTGGACTGATATTGATATCTGATAGTAACACCGGTATTATGCCAGATTTACCAATATTTCATTTTATAATTTTTTTTATCCGATTACTCGATTAATCGTAAGAATAATCGATAGATTACTCGATTACTAAAATATTCGTTTACAACAGCCCTAATACCATGTGACAATCGTCCCCGTTTCGCAGGAAAGCTTCAAACGGCTAATCTCTCGCAGGTATTTTCACCCACTGGGGCCACGCCGCAATCACACATCTTTCCATCCCCAAAGAAATGCAGTCCATACCCTTATTTGCAGGCATATCTGCCCTGCAACAATGCAGCTTCTGCATATGGTGCCATTTTCTGTGTTGATTTATTGAAGCACCACAGGGGTTTGAACTGTGTCCCTATATGAAGGTCATAAGCTATACACTTGTCCTCAGAGGCTCTGCTAATGAGTGGTGCAGTGGGGAATTGGTTTAGCCAAGTGAGCTATGGGATCAAAAAACCCACAGAAACACTAATTGAAAACAGATGGCAAGATACAAATGTAATTTGATTCACTGTAATCAATGTGGTGAGAAAAACACAGATTGTTGTTATGCGATCATCTAATGTACTAAAAGCACAGTTAATAATTTAATCAATATTTTAAAATGTTGCTTTATTCTCAGACTGCTTGCAGCCTGAGAATAAATATAAAAGCATCTTTCTCTTTTAATCAAAACCCAAAGGTAATTCAATTCTTTCTTTGGCCCAAGCTAAAATACATTAGTAAATTCAATGTTAAAAATGTCCAGCCATTTTTTTTTATCAACAAACAGCAATATTTTGGATGTCTTTTTGCAAATGGTGTTGTTTTTAACATTAAATTTCAAACCATGTACAGGTGCTGGTCATAAAATTAGAATATTGTGATAAAGTTCATTATTTTCCATAATGTCATGATAAAAATTAAATTGTCATATATTTTAGATTCATTGCACACCAACTGAAATATTTCAGGTCTTTTATTGTTTTAATTTTGATGATTTTGGCAAACAGCTCATGAAAACCCAAAATCCCTGTCTCAAAAAATTAGAATATTATGAAAAGGTTCTCTGAACGAGCAATAAAAATAATCATCTGAATCAACAAAGTAACTCTAAACACCTGAAAAAGATTCCTGAGGCCTTTAAAAACTCCCAGCCTGGTTCGTTACTCAAAACCGCAATCATGGGTCAGACTGCTGACCTGACTGCTGTCCAGAAGGCCATCACTGACATCCTCAAGCAAGAGGGTGAAAAACAGAAAGAAATTTCTGAACGAATCGGCTGTTTGCAGAGTGTTATATCAAGGCACCTCAGTGGGAAGTCAGTAGGAAGGAAAAAGTGTGTCAGAAAACGCTGCACAACGAGAAGAGGTGACCGGACCCTGAGGAAGATTGTGGAGAAGGGCCTATTCCAGACCTTGGGGGAAGCAGTGGACTGAGTCTAGAGTAGAAACATCCAGAGCCACTGTGCACAGGCGTGTGCAGGAAATGGGCTACAGGTGCCGCATTCCCCAGGTCAAAGGTCAAGCCACTTTTGAACCAGAAACAGCGGCAGAAGTGCCTGACCTGGGCTACAGAGAAGCAGCACTTTGGACCACTGTTGTTCAGTGGTCCAAAGTACTTTTTTCGGATGAAAGCAAACTTTGCATGTCATTCGGAAATCAAAGTGCCAGACTCTGGAGGAAGACTGGGGAGAAGGAAATGCCAAAATGCCAGAAGTCCAGAGTCCAGTACCCACAGTCAGTGATGGTCTGTGTGCCATGTCAGCTGCTGGTGTTGGTCCACTGGGTTTTATCAAGGGCAGGATCAACGCAGCAGCTATCAGAAGATTTTTGAGCACTTCATGCTTCCATCTGCTGAAAAGTTTTATGGAGGTGAAAATTTAATTTGGTCTGGAATCGGCCCTTCTCCACAATCTTCCTCAGGGTCCGGTCACCTCTTCTCGTTGTGCAGCGTTTTCTGCCACACTTCTTCCTTCCTACTGACTTCCCACTGAGGTGCCTTGATATAACACTCTGCAAACAGCCAATTCGTTCAGAAATTTCTTTCTGTTTCTCACCCTCTTGCTTGAGGATGTCAGTGATGGCCTTCTGGACAGCAGTCAGGTCAGCAGTCTGACCCATGATTGCGGTTTTGAGTAATGAACCAGGCTGGGAGTTTTTAAAGGCCTCAGGAATCTTTTTCAGGTGTTTAGAGTTACTTTGTTGATTCAGATGATTATTTTTATTGCTCGTTCAGAGAACCTTTTCATAATATTCTAATTTTTTGAGACAGGGATTTTGGGTTTTCATGAGCTGTTTGCCAAAATCATCAAAATTAAAACAATAAAAGACCTGAAATATTTCAGTTGGTGTGCAATGAATCTAAAATATATGACAATTTAATTTTTATCATGACATTATGGAAAATAATGAACTTTATCACAATATTCTAATTTTATGACCAGCACCTGTATTTACATGGAGTGTATAAAAACATACATCTATTTCTATGACTAATATCATACTAAATATTTAGATTTTTAGGTCATTTGAACCACCCAAATTATTTGTACTTGGCTATAACATTTTTGCACAGTTGATGAAAGAATAATTTACATAATTTGAGTTAAATCAAAGCACACTTAACATTGTTGTTTTTTTTCTTTTTGTGACAGTGTAGAAAAAAAAAACAACATAAATTAGCCAAGATATCAGATTGTCTATCTGATTTGGATTTTATCCTCAGATCTAGTAGATCTTTTGGCAGGAGGATAATGATGCCACCACATCTGAAGTAAACGTTACCATATATTCGGAATGAATAATTTTTTCTTTTGAACATGAAACCAAGCAGTAGTGATTCCAATATTCATTCATTCAACCAATAAGCAACTTATGGAAGCATTTGAAATGAATGGATCTTTTTCAGCCAGTAATAAAAAAAAAAAAAAATATCCTAAATGAGACAAAGATGTGAGACAGCTGGACTAATCTGTGAAACAGAATGAGTTTAAAACAATTGATTTTATTTAATTTTGTTCCCTCTCTCTCTCGCTAAGAATATGTAGAAAGGCAGAAAACACAGGAGTAATTCTAAATCGGTAATTAAGCAACCTTTTGGGGTGATTATTTTTACAAAATATAATCAAGTGTTCCACAGAACAGTTGGGCTCTTTTAATAGGAAGTGTTTGTTGTGCGATAAAATGTGGATCAGTTTGGCTTTGTGTTGATATGTTGTGTTATTATATCTCAGTTCTCAATCATCCATCGAGTCATCACCTATACAAACTTATCATCTATGCAAACTTATCTTTGCAGGGTTGTGGGAGATGGGGTAAAGGTGGAGCTGGTGTCCATCACTAGCGGTCATTGGGCGAGAAGCAGGATACACCCTGGACATTTTACCAGTTCATCACAGGGCAACACATAGACTCTGTCATATGTTCTGCCTCTCCTAACCCTAAACGAACAATCAAATTAAATTTATTTCCTACTTTAAAAAACAACATAGTCAGTTGATAAAAAAAATAATAAACCTGAAATCATATAATGTCTGAACGTTTTTTTATTTCTTTTTGATGGGGTCCTGTTTGCATAGTCTGTATGTAAAGGGATGAAGGGCGTACAATTTACTCTTCATTATTGTTCTACTGCTTTAGAATGGGGTAAGATGCTTTCTTTGAAGAAGTAATCCTCTCATTTAAATTTTTATTCCATAAATATTTTGGGATTTTTTCCATACCTAATCCAGTGCCCTAAAGACAGCCCATAGTCCAATGTTCAAATTGTTGCCAGCTGCATTAAACCAAAAGTAGCTTGGAATGATTTAGATGGAACCTGTGAGCATTCAGTGTCTGAAAGTGAGTAAATCTTTTTCAACGTAGACCATTTGCATAATGTATGTGAGATTGACGCATTATTTCATTGTTGCAACATCTCGGAGAGCTTTTTCGATAGCAGTGGTGCAAATGGGCTCAGTTGCAACTATCTTGCCACCAACATGTCCATAACAAAACAACAAAAAAATGCCCCTAATATTATCACTGCTTGATTTCACTGTTGCTTCACCTTATGCCAAATGCACAAGGTGATGCTGGAAGATGTTGCACAACCGGAATGGAAAGCAGGTACTCAGAAGTGTGATAGGGTTATTAGTTTTTTTCATTGTGTTTTTCACTCACTTTTCTTTTAAATCAGCATGTGAGAAACTCTTGAATCCCGGTGTTTCTTTTCCTTTCCGTTTTAGACGTCCACTGCTACCGTGAGCATAGTGGTGACTGATGTCAATGACAACGACCCAAAATTTAACATCACCCTCGGCACCAATTTTACTGTTCAAGAAGAACAAGCCAATCTGTTTGTTGGACAAGTCAGGGTAAGTGAAATGTTACTTAAATATGATAATTCTGTGTTTTAAAGTAGTAATATATTTTTTCATTTTAACCACTACACAGCTACATTTCTGATACAGATTGCAACGTAAGCTATGACTTAGTTATTGTTGTCACTGTCGATTGAAAATTACCTGATTTTATTCAACACAGTTGACTCACAGTTCCCTCCCTGATGGCTGCCTCGGCTGAGCTGCCAAGTGTAGTCAGATTTTCTTATTACTCATGTAGATTAAAGGGCCTGAATTCTGTCAGTGGATTAATCAGGGCATTCAGATAGTTGACATTGTCTGCCAGCATATCCAATATGATACAAACCAACCTGTTGTTCTTGTTTTTATAACCGTTGTTGTTTAAAGAATCTACATTTGCAGAATAAGCACAAACATTCCTGTACTTATTAAAGTCCAGAACAAGTTGGCAAAGATATATAGGTTACTATAGGATTTGACATTAGTTGTTTAACTGGTCTCTCTTCTATTGCTTTCTATTACATACAAGGGTAAACAGATGTTCATGTCAGCAAGTTTTAGTGTCTTCTGCAGTTTAGTTGTGTACACTGTTATATATTTATGAGTAAGCATTATGAGTTTATGAAGTGTGAAAGAGAACAAAAGGACACGTGAAAGAAACTTGGTGTTTGCAAGCGGTAAAGCTTTCTTGAGTCTCCCTTGCAAGTGTTTCCTCACAAATACAGCGAGCAGCTAGAAAGAGGCTTAGTCCAGTGCACAAACTCCCTTCGTCTTGCCCTGGTTTGAAAGCCTTTCTGAGCTGGCAACTCACCATCTTGAGCTGAGATTGTCACCAACTAGAAAAGTACATCAAAGTGCTCAACTCAGCGCCAGCCTACTCTCTGTGTTGCACTGGGAGGCTACATGTACCTTCCTGAAGCCGATTGTGAAATTTGAAAGGTTTGATTTTACTTTTCGTACAGCAAGTTTTTATTCACAAAATCACAACCGAATGTAAGAACAATCAGTGTAACAATCATGGATTTGGTGAACATGTAAAAAAAAAAAAAATGCAATTCTTCTGACATTAAATTATGACAATGCAGATTGACGTGTTTATTTTCTGGTGGACAATTGTCTCTTCTCATAGTTAGTTCATCAACAGATGTGCTGTTGATGAGCTGTAATAAACTAAATTAAGCAATTTAAATAGATTAGTCTCATCTATTGAAACAGATTCACTCGTCTCTCAATTTCGACTGTGATGTGCACCTAAAGGATGAAGGGATTTTTAGATTTTCTCAAGAAAGACTAATTATTAAAGAGAGAAAAATACAATATTGTAAAACTGCTTAACGAGAAAGAAACTAGAGGCTTGACTGTAATGACTAAAACTGCTAAAGAATCCAAATGTTATCAGAGTCAAAGTCTCTTTACTTTCTGGAAGTATCTATTAGTCTCTCACAAGCCTAAGGGAAAGTTATTTTATGGAAGAACCTTTTTAATGGTTTCAACCTCACTGTAACCTGAGAGGGAAAATGGCAATGTGTTTGAGAAAAAAACAGGTAAAGCCTAAAGTTTCAGAGCCTCAGGACTGAGATCCAATACAAGTTTTTACGATGACCCAGGATACTAATATTCGCTTTTCTTTTCTGAACTTAGTTGATCTCTTCAGTACCATTTTACAACCACTTAACTATTTTATCCTTCTGAAGCGGCTTGGCAAGCCAGAGGGTCTCTTTTAGGACGGGATAGTGGTGCTCGCTTACTTTTGGTACCTTTATGATGGATGTCCTGAAGGTTTCGCACCTTGGGTCATGTCAGAATCAGATTAACTAAACAAAGTGTTCTGAAGTATCAGAGCTACATTAAATAAAAAGAGCTCTCCTCAAAAATTAACACCTCACCGTATTGTATAATGCACATAACGTGGTGATCAGTCTTAGTTTTGATTTAATTGGACACGTTTTCTTGCTGAGTCTCTCTAAAATCAGTAGTTTCTTGGCAACCAGAGCCTTTGTGGAGAGACGTTGTCACGAGAGACTCAATAGCCAATAAACATGGATTATGGCGTAGCTGCAGGAACAGGTTGATGGAAGAAGACGCATATTAACAAATACGGATGTCTTTTACTGCATCTGATTGATGGGGTTAATTAAAAGTAGCGCCACATTAATGGTAGTTTTGATGTAAGCAAAAAATATAGACTTGTTTTGAGGAACCAGCTTAAAGAGAACTGCTTTAACGGCTGAACGCAAGGTTGATTTTGGAAAAATTATATAATCCAGAAAAGCTAGCTGAAGTGGGAAAGTTGAAAGTCCTCCTGGAAATGAAAGATCAAAAGTAAGTGCTGTGGTGTTCTTTTCATTTTAAATAATTTATACTGGAGTAACAAACATCCTGTCACTGAGTTATAGAGCGCAAATAGGAACATTCTCTGGCGTCAGTGTTTTAAGATGGGAAAGAAATGGAAAAAAAAAAAAGTGATTTCTGTTACAAGGTCCAACTTGCTTCACTAATCCCACTTAACTGTGATCATGCAAGGTACATACCCTGTATATGGTTTCCCTCTGCTGAACTGTAATAACTAAAAGTACAACTGGCTCATACTTAAGCACTGGAAATACAGAAAATCTTATTTTCGTGCAAATCTGTGCTTCAGACAGATAATACATTTTGTAATCCTACATAGCTTCTTTGAGCCTCATGATGGGTTCATTGCCTCACCTCAACCCATCTACAGCAGCATAATCCCTTTCATTTTTTAAATAAAGTTGACTTCTTTTTTTTTTTTTAAAGTCCAATATAAATGTGTTCATATAAATAAGAAGCACTCAAAATATCTTTACATGTTGGAAATTGAGCACTTTTGCAGTACAACATAAACCAGAACTTGCCTTTAAATTTGTGTTAACTATTATTTCTGTGTCTGCCTTGAGTATATTTTAGTTTCCTTCTGGTTTATCTATCTTGAGGTAATCCTTTCATGGTGGAGAGTCATTCCTTCAGAGAGAGAGAGATGCTATTTTTCATGCAGGGAGCACAGATTTGCATTTTAAGACATCATGCTCATTGCACAGCATTTGAAGAGACCGTTCCCCTCGGGATGCAGCTTCTAAATAATCTTGACTTGTAGAGTTCATTTGTGAAGTGTGTCATTATGCTGCTAAGTGGTCGCATTTTGCCCTGAGATAACATATAGAGCGTAAAGACGGTCTGCCCAGATCCCAGGATATAGGATTCATGACATAGCGTTGAACACACCTGAACCGGCCAGCATTTGCTAAAAGCTGTGAAGCCTGATAGATTTTTTTTTTTTTTTTTTTTTTTTGTTAACTGACAGTGTTACATGAATACCAAGCATTTCTCTCAGTTTCATCATTCCTTTCTGATAAGCTAAGAAGTGATCAGTAATTGCTAAGTGCCTTTTCCCAAGCCTGAGTAACTTCTCGAGATGAACATCTTGTGCCTAGCTGAACACATTTAACGCTCCTTTCAAAACAGGAGCCTCCAGCTCCCTATTGCGTGACATGCTAAGTGACCGTCCGAGTGACAGAAGAGCAAGTGGATGAGAAGCAAGAGTGTTGAAAATAAGCTACTATTTGTGTCCATTTAAGCGTTTTCTGTTAAAAACATGATGTTATGGTAAAAATCATCTGCCTTGAATTCACCTGCAGGGTTGGAGACATAATGGAGGCAGCCACGAGGCTCCAGGCAGCTGCCATGGGTTTGGATGACTGGAGTCTAAATACATAATGCTATTAAGTAGCTTAATGCTAGCCTTAAAGTGCTTTGGATTATCGTGACAGTAATTGGAACCAGTTCCCACCTGTTCTTTTTTTACACACACTTGAATAGATTAGCAAAAATCTGGCTACCACCGCTGACAGTCGTTGTTCTGGAACCGATAACTCATGCAACATTTAAACCCATTCTCCCTGCTCTCAGCAGGGGAGCCATAGACTCAGCAGCACTGACAACTGGTGGACAAATTCATAAGAGCTTGTGTCAGGATCGTCATAAAGGCATCATGTGAAATTCCACAGCAGTTTGACTTATGTTTTGTTGTTTTCTGGATAAACTCTGTTTGATGATTGAAACTGTGTCTAACGACCACCAGGTGTTTGTGCACACGAGGTGAACTTGACTAACTCCCCCAAAAGCAAAAAAAAAAAAAAAAAAAAAGGAAATCTTCCTAAAGCTGAGAAACAAGTGGCTCTTTTTTTTTGTCAGAACAATATCTCCCAGGTGTAGAATCACCATGAACACTTTGAATGGGAAATGTTACATTGGCCTCGGACATTAAATAAGAAGCTGCTACATGGCTAAATCGAGTCAGGTCCTGGGCTGTACTTCCATTTATCCAGATGAACAACTCCTAAATGCGTCACTTAAACCTTAAAGGACATATGGCACATTATGTCACACACCTCCTCCTTTTGTGGCTACATTTCTTTTTTTTTTTTTTTTTTTTTTGATCTACGATGCCCCTTGCAATCTGTTATAGGAAAGTGCTAAACATGTAGAATGGAATGGGAAACTATGTAAGTTCCTCTGCATGTCTGTATTACCTCTGAGTAGTAATGCAGACATTGTTTCTTTTGTTTTCAGCCACAAATCTCTAACTTTCTCTGTGGTCATGTTTGACTCTGTTTCTTTATCGAATGTTTTATTCAGAAATAGATTATCAGTGATTTATTATTTTATTGCAAGGTTTACAAATCACACATTTGCTTGAGTTTCCATATCGAAGAGGAGAAATGAGACTTAAACGTTGTTGTTTTGGCTCGGCTGCATCTCTGAAGCTTAAGGGGCTCTGTTGTTGAGAGTTTTGTAAATATGCAAGGCATCGAGACAAAGCCAAGCTCCAACAAATCATGTAATGGATCAAACTCAAACCCTGTTGCTGTTTGCATGAGGTGAAATATGTGTTCAGTTCGGTTTTAAAGCCTGTTAATCATCTGATAATTCTTTGTGAATATTTATCTTTTTATTACTAGTGAATTTAAAAAACATTCAGTGTTTTCCACTGTTTATCAGAAATATTTATTTTTGTGATGTTACATTTTACAGAACAATACTTTTCTGTTAAGCTTTCCTCTGATTATTTGAGATCTGTTTTCCACTGTTTCTTTTCATGTAATTGCTGAGTTGCTAGTGCAATAAACAGAGCTAATTATGGCCACTTTACTTCAAGAGTTTGCCAGCGCTCAAGTGTGTCTGTTTAAAAAAAAAAAAAAAAAACAGCAGTTACAACTGCTTGGCAGCTTAAAGTCACTGACTCGTATTATTTTTTCTTGTAGAAATCCACTCATTTTAACACTCTGTTTGGTTTTCTTTCTCCTTAGGCCACTGACCCTGATGCAGGAGCCAACGGTCAGGTTTACTACCGGATTGTCAATTTTCCTGACTTGTTTGTAATCAGTGCCAACGGAAGCATCTACACAAAACGACCTCTAGACAGAGAGTTAAGAGATCAGTATAGCCTCATAGTTGAGGCCTCAGATGGGGCGGTAGACCCTAGAAGAACTGCCTTGACGCTCTTAGTCCAGATTCTGGACATAGATGACAACAGCCCGGTCTTCTCACAGCAAGTCTATGTGGTGAATGTACCTGAGAACAGCCCAGTGGGGACTGTGGTTCTGAAACTAAGTGTAAGTTTCTCTCATCAAAGTCACCATTTTCCCCTTCCTGTATCCGGAAGTAGCATTCAGGCTGGTTATTCAGTGAGAAAATTGTCAAAATGGTAAAATCTGTGGCAACCAAAATACAGTCTTCTTGGAGAGAGACACTTTCTCTCTTACCACAGGCACTTTTTGACAGAACAAGACCTGAAGCGGTTTTTTTTTTTTTGTTGTTGTTTTTTTTACTTGAGTCACATCCAAACTTTGGTAGATCCATCCTAACTGGCAAACATCAACACACACTACAAGATAAAATAAATAATAATAATAAAAAAAAAAACTGAAGATGTTTGCATCCGGCCCTAACACTGTCGAACATCAACATAAATGTGTGTAGTGAGCTGAGGCATAGAGAAATCGTGCGCACGTAGAGCAAACATTAGCAGGGGGTCGAATAATTGCTGGCATATCATGAATGACATCACCCAGACAGGGATATAGCAGGAGTTGGGGAGAGTGAGAAGGAGATGAAGGTAAAGAAGGCAAGGGACTTGAGTGACAGTGGCAGTGTGACACCTTCATAAACTATACAACACCACCTCACCCCTGAACTGACACTGCTGGCAGGTTAGATACCCACTGGGCAAAGGGAAACCCAACCAGAGTCAAATATGTACAAGATTTGCATTAGCATTGGCAGCATTTTGTTATTTTTATCAATATAAAGATGCCTTCAGGTGTATACAAACTCCCATAACGCACAGAACTTCATCCGTCCATCCATCATGTTCTGCTTAACTACGGTCGGGTCTCAGGGGCAGCAAGCTAAGCAGAGAAACCCTGACTTCCTTTTCCCCAGCCACTTGGGCCAGCACCTCCAGGGTGTTCCCAGGTCAGCCAAGAAACTTATTCCCTCCTGCATGTTCTGGGGTTTCCTGAGGGTTTTCCCGGCCCCTCCCCCCTCCTCAGTGGGATGTGCCTGGAACACCTCACCAAGGAGGAATCCAGGAGGCACCATAACCAGGTGTCTGAGCCACCTAAACTGGCTCTTCTCAATGTGGAGAAGCAGCGACTTTACACTGAGCCCTTTCTGGATGACCAAGCTTCTCACCTTAAGGCAGTGGTTCCCAAACTTTTTCTCCTGGGCCCCCCCAGTGGTTTCCAACATTAGTGGTAGTTACATAAGAAAATGGGAAAAAGGTTAACTGATGTGAATATTTTTTGCAAGAAGTTGTACATATTATTGAGTGAATTACATCAAATCTAAATTCAAGGTTTAGTTTCTTTCGAATTTCAATGTTATCCATTTAGGATTTTTTCATAAAAAGAATTAAATTAAGGGCACCGGTGCATTCACACTGCAGCCTGAAGTGACCCAATTCCGATTTTTTGGCAATTCCAATTTTTTATTTTTTTATTTTTTTTTGCCGGGGCCGTTCACACTGCCAGTAACCTGTATGCGTTCTGCAGTGTAAACGGGCAAACGACCTGAAAGTGTCCCGCATGCGCACACTAGAGGGCGCAATAGCGTCGGCGTTCTCAGTGTTCTGCCAAAGAAGAAGTGCTCAGCGTTTGCAGAAGTAAACATGGAGGCTAACGGTGGAGCTTAGCTTACATATTTGAAGTTGTTGTCCGGCCGGAGAAACATATTAACAACTTAATCCTCATATAATCCGTCATGGTTGTTGTTTTTCTTCCCGCTTGCGCGTATCAGGATGCAGAATAGTGAGATTTGTTGAGAATCAGTGACGTTCAGTTCGGATGAATGCGACCTGGACGTTAGCTCGCATTTGAATCGGATACGTATCGGATATGGGTCACATTGGAAAAGAATCCGACCTGTGCTGTTCACACTGCCATGAAAAGATCGGATACAGGTCGCATTAGTCCAAAAAAAAATCGGAATTGGGTAACTTCAGACTGCAGTGTGAACACACCTACTTGACTTCATTCTTATGGTTTTTATGGTGGCAGTGAAATCTGCTTGCAGATTATTATTTATTTATTTTTCTTTAACCCTTGAAAATTTACACAGGTCTTAATGAAAGATGTAATTTAAGAAGTTTGACACAATACTATTTTGAAGTTGTTGTTCTCCTGCCTAAATAAACTTATATTCCCAGTAAACATTTCCAATAAATCGAATTTGGCCTGGGTTTGAATAAATCCAATCCCTGCAGGCTTAATCTTATAATATATTGCATTAGCCTTTGGAAATTATATCTGCTTTGTGAGTTGGGATTTCACTCTTATGAACTTTAGCTTTCCTCAGCGGCTTAATTTAATGAGAACCTGATTAATGAATGATTGGGGTAATCCCTGGAGCTGCAAATATTTAAATTAAAACACAACCCTAGCTTTTTTTGAACATGCTGCTGTTTTTTTTATTTTTTATTATTATTATTATTCATTTTTTCAACATACATCTCTCGTCTTCTAGAATCCTCATATCTCTGCTCCTCTTCATTCTCCTCGCAGGCTGTGGACGCAGACCTCTTCTCCAACATCACGTACCGCATCAAGACTGAGTCAGCCAGGCAGCTGTTCTCTCTTAACCCCATCACTGGGGAGCTAGCTGTGCTGCAGACCCTGGACTTCGAGGGTCTGGCAGCTATGGGCATGGGGACTTCTTACACCTTCCAGGTAGAAGCTGTCGACCAAGGAGCCCGAATGCCGCCGGGACAAGCTACCGTCACAGTTCGCATCACAGTAAGAGCCCAAAGACTGTCAGTGCAGCGCCTCCTCTCGGTTCTCTGTTCTCTGTACCCCCCTACTCTCTCTCTCTCTACCCTCATTGTTGCTCTGGAGATGTGGCCTTGATAAGCGACTATGCAGTGAGTCATTAGCAAGGTTTCGCAGTCGTAGTATCTTTCAAAGGGCACAACACAGAGACCATAACGCCAAAGTGAATTGAAAACATTAAAGTATTGCAGCTGCGCTGTCATTGCGCTACGTCTCTCACTGCAGTGGGTGATTGAATTACCTTTGTAAAACACATTTTAGCCTGCTGACCTACTCACCCACACTGCAACACCACAGAAAAGAGCTTTGATGGATTGGTGTTTCTGCCTCGTATGCACTGCTATTCACGATCTGAATGACTCATTAGCTTTGTGACAGCAATTATGGCAGGCTTTGCAGAAGCTTGTCTTTTCTTTGCAGCCTTTTATAAGCTGAGCGAACAAAAGGATTGTGTAGTGAGACCGTGCATCTCTATTTAACAATGTGTATTTTTTATTTTCTTTTGCTCTGATTAGTTCTTCAAAATGTGTGCACATTTACTGTATCTCTGCTCATGAATCCGGCCTTCCTCCTTAAGGTTTCCAGAATTAAGCTATGAGAAGGTTTTCTAACATGTCCTGATAAAAACACGCTTTGTTGCAATTATGTGCGCCGTCACCAAGGGTAAAGGAATGGCACAGGCATTGATACCAAACCAGTCTCTGCCATTTGAAATGACTACGAATGAGTCTAATGGATTCAGTCTAGCCTCAAGGGGACTAAAGATTGAGTTGATTCCACTGATTTCACTCTCTTTTATATAACACCTCAAGAGAGTTATTTGAAGTAATTTCCGTATCTTTCCTTTTATGCTGTTGATGCTATCGCTTTACATTGTATTACTAGCTGTGATGGATTTTCTGTTGCACCTGTCTTGCAGCTCTCAATGTTCCTTTTACTATTCTGTGCATCTCAGAAATGCTTGAGATTATACATGTGTACTTGTTTATTACACTAAAAGATTTTCAGGGCAGTACAGGTAAGACAAACTCAAATGTTCCACTGTAAAGTTTGTTGCTCAAAAATCAAGCGTTTTTGTTCAAAGCATAAATTTGATCCTGCAAAAAAAAAAAAAAAATCCCAAAACAAACAAAACCTGCAAAAAAGATCAAAGCAAAAGACTGATGTTCATGGCTCTGACTCTTCAGAAGAGGAAAAATCAAGACAAGGAAAAGTTTATGTATTTTAATAGGTTTAAATACTAACAAATGTTTGATTTTGCTCCTGAAGTTTTTCCTGCTTTCACGTGGCAAATCATCTAGCGAGATGTTTATTTCCTAACTTTTTATGCAGTGATTTGCACTGTTTTGTTTTATTTAATCTAAGACAGCTGATTAAAAGTGTTACATGTGTTATTACAATTTACCAAGACCTGGATACCACCTAAACTACCTTGACATTTAAATTTAATTGATTTTAATTGAAATCCATAGCTTTTCCTATAAAAAGTGAGAAGAAAAGAAAATTGTATTTATTTTCAGAGAGCGAGGGGTTTGCGTGGATGGACTGCACACAGGCCTGAAACGTCACTATTTAGGGTAGAAAATAAAAGCTTAAATTAATATTTGAACAGGCTTCCTAATCTAATTGGACAGCTGTTAATTTGTCTGGGCTGCTTGCCTTGGTGCAATTTGTGGAACAGTATAAATCAGATCTGCAAAATTCTCCCATCTTATCTTCGTTGCTACTCCTTTTAACCTTCGATTTTGTTTAAGCTGTCTTAATTTTTATGCATTGACTTTTAGCAAACTACTGTCTTATTGCTGATATTTGAAAGTATATTTTCTTATTTGAAAAGCTCCAATCTGCCATTTTAATAGCAAGATTGGCTTCTTGTTTTTTTTTTTTTTTTTTTTCATAGAATTAAGCCGTGAGATTTTGACTCTCTCTTAAACATTGCATCATTTGAACAGGCTGGTAAGAATAAAAACTTGATCTTCCTTCCATAATATTTAAACACTATATACTGAGAACACACTGTGTATATTATTTAAAAGGAATCCAGTGGATAACTATCAAATTTGAATGTCACAATATGCTCTATTACACACCTGCCATTAAACACAGTTGTTTATGAAAATTTGCATTAATTTTAGATTTTAAAGTATAAAAATTTGTGTCAAATATGAGGGAATAAATGAACTAATTTTGGTTTAATTTAAATTGTGAAATATGTCCATCCGTCCATCCATTTTACACCCTTTTCCCTTAGTGGGGTCAGGAGGGGTGCTGGTGCCTATCTCCAGCTAACGTTCTGGGCGAGAGACACACAGGACAAACAACCATGCACAGACACACCTAGGGACAATTTGGAGAGGCCAGTTAACCTGACAGCCATGTTTTTGGACTGTGGGAGGAAACCTGAGTACCCGGAGAAAACCCACGCATGCACAGGGAGAACATGCATTCTGGGGCCGGGAATCGAACCCAGAACCTTCTTGCTGCAAGGGAACAGCTGCGCCACTGTGCAGCCTGTGAAATAAGTATTTTTTTGGAAAGAAAAATGCATCCTTTTCTTCTAAGTTTATGTTGGGGCTAGTTATGTATTTTGATTGGCTAAAAGTTCTTGTGTGTCTGTAATTTTCAACAAACTTTCCCCTCGCATTGCCGTTTCAGCACACTACTGGTTGCTCATTCACAAAAAAATCCATGAAATCTAAAAGCATGTCGCCCATTACTGTTTTTAAGATAGTGCTGTTTCTGAAAGTACATCTGACTTGATAAAGTATTATGTCTGTTAAGCATCAGACTATAGGCTAGCTAAGTGAACCAATGTTTTTTTGTTTTTTTTTAGCCTGCTAATATCAGCTTGTTCTAATTCCATTTATAAAACATAAAAAGGAGCAGAACAAGTAGGAATAATATCAAAACCTATTTCTACATTTATTATATGGTTATGCTATATTTAGCTCAAGTTTTTCAGCATCAGAAATATTTAACAGATCTTTATTTAAAGCTTTGTGTTGATGACATCTAACTGTGGTGTTTACTTTTTTTCACACAGTGAGATTCTCAAACTTGCTCTTTCCTAGTTGAACTGCTTACAAGCAATTTGTTGAGGTTTGTACGAGAGACTAATTCCTAGTTTTGTGCTGAAAAAAGAAATCTTGCTATTCCAGGACATGAATGACTTCTCACCTGTCTTCAGACAAGATCTGTACAAGGGCTTGGTGGCCCCCAACGCAGAGAAGGGAACAGTCATCACCACCGTTTTTGCTGAGGACCAAGATCCACCAGTGAGTGCAGATTAAAAAATGAGCCACACGACAAACTCACACTTGACACCACCTCAGTAGACCATCCATCCATCCATCCATCCATTCATTCATTCATTCATTCATTTATTTTCTGACACCCTTATCCCATTGTGGTTGGGATGGGGTGCTGGTGCCTAACTCCAGCTGTCAATAGGCGAGAGGCGGGGTACACCCTGGACAGGTTGCCAGTCCGTTGCACTGGCGACCTGTCAGTGAGCGGAAAAGGGTAGAGTGCCTTCTCTGGGTCAGGGTGGGTGTCCTGCCCCAAGTGGAGGAGTTTAAGTATCTGGGGATCTTGTTCACGAATGAGGGAAGAAGAGAGCGGGAGATGGACAGGCGGATTGGTGCAGCGTCTGCCATGTATACAGTCTAGGTGAAATTAATAAGAAGCAAAATCTTTCCTAGTGACTCCATACTGCTGTGAGAAAAAGAATCATTTTCAGCTGCAGTATATTACACAAGCCATTTTCACAGTGTGTTCAAGACTGCAATCCTCTCAATGGAGATACAGAGCTGTGTGTATATTCACTTTGCACTTACCTATATATGCAAGATGATCTTTGCGTGCATCTCTCCTTGTATGAGTCATCTACTATTTCTCAGATTGTTCAGTGACATGCCTTTCATCTCAAACTTTTCTTTTTTCTATGTGGCAGTGCTACTTCTGATGTTTAAGTTTTTCACTTATTTGCTTTTTTTTTTTGTAGGCATCCTATGTTAAAAAGTGGAATGGAAAATGTCTTCAGCTCTAAGTTGGTTTCTCTGTAAAGTTGTGCATGACTGGACTCCTACGATATTAGTGGCCCTCCTGCTGGTGGGATCTCACCAAGGCTGAATAAGCTTGTATTCTCTCTACTGCACATGAACACCGAGGGAAGCGGATGGCTGTCAATTCTAGCTGTGGGTGGTAGAACATCTTCACAATGTCACCCTGGCTGTTGTACGTCTCACTTTATCTGGGAAGGAGGCTCTCCCTCCTGTTGCTCACCCTCGCCCAGTTGTTGTAAATCTCAAACTTTTCCTTTTTAAGTTGAACTTTGACATTGTTGCTGTTACCATTCTGAACCCCACAAGGGAAGTTTTTCACCGCAGTAAATATTCAATAGTGCTAAAGCCTGAAAAAAAAAAAACAAAGCCAGAAGCACAGTGACAGTATGAATGGTGTAATGGAGACGAGAGAAAAATGGTTTGACAACCCAGGTCCCCAAACTAACCCAGATTTTTGCTGGCCTGGATTTGGTATTTAACTGACAGCATGACACACACAGACACCCTTGCTTTTTTTAAACACCAAACAAGACTGGCTCACACATTTGCACAGTGTGGTCATAAGCAAAACTGCACTCAGAAAGAAAGAGTCTCATAGTAATATGGTATATAAAAAGCAATAAATACTGAAGATTACCTCCTTTCTCATTACCTGTACCTTGGAAGAGGTGGCACTTATGACTGTCTGAACAAGAGGTTTCCATGGAGACGAATATTCGTTTTTCCTCAGAACAAGATGTAAGGAATCTGCTGTTTTGTAGCCCAAAATGAAAGTCCTTATTTTTTTCCTGTCTGTTGCAGAAGTGCATATTTACTATAATTGATTCTGGCAACTCTTGTATTCCCTGTAGTTTTTTTTTTTGTCACAGATCTGATTAGTCAATAATCCATTTACAAATAAAATAACTAAATTAAGACGACATTCCACTCGCTCAGCTCTGGCCCCTCAGTTGCTTCAGATAAATACTTGTTTAAAATGTATTGAATTTGCCAGATCAACCCATAATTTCATTTTCTTCTGGTTATTTGTGGTTCGGATGGAGCGTACTGTATCTGGGAGGAAACCTACACGTCCCTCTCCAGTGTGACATACCTCTGAGAGAATCGGCCATCATCCTCTTAGCTGCTTGTCCATTACAGAGTCTTTCTCACGCTGCTTAACGTCTGGTTCGGTTCTACCCCAGTTTGCAGTGTTTACATTATGGACTGTTCCTCACTACTGAATGCTTCATTCTGGGTCTGAATGGATAGGTCTTGAATAAGATTAGCTGTGAAATGATTGTTAATCAAGATCCATGATTAATCACAATCAAGGGTTATAGTAAAGTCCATATTGTCGCTGATGCATTGAATTGTTTGAATTGAAAGGGATGAATTTAAATTATTATTTTTTCTCTTTTATGTCTCTGATGAATAGCATAGTTAAGTGAATCAAAGTGAGGGTATATACAGATGTTTGGTGAGGGGCAGGCTAATGGTGAATATAAGAGGCTAAGAGTTTTTTGTTTTAAAGACAAGAACGTGGTGATGCTTTATGGCAGCTCCACACAGGAGAGGCAAAGAGCAGGCCTGCTTTTTTTTTTTTTTTTTGTCAGAATCCTTTTCATATAAATGAAAAAGTCAATTAAATAGTTTCATGAATTGCACACATAGAAAAAACGATGTTTATACATTTCTGTGGCTCGAATCATAACATTATTTTTACGCCGCCTTTTTCCATTTTTTTTTTTTTTTTTTAACTTGTGAAGATTATTTTTGATATTTATAGAATGACCCATTGTGAGCCATGTTAACTTTTTTCTTGTTTTTACAGGGCACTCCGGCCAGTTTTGTGCGCTACAGAGTGGACCAGGAAAGGTCTCCTTACAGCGGGAGCATCTTTGATGTAGAGCAGGAAACTGGCAGAATCATCACCAAGGTCAACCTCAATGAAGAGCCTAGCGTTACCTTTAAAGTAAGTTTCTACCTATATAACGTGCATGATAGATATGTATACATGCGTCATTTCGTACGTTTTACTCATATTGTCCTTGTGGTTGTCATGTTAACTGGAGCCTTCCCAGATATTGACACAGATATTCAGAAGGAGGTGCAGTGATGTATTGAGGAGTAGGAAGGAAAAAAAAACAGTGCCATTTAAGAGGGCTCCCGTGGAATCCGAGTTGAGTCATAGTAGCTATATATAGCACAGAAGGAGAAGGCTGGGTTGGTTGTGTCGCAGGAACCCGTGTTGTCTTGACTTTAACAGTGTGATAGTGAAAAGTTAAAGCTGAAAAGAGATTGCTTTTCATTCTTCAGTTGTTGAAAGAGCTTCACTAAAATGTATGAAATTGTACTGATATATTGTAAATTGGTAACATCTGCTAATATTAAAAAAAAAAGAAAAAAAGAACTGGGGTTATTTTCACACCACCATCCCAGGTACTCACATAAATCACCATCACTGGCAGGAGGTGACCTTGCCTGAACTGTCTGCTTTTATCATTCCTGATCAGTGTTTCGTCACCAGTGGAAACTTGATTACACGGTCAATAGGGTCTGACATTAAAAAAAGTATAAAATTCAGTCACTCCAATAAAATGAAGTTTTGTGTTTCTTTCTTGACATTAGTTCCTTAAGCCATATGATTTTGTCCCCTTCAAACGATATGATATGCACCCAGAAGCATTGCTTAATCTTACATTAATCTTATCTTATTCTAATAAATTTGTATGTCAATTCATTTTGGTTGAGTTAATTCAAAACAAACTCCATGGACCAGCAAAAAAAAAAAAAAAAAATCAGATTTAAAGCCCAGTTTTACAGTCTAGTTCTGCTCAGCTACTTCTAATGTGCTATAGTGCAAATCATTCCAAATATAATCAGTACACTCAATTTCAATAATTTAGCAGCCATAAAAGTGCCAATTTGTGAAAATGTTTCTCTAAAATGGCCAAATGCTTTAATTAAATCCCCTGGTCCAAACATGTGCAGGATGGGTGATGACATTGAAGAGATTTTTAATTGGAACAAAGCTCTGGTAGAAATGGAGTCGACGAGGGCAGCCAAATTCCTCAACCGGCTGGAGGGTCAGTGGGCAGAAATGAGACACAAAGTACAAAAAATCCACCAGATCATAAATGCTACTTTCTATTTTACGTTTGAAAATCCATACACAATTTGGATGATTTCATATCAGATTTAAAATATAGTTGTTTTAAATAGGACATAATGACAGTAATCAGGATAAGCACAAAAACTGATTCTCTGATTAGCAACTCTTTTTTTTTTTTTTAGATAGAACTATTTCAAACATCAGTTTGTCAATCAGCTGCAGTGTTGCAGATTGTTTTTCGTTATTAATGTGTCTGTCTTTCTGTTTATTTTGTTTCATCTCTTTGTTTTTAGTGGGTTTTTTTTTTTTTTCAAAAGTTCTACGTCTATTCTTTCTACTTATCTCTCTCACTCCACTGGCTCACTCTCTCAGCCCCGTTTGCACAGCCTTTGAATGTAGATCAGCACAATCAGACTTTCCCTGTATTAGTTTTGCAAGGTTTTGCTACCATGTCTTTATTAAGATGCCGAACATGTCTACCAAAAAACACCTGGCAAGAACTTCAAAAGAGGAGTTAGAGAGAGAGACGCAGTATGGCTTGGAGTTGTGATAATTGTGTGTTTGCGCTTTCATGAGTATATCGTTCTGATGTCTCTTTGTAGCTGTTTGTGATTGCCTTTGATAACGGGGAGCCGGTGAAGTCAAACAGTACTTTGGTGGAGATCACTGTCCTTCAGCCCTCTCTCATCCCGATCTTCACTGAGGAAGAGTATACGTGAGTATCACTGACATGCCGTTGATGCAGCTGACTGCTCCTGTACACGCTCACACCTTGGAGCAGCTTTGGATGTGCTGCTAGACAAAGGGGGGTGGGTAGCTGACAGCGATTAGAAAGAGTGGACAAGAACAGCTTATTTGATGTCCCGTCATCTTTTCCGCTTTTTTGACAATCTGAACCATAATGACCTAATAAATTATATATTTTGATTTGTGCTACAGTGTTGGCACTTCTCCTCATGCATTTATTATGTTTAAGCAAATCCTAGCTATCTGCATACGTCTTAATTGTTGTTTTCAGCTCTAGTATCTCAAAGCTCAGTTTTTTAGCATGACAGATCAAATTTTATATGTATTTATATACCGGAGCAGACTGTCCATTTCAGCACCACTTTAATCCCCATTTGTTTCCATCACGGCAGATAACTGGGCTACACTCTCAGTCTGTAAAGAGCCACTTTTAAAAAAGATGAACTATTTAGATGGTTAAAATGGCAGAGAGAGAAGCAGATGAGGAAAATATTCTCCCCACTGCTCTCAAATGCAACACGCAGCTTTACTAGGCCATGGCTGGGTGGAGTTTTTCGCTAATGATGCTACTGAAGCTTGGGAGGATGCCGAAAAGCAATGTTTTATTAAATATAAACACGTTATTAACAGGCCGGTTTAAGCTGCTTGGAAAAATATTGTGTGATGAAGCAATAGAGCTGATTCTTGTTGGGTATTATGTCATGCTGCCGTAGGTACTCCTCTGCAGAGATTTAGAGGATCCTTGCCAGACTTTAAAGCTTCCGAGGTCTCGTGGCAAAGTCATCTGGCGTGTAGTTAGTCATTAGGAGCTTAAAGTGCAGCTTACTTTAAGTGGATTGATTTAGTATCTTGTATGTTTAGAGTCCTGACAGACTCTCTTTTGTGTGCAAATTTAACGGGTCTCTCTGTCTATGCATGGAAGGGGTAATGTAAGTGCAGCTTAACCTGTCAACACGTCACTTGAGATGTTGCATCTTTTTTCACAGCTTTGTTTTCTTGTCCATGTTGCTGGTATTAGTTAAACTATGCCTTGTTGAAAGTGTGTGTATGTGTGAAGTTTGTGTGCTTTTGTTGGGGTTTAAACAGTCTGTTGTTAACATTTTGTGACATTAGAACCGCTTTAATGTATTTTAATGAGATTTGATGGAAGTGGAAAGAAAATGATACATGGTGCTCAAGAATTGCATAGATAAAACCCTCTTTTCTGTGATATCCTTATTTAAAATCTAGTGCAGCCAGTTGCCTTAAGACATGACTTTCTCTGTAAACAGAGTTAATCTGTGTTTGATTTGGTGTCAGTTTAAATACAGCTGATCTTTGTAGGTATCTAAAGTTTGTTTTACGAGATAAGTGAACAGGGTGCTGCATGGTACAGTGGTTGGGGCGGACAGAGAATCTCCTAAGCACGGAGGCTGCAGACCCGACGCGGCCATTCCGACTTCAGCTTGGACCTTTTGCCCCATGTCTTTCCCCCCCTTCTCACTCTGCACCCTTAATGTCTGAATACTGCTAAATAAAAGGCCACAAGTGCAAAAAAAAAGTCTTCAAAAGAAGAAGATAATCGAACAAACCTCACCATGAAGCTCCAGGACTACATTGAACAAATAAGGGACAAAGTTGTGGAAATGATAAAAGGTTATAATTAATTAAAACAATATCCTGAGGTATGAATATGTAGGAGTTTTTATTCTATCATCTGAAAATGAAAAGAATTGTGCACTGCAGTAAACCTTTCAAGGCTTGGAGTTGAAGCTAATCATAAAAGTAGCCAGCCGGTTCTTGGTGAGACTGGAGGAGCTGCAGAGATTCACAGCTCAGGGGAGAGAATCTGTGCTCAGTGCAACAGGTAGGCACACACTCCTCGGATCTGACCTTAACGGGGAGTGCCAGGGAGTAAACTATTACTGGAAAGAAGTCTAAGAAATGATGTTTGCATGTTTCCACAAGCAGTGTTGGGGGGCAAAGATGTGGAAGAAAGTTCCACATTTTTATTTCTTTTTCAAAGTGTAGGAAGCTGGTTGAAATGAAACATAATTAAAACCTTAACATTATTATTCCAACCGTGCAGGTAGTGTACAGGTTCCAGTAAATAAAAGTTTGTGGTTTTAACTTGACAACGTTTTGAAAAAAGTGATAAGGACATATTTAAAAGGTGGTGTGCACCTCCATACAGTTTTATTCAATGACTAATACACCGGGACAGCAATGTAGCCATTGAAAAGCCATTGATTGGCACTTTGAATGAGTGGCAAGGCTGAAACACTTTGCAAACCGGTTGGGATCTTTGGTCACACTGCCAAAGTTACCACACACAGTGGCAGGTCTACTGTAAATTATGAGCATGAAAGCATTAGCCAGGTGCTCAAGCCTCCCCTGCAGAAAATGCCTCTCTCCAGCGGAGAGCATACAATCTGCTTCCTTTGCGATTAACTGTCCACTCATTCCTCTCCTCCCAATCTCTAATGATTGTCTTCTCCCTTAAGAAACCTTTGCAACACAAATCACTTTTTAAATGTCCACAGAAGTTCTTGTCTGCCCCAGTTAGTTATAGCAGCAATCAGGTAAGCTATGCCTATAGCTCTGGGGTACACAATTAAAACATCTCAACGGACCTTGGCTGACTTAATGATTTCTTCTCCTGCTTTATGGTTGCTCTTCCCCATCTGTCAGAGGGAAATTAGGTGCTCTAGTCATTGTTGGCTAAAACAAGTTACTTGTACTGTTGTTGCTTTTTTAGCATTGTGTTGCTACTTGGTTTTTTTGTTTTGTTTTTAAATTATGGAACTAAACGTCTTGTATATATTTTTTGCAGCATCACAGATGCATTAGATGTTTGGCTAACCATCACAACACTGTCTTTTATAGTTTACACAAATCAAACATGATCAACAAAATTCGGCTTCTTTGACAAATAAATTAAAATATTCTTGTGACGTCAAAGTGAAAACTGTTGTATAGAAAATAAAATAAAAACTACATAAAGATATTTAACATATAATAAGCGATTGGCTGATTTTAGTACCAGTTGGCTAGTGATTGGCTAGTAGTATCACAATGAATTGGATGGAGATCATCTGAGCATGCCTGAAGTGATTGCATCATAAGCTTACCTGTGTCTGGACAGTTCATTCACTGGTTAATCAGAATTCCCAGCATGAAGACAAAAGAACTCTTCAAACAAATCAGAGAATGTTATTGAAAAGTATTAGTCAGGAGATGGATACAAAGTATATCTAAGGTACTTGACCTCCCCTGGAGTTCAGTTAAATTTCTTCATATTCCTTTCATGAAGAAAAGAAAGGGATATGGCAGATGCGTAAATCTGCCTGGATCAGGCCGCCCTCCCAAACTGAGTGACTGTGCAAGAAGGAGACGATAAAGTGAGTTGGTGGTTTCCTCAGCTCGTCTTTTTGCTAATCTCTGCCTCATTCCCTGAGGCTGCCTCAAATTAGTGTTTCCCCTTCCTACTCCTAGAGAATTTGTTAGGCCAAAGACCCTGACACTCAGACCTACGGCAGGATTGAGGGAGCTCTGGTGGAGTCATTGACATTTCAGTCCATATGCAGGCCCATGTCCACTTACCCAGTAGTTGTTTGGCAGCCATTAATTTTAACCACCCTCATTGAACATGTGTAATGTTGGACATGGAAAATGCATTTAATACCTGTCCAACAGGAAATAAATATGATTTGGTGTATATCGGAGTAGGAGCAATTTTTTTTTTTTTTTTCTCTCGGATTGAACCAATCTTCCACATGTCACTCGCCTGGAGCCCTTCTCCACTTCGGATGCTTGGTGAAGACTTTCCTGGAGCCCCAGAGAGCATCCTGGTGAACTTTACTGAAGCCTTTTCCTTTTTTCCAAGTCAGGAGCAGAATCCTTAAGGGAAGTCTTAAGCTTTGGTCTTAAAGCAAGCAAATGGACACATATTTCTCATTCTGTGTAACTGGAGATGGGGGGTTAGCTTGCTGTATAACACAGACCAGATATGCCAGTCCCTCCCTACCTTCAGTTGCTCTAAGGCTATGTTTTCTGGCCCGTTGTTACAAACCTGCTATCTGAGCAGTTTTTTGTGCTGCTTATCTCCCCTCAGCACTTCCCTTTCTAAATCTACTCTAAATCGCTCGAGACTTTTGCCTGACTGATTCCGAATGTCATTTTATGTTCCCCTCTCCTCGTTCCCTCTGTTCACTCACAGCCAAGCTTCCACGTCCCCTGAGCTTTTCTTCTCAGCCTATTACTATTTCGCTTTTTCTTCCCTTTGTGTTATTCTCCACTTGACAGTCAGAGGACCATCACTTTTCTAAAGGGTGTGAATAAACAGGGATATATATATATATATATATATATATATATATATATATATATATATATATAAAATGTCCTCGTCATTGAAGTTAGCTTTGCTTGCTCTACTTAAATATGCATCAGTGTCAATATTTATTCTTGTAGTCATGCCAGTGAGTAATAAAATCATTGTTACTATAATCCTGAGAGCTAAATGTTCTTTTAATTATCTGCCCCTGTGCCATTTCCCAATTCTGCATTTGAAAACACACGCACACAAACAAAACAACAGATACAGGTGCATCTTCATAAATTAGAATATAATCAAAAATATAATTAATATTAAAAAAAATCAGTTTTAAAAGCAAAAGTAGATAATGTAATTCAATACACATAGAGTGATATATTTCAAGTGAGTATGTTAGAGATTTTATGAGTTTGGCTTACAGCTTATATAAACTGACATGTCCCTTCCTCAGGAATTACAGTACAGAAACAAAAATGATTTTTAAGACATAAATACAATGTTATGGCTTTGTTATGACGTATGTAACCATGTTGAAGGCTACTTATTTGACAGTAGTTGAGCAGAAGTTATATAAGCTACCAAAGGTTAAGAGCAAATAATTTACTGTTCACCAAGTATAAGCTTATACTTGGTGATCAAGTATACCAAGTGAACAGTATACTTGGTATACTGTTCACCAAGTATAAGCTTATACTTGGTGAACAGTAAAGCCTGTTATTAAGATGCTTTTTGAATAAAATACATCTAATATTATCAATCCAGGATATTATATTGAAAAAGTCCCTCAGAAATATCCATATAACATGAGAAATAGCCCAAATTTTAGCTAGACCGGATCAAAGGTTTTGTAGTAGTCAGTATATTGCTCAATAAAAATATATTCTTAAAAAGCATTCCTGGATACTTTGGGAAGTAAACCGTAGCTAAGAATCACCTCCCAAATTTCAACACGGCTACGGTTCTTGCATAAATCAGCAGATGACATGCTTCCATGCTACGCATCTCTTTTAGTGGCATTTTTAGCGATTTGCCAGCTGTTTATAAAAGTTATAGAGGTTCTCTGAGCCCACATATTTATGCTCACTGCCATGCATTTCAAAGCTGAGCTGTGAAAATTACACTGCATTCTCCCACACATTGGCTTTGTGCCTCACTGAAAATCTGCATTTAAATAAATCAACTTCTCTGTAATCTGTTTGTCGGTGAACATTTATCCTTTAGTTCCTTTCTTTCTTTCTTTCTTGACTTGTAGTTTTAGGGCATGGGGCTTCTCAAAGTAACTGAAGGGCATGATTGATTATCAGCTGCAGGTTTGAATCTGCAGCATTGAGTCTTAAACATGTGAACTCCAGAGGGTTGCTGACCTTTTGCTCAAATCTGCTCAATAGACAGGCATCATGCAGCTGTCTAACTGACACAGAGTCATCATTGTACACATCCAAATATCAGATAAAGGTCAATGCAGAAAGACAGAGGAGACAAGCAGTGTAACCTATCATTAAGGACTCTGGCTTTTTAGATAAGTGTTTGTAAATGGAGTGTATGCACAATCGTGGCAAATGTAATGCTTATATGGTCAGCTTTGTCTTATTATTATCATGCATGTTTTATATGAAATAAGCAAGGACATGCACGGTGGCGCAGTAAAAAAGTCCTGGGATTTACTCCCAGCATGTTGTCGCTCCACATGGAGTTTACATGTTCTCCTGGTGAGTTAGCTCTCCAATAGTCTACAAGCATGTCTGTCCGGGCAATAGGTTACTCTAAGATTCTCTTAGTATATAGTGTATAGCTGCTTGTTCTGTGTGTCTCTGTGTTGCCCTGTGATGGACTGGTGCCCTATCCAGGGAGTACCCTGCTTCCACTTCCCCCATAACCCCCAAAGGTGAGCACCAGGTCTCCTGTGACCCTCCAAGGACAAGTGCGTAATGGTTGGATGGCTATTATTTTTGTAAACCCTAAGCTAAATAATATTAGCATCAACATATGTAATATTTAATTTCACGTGTACAGTAACCATGTACAGAAAGATAATGGATCTTAACACTAACAGTAGGGAACAAAATAAAAACGGAAATCCAGTTACTGAGTATTGTTTTGATCTTCATTGTCGCACATTTGTTGGCATTAAGCACAGAAGAGATCCTAGTAGGGCTGAAACGATTCCTCGAATGATTCGAGTACCTCGATTACTAAAATTCCTCGAGGAAAATGTACCTGCCTCGAAGCTTCGTTAATTTATGTTTTATTAGTTAGCGCACCGTGTTCCGGCCGGAACTTCATTTGCGTTGCGCGGAGCTCTCACTTCCGCCTCTGAGTTGTTGACAAAAGCTAAGTCTCAGCGGCATAAAGTCCAATCTTCAAGATTGGCCCATGGGGATTTTATTGATTGATGATAATGCCCGACTTTTTATCGTTTTTGGGGAACCAATAAGCATCCTTAAAATGACTGGGGGAATGCCTGGAGTACGGCAGCATTTCTCCTCCGGGGCTGCTGGTTGAAAGCGAACGGCGGGAAGAGCGCTGAGGTGAGCGGATAGACTGAACAGGGCGGGCGGCTGAGTATCTGATGCTTACTGTGTAAATGTAGCTTTACCGACGAACCGCACAATAAATGTCATATCCCGGTCTGAAGAAACGGGTGGCGGAGCGCATCGTACATGGCTGGTAGATGAGTTTCTGAGTGTGACCAGTGAAGGTGTCGTAAATATCCCGTATTGCTTCCCCCCGTGTTCGTCCCCCGGTCTAACGGTTCGTCAGTCCGCTGGTCTATTTCCTCCCCTCCACCCCATCTTACCATCTTACGTTCGTTCATTCGCCCTCTCCTCCCACTCCAGGCGGCATTTCCCGTATTTTCAAACCCAAAGCGTGACAGGTTGGGTGGCAAGGTGAGTTTAATTAATCTATTAAACTCACTGAAGATGAATACATAAACTAAAAGCTGGATTGTAGACATTTTTATAAGCATATTTGTGAGCCTGCCTCTTTGTTATTAAATTCAATATAATTTCAGATTTTTCTATAACTTTTCTTCTGGTTAACTTAGAAAGTGAGCTATTATTGTTACAGGTTAGTTTTCTAAGCTACAAAAAAGCAACTGTTAGGGATGCTCAAATATGAAAAATTGGACTGATATTGATATCTGATAGTAACACCGGTATTATGCCAGATTTACCAATATTTCATTTTGTAATTTTTTTTTATCCGATTACTCGATTAATCGTAAGAATAATCGATAGATTACTCGATTACTAAAATATTCGTTTACAACAGCCCTAGATCCTAGCATACCCGCAGAACGGCAAAGAGCGTTTAAACTTTCTCTTATTTTTAAAATTATAGCACACCTTTAATCCACTGGGAAACGCTTAAGTAGGTTGACTCCGAAAAACTAAGCTCTCTATAAAGAATTTTTCTTTCCATCAGCTTTTATAGAAACAGAAGCTGAAATGGGTTTTTTTTTTCAGATTTGTAATTATCGTTCATCATTTGAAAATTTGCTTGCAGGCAGAGACACACACCAGGGTGGCACATCGGCTTACTAACAAAACTTACAAAACAAGATTTGAATTCATCCATCTCGCTCACTGAATTGAACTGATAAATGCTGAACAACTGGGTAGCATAATAAACAAGTATTCATGATTTACCCTATGTGGTACAATGAAGTTTTTGTGCCATGTTGGCAATACACTTCATTCACGATGCACATCTGAATTTAATGTATTAAAAAAAAAAAAACTCATCAAGCACAGGAAGGTCACATCCGTCACTCTCATATTATGCTCATTGCTTGTTTTTCAGTCTGTTGTGCATTGCAAAAAAGGAACCGAGGTATAAAGTGGAGTATGGTAGACACGGCAACAGCTGCCCCTGTGGTGTGTGTAACAAGGTTTATCCGCCTCTGCCTTGTCTCGTAAGCATCACTCTGCCATTGGCCCTGGGGCAGAGTGCTTGCTGACACATGTGAGCCGCCCGCACTTCTCAGCGGCATGTCATTCACTCTCTCATGTTGACACCGGGACCCTCTGCTGTCTATAGACATGTCAGGTTGCTCTTCTGTCTATGCCATTCTTCGTGCTCTAGATTAGTTGTTTTTTTTTTTTGTTGTTTTTTTTTTTTCATCTCAATTGAAAAGTAACTTTGGCCCTACTTAGAAAAAAAAATAACAGGTTGGATTTAATAGAATTCCTCACCAATTGACCTTTGTAAAAAAAAAAAAAAAATTCAAACTCCATTGTTTAAGCCAGCTTTTATGCAAATATCTGGATGGCAGTAGAACAACAATCTATCAAAGCAAGATTTTTCCACCTGTCAGTCTAAATCACCCAATTTATCTGTCCAAGGTCCTGTTTACATGTGGTTCCACTTTTACAATAATTGGCATACTTTAGTCATAATAATATCCACCTTGGCATTCCTCAGCAGTTTTCAACCCTGAGGCAGAGCCACTTTGTAGGAAGGTGATAACAGTGTTGCCTCCTCCTGGAATTCACATTGTGTCTGCTCCAGACTGCCTTCATTTTCTTCTTAAATTGAAAGATAACCCCTAAGATAAATCAGCATATCTCGCTTAGCGATGCTGCAGTATGTATCTTAACAAAACAGACTCATTCTTTAATCTGAGAAGACTGAAAACATTCGATCTTAAAGTTGTATCCCCTCGTTTTGCTATGTGAGAAGCCTCTTTGAGGCAGACATTTTTCAGTAGTCTCACTCCGGGGGTCATTGCACCTCATTATTTACTGTGGAAAGTGCAGAGACAGACATTTGTTGCACCTCCAAAGCAGCAAAAGTAGTAACTGTGATGAATCAATGTCTTTGATTTGGAACAAGCCACACTGGACACCACTGCTAACATCAAACTGCTGATGCTGCAGTATCTGTGTTTGGTCAATCCAAAAAGTATGGAAGGTTAAAAAGTATCTCGGTTTAGCCGTCTGCATTTACAGTTGCTGTATTCTATGATTTATTTATTTATTTTGTCATATTGTGTTCTTGTTCTTTGGCCTATACTTTGTCTTTTGGTGTTTTTTTTTATTTTTTTATAAACTTTTAAAATATTGTTTTATTCAATAAATTGTAGCATTGTGATGTTACAATGCTACATCACAATGTAGCATTCCAATAACTTCCAATAAAGCTGATCGCATTGGGGGGAAAAAAACTACAAAAAAAAAAAAAACAATCATTTGAATTCCTCTCTCGGACCGCAACCCAACTTCCTCCATTATTATTATTGTTATTATTATTATAGTCACAGTTCTGATTACAGACGCTCTCAGTGAGTGCCATCTGGAGACGTCCTTGAAGGAAGCAGGTCCAAGTGGAAAACCATTTGGACCAACCCATCGATATAATCTGCCTCAGAGGAAGGCCTGAGGCTCCCTCTGTTTGCGTAAACGGCAAACGGGCTGCTGCAGGTTAGATCATATCTAACCTTAATCGCTTAAGGTTAGATATGATCTTAGAAGCTGGTAAAGATCACATCATTTACTTATTAACCACATAACATCAGCATTCTGTATCCTAGCACATTGACGGTATACAGGAGGGGAAAAAAACTTGTGGTAGAGAAAGGTGCATAACCAATAGGTGTAACCACAACCTTTACTGGATTGTGAAGGAAATCCTATTTAGGAGTTTGGAAAGGATTTACGGTGTTGTAAAAGCGGAAGCAGTGCTTCGAAAGCCACCACACACAGATGTTTTCCAGAGATAAGCTAGAATAGTCACATTGTTTGAGTTGAGCCGCTAACCGGATGCAACATCAGGAGTTTCTTACCTGGTCTATGGAGAAAAAAGGACTGTATTGTGACTCAGTGTTTCAAAGTCCTCTTCCAGATGAAAGCAAATTTTTAATGTCACCTTAAGAAAAGACACGGACAGTGTGAGGTTTCTACAGTCAGTAATGATTTGGGGATTCATGTCATCGTCTAGTGTTTGTACACTGTGCTGCCATCTATTCCGACATTTTAGAGATATTCGAACTTTATGGAGATGTTGATTTCATTTTCCAACAGGCCTATTCCAATGTGTGAACACACGTAATTTCTAATATATATATATATATATATATATATATATATATATATATATATATATATATATATATATATATATATATATATATATATATATATATATTTTTTTTTTTTTTTTTTTTTTTTTTTTTTTTTTCCCCCAATATTCTAATCTCTTAAGGTGCACCTACATTAGAATCAGGAAGTTTGGACATTGGCAGGAGTTTATCCTGTGAAGATTTGAGTGTCTGCACTTCATACTTCACTCGCCTTGCCTGCTGGTGGTGGCCAGAGGGCACACTGATGCTGGCACATGGCAGCCTCGCCTCTGTCAGACTGCCCCAGGGCAGCTGTGGCTACAGTTTAGCAGCTCACCATCATCAGCATGTCCATGTGTGCATGAATGGGTGAATGACTGAATGTTATGTAAATTGCTTTGGGGTCCTCGGGACTTGATAAAGTGCTACATAAATACAAGTACAGGTCATTATGATTTTGTGCTCTTTCTAAAACAGTGACACATTTCCTGCAGTTGCTGTGAACTATAGTAAACCTTGGAATTGAATTTGAAATTTGATATTATGTAAAGTGAACACTGAATCATACTTTATATACAACAATGAGAGAATAAGTAAGCGGAAAAAAAAAAAAAGATATCACAACAGTGAGATGATGTCATCTTCAAATCGTTCCTCAACACCTACAGCTTTACCGTATCTCTATGGGAGCTGTAATTTCCATGAAGAACAGGGGAAATCATTTCAGCTTGAAATCAATATGCACCTTTTTGGACAGGTATGTATTCTATTAGACAGGTATGTAATGTGGATGTTTTCGACAAGAAGATATTTGAGTACCGTAATATCTGTTTCTAAGCAACTCTATAAATGTTACATTTAAAGAATTTCTTGAATGAATTGGTAAATATATACTTGCAGTCTCAGCAATTTTCAGAATTAATGACTGAATGCATAAGTTTGTTCATTCATTAATAATCACGTAAGGAAAAATAATGCCGAAGGACAAATGAGTAGGCTGAATCCCAGTATACCTTATCCCTCTGCAATTTTTATTTATTTATTTATGGGTTTTTTTTGTATCTTTAAGTGAAAAACCTTAAGGTTTCTTGGGGGTTTACAGTTAAAATCTTCCATAATATGAAGACTTTATCACAGTGTCACAGCCACAAACTGGGAACGTTATCCTCCCCTAAGTATTTCACCATAAATAAGAGAAAGGAAAAAAAACTACAAAAGGAGTGTTTCTTTTCTGCTCAGCTCTCTTTTTCGATCTGCTGCTCATGCCCTTACACAGTCCTACTCTGGGGGAGAGAATGCTTTGCTTTATTATGCAGCTACTGTGTGATATACACAGAGATGTGGCACCACTTTAAGATTTGTTTATTTTTATTTTTTTTACCTCAACCACATTTTGCTCAAAGAAAATGATTTAACTAATTATGCACCTGTGAGATAAACTGTGTTGATTGGCTTGATCTGCAGGATAAATGATGTTGCATGACAAAACCTATTAAAGTAAATGGAGAGTATTGGCGCAGTAAGCGAACGTGTTACTCTTTCAAATGTTTTCTTTCATCTTGCAAAATTTTGCATTCATACTGGGAGTTGTGTCTGTTGTCAGTATTGTGTCATGTTTCTCTCTGTATGGCATTTTAATTGTGCATCTGGTTGTTGTTGTTGTTTAACCTTTGCTGTGTCTTTTACTCTTGGCTTCTTTCTAATGCAACTTACCTGTATAAGTCAAATTATTCTATAATTGCAGTCATGTCTTCTTATTTGCCTAAATTTATCAGTTGTTTATTTGATGTAATTATGTATGATGTCATGTTATAGCTACATTCTTTCTCCATGTTAATAATCCCTTTTTTATGAAATGCGCAATTCCAATTTCTGTTTTGCTTTCCTCTGTTGGACCGTTCATGCACTGTTTCCAAATAAGATCCAGTTTTAAATAAAGTGACTTATCTTGTGTGACCCAAACTATATAGATATTATCTATCTATCTATCTATCTATCTATCTATCTATCTATCTATCTATCTATCTATCTATCTATCTATCTATCTATCTATCTATCTATCTATCTATCTATCTATCTATCTATCTATCTATCTATCTATCTATCTATCTATCTATCTATCTATCTATCTATCTATCTATCTATCTATCTATCTATCTATCTATCTATCTATCTATCTATCTATCTATCTATCTATCTATCTAATTTTATTTTTTTTCTTAGAAAATATACAACACTGACGCATAGTGCTGACCATTCAGTTATACTTTCTTCTACTTTCTTTATACTGATTTGACCAAAGTGTTGGACAGCAATGGCTGCCTTACTAGTTGTTTGATGTCTTTCCAGGTTTCTGCCAGTGAAAGAGCTGTCTCCAGTTGGCACTGCAGTGGGGACTATTTTAGCTGCTGCTATGAATCAAACCATCTTCTACTCCATTGTTGGAGGAAATGAACTAGGTATGGCCTACAGATCAAATGCGGTGCAGGAAATGAAGACTAATTGACTTTTCTCTGGGTACAAGATACAAAAAGGCTTTTCCACATACTTCCTACCTGGGATTGTCTGTGACATAGACTGCGGCTTTGAAGAAAACTGCTTTTTATTTATTTGATTAGAGAGAAACTCCCATCTTAGGTGCAAAATTGTTTGTACTACCATATACTGAGAATGAGTTTTGTTTTTTGTTGTAAAGTGTCCCTGAGGAAAAAAAACAACAACAGGATTTTTCTTAATATTGAAGGCGACAGAGTTTATATTAACTGCATCTTTGCATAGATATAGAAAATCACATTTCTGTTGCACTCAGACTTTAAATGGCTTGCTAAACTTGGTGGCAAAGAGAAACAAAAATTATTTTACATTTGAAAAGTGACAAACATATCAAATTCAATCAAAAGCAGAAATAAAAAAGGAGGAAAACAACCCTTTTATTTTAATAGTCACCATGTTTTCTTGTTTGCAGGTCACTTTAAAGTGGACAGCAGCACAGGTGTCATCTCCGTTGCCCAACCTCTGGACTATGAGAATATAACCAGCTACGTTCTCAGGGTGCAGGCAGATTCTTTGGGAGTTGTTATGTCCAACCTGCGTGTGCCTTCTAAAAGTAAGAAATAACTTTTAAATATAGGTGTTTTACCATGGTTTTGTGATAGACTATAACAGTAAAATCATATTTGATTTAAATGTTCGCTGCACATTCTGATACAGACAAGCAACATCTTCACATAACCAGATAGATTATTTGCTGTGTGAGTTTGTAAGTGAAACCCAGTTTCTTAGATAATTTAAATGTATCATAAAACCATTGAAAAAGAAGATAATTTTTAATGCATGAATAAAATATCCTACGTTGTTCACCACCAAATCAGGAGAATAAAAAAACTGAAAAATGTTGCTATGTTTATAACAAATGTATAAAAAGTAAAAGTCTCTCTCTTTGCTTTAAATTGCTGAAATTAATGATTTTTTTTTCGTATGCTCTTTTGTATTGAACTGCATCTGCAAGCTAACGACAGAATTTTTTATTCTAGAGTTCTAAATCTTTGCAGGCTCCACGTGCGTTAAATTGTGGGGTTTACAGATTTCTCTATGTACTTCCACAAATACAAGTTTTAAATGCTATTGTGGATTTATTTGGTTTTGTTTGTAGCTGACAGAGGCTTTAGATAACACTTTCTCTGATATTATTACTACATCTAGGTTTTCATTAGGCTTGTTAATGCCCAGTTTACTGACATACAAGTTCCCTACGATGACAAATAATATGCTGCCTCCAAACCTGGTCAAGGAATAATCAATGGCCTGCTCTTCACGCCTCTCATCTTCTCACTCTGTGTGGCCCTCACATTGTAATGACAGTAATTACAAGTACACAGTAGTCAGGCACAGAAACCATAAGAGGGCTCTTGTCTCACACATAAGGGAGAGTTTTTGAGTGGGTAGATGGATTTTTCTTTCCTCACTTGTAACCAATTACGGAGGCTTTACAATAAAGAACAGCTTTTATCTCAGGGTTATGATAATTGAGTTAGGTTGTACACCACTGGTGTACTTTTGGGTCAGTGAAACTATCTCACTTACCCAGAAGGGAGAGTACTCTGGGTATGTGATTGCTAGTCTTAGGACAAGTGCAGAGTTTATGTATGTAATACATTCTGTACACACACATTAATTTATCATAAGGTCAGAATGTAAGACAGCCATGCTTTGTAGATGGGAACACACCCTTTACTGCTCTCCTCTCTGAAGCGATCCTTTCTTTTAATGGGCCTGTTTTTTTTCCCCATGCATTTACGTTCTGAGTGTGTAAAAGAGAACTAGAGAAGGGCACTTGCTGTATTTATGTTTTAAAAGTCTCTGAGGAATGTGGGCACTTTTAAAAACAGAGAGGGAGGAGAGATAAACTCATCCCCTTGAGCCCTGTCCATATGTGATTCACACTGTAGCCAGTGTGTATGTAATTTAATGTGATGTGTTGGGGTTTCTTTCCAACTCCCTTGATGCATCCTTAGTTTCACTGCAGGATGACTTTACATTTTTGTGAAGAAAAAGAGGTCCTTGATATTGTATTTGTCCAACCGGCAGACCTGGAGGGATCGTATGAGTGCTGATGATTGCTTAAGAAAAATGCAAGCGATGACATATGTGAAGCTTCACTAAAAAGGCCATTGATTAATTTTACATTCTGTGTAGGATGTAATTGTTCTAATTAAGATTATCCAAAGCTTCAAATAATGGATTGATTTAGGGAGTCTTTCCCACATTTTTCTTTGTCATAAAGCCCAAGACAGTAGGAGGGCTAATAAACTGATAGAGGTTTAGATCACAGAATTTCAATGCGCTAGAACGGCCCAGTCAAAGTCCAGGCCTAAAACCATTCGATAATCTGTATGAATTCTCCACCCAATCAGACTGACTTTGAGCTATTTTAAAAAGAACATATATAAAATCATTTCAGATAGTTATCATAGCCAATTAGAAATTACCTAAGAAAAGGTTGGCTTTTCATGTTTTGCTTTGTTTTTGTTTTTTTACATTTTTATAACAATTTAAAACCCGATAGAAATTGTTTCAGAAGTGACCATCTTTGAAAGTATGAAATAACAAAAAGGTTTTATTTTAAAAAAAAAGATACTTTTGTGTTATTTTCCATGAAGTAATACATTTCAGAGTAGTCTTGGGAACAGAAGAACTTTATTCATACTCTGATCTGACAGTTTCAAGGCCAGATTATGCAGCATCTGATTATCTACAGGCCACATGACTGAATAAGCTTCTGGCTGTTAAAGATGAAAGTTTCCTAACCGATCTTCTTTCTTTTCTTCTTTTTTTTCATTTATAAATGCATGAGGGTTCAGCAAACTTGGCTTATTAGACTCTTGAAATACAGTGACTCACTCAAATTGGTGTTTCTCACAGTACATGCCAAAGTTTTTTTGGTTTCACATTGCCTAAGAGAAATGGAAATTAGACCTGCATTTTTAGCTCAAGTGAAAGTCTGTCCAGAACTTTATTTGTTCATTTATTTATTTACATTTATACCTTTGTGTTTTTTTGTTTTTTTTTTGTTTTGTTTTTTTGCTTTTTGCAGCCAACACTGCCAAGGTGTTTATTTATGTAGAGGATGAAAATGACCACCCGCCCGTCTTCTCCAGAAAGCTCTACATAGGTGGTGTGACTGAAGACACCAAGATTTTCAGCTCTGTTCTCAAAATAGTGGTAAGAAAATAGAAAATAAGTTATTTATTTATTATTTATTTTTTGATGCAGTGTATGTAGAGGGAATTGGCTGAACCTGGAGTGCCTGATTCCCTTCCCTGGCAGCCTTGGTGTGACAATTCATCCGATCGGCTTTACTCCGCACAGTTTGATCTGTTCCACTATCTCTGGTTACATCTCTTTGTCAGTTTCGCTCTATTTGTTGTCTACTTTCATTCACAAGCAGGTAAAATCTGCACATTGTCTTCAATATACAAAAATAGAAATATGTTGCAGTATGTTGGCCATAAGTTTTTGTTACTGAGCTCCCCTGCGATATTTAACTTGTGAAGCTTTGGCCTTTCTCTAGCTTACAGTGTAAGATAGAGCAAACTGATAAAACCAATTTTTAGATGATGCTTTCCAACTTTTCTCAAAGTGGCATTTCTATTTATTGTACAGATATAATAAAATATCTCTTGATAGTTACCATTTTAACTGAATATTTGTATTTTTCTCACTTGTATTGCTCCAGGGGCCAATACTAGCCTTCCTCTCACAGAGGATGAAATAAACAAAAAGAATATAGATATCATTGACGGTTTTGATGCATTTGGGCTTAGCTGACAGAAGTGAAATCTTTGCTGCAAGAAAATTCCGATGTCTATACTCTGACAGGTTGTGACAGTGCTTTTATTGATCCACCCATCAATAAGATCCTTGCTTGGTACCTTCTCCAACAGGAAAACAAGCAGAAAAGTAAAACAAAAGTTCCTTTTTAAAACATCGTCACTTATCAAGAATTGTTTGTGATTGGGCAACAGTAAAACCCCAGACAACTACTCTGTAAAGTAATGATGTATAAACCCAAATGATAGACATGGTTATTTAAACTTTCTATAACAGTGTTTATTGCAGAAGCTTTCAAAGTATTTTGTTGAATGTTTGTATGTAGTATTGGAATAAAACAAAAAGGCAACTTCTTTTTGTCTTATTTAACTTGGAATGCACCAAAGTGTTTACTACTAAGTGTGGCAGTTCGTTATATGCCATACTTACAAAACTGAGAGCCGTTTTCCCCATCCACTGGATGATATTTGAAGATAAAGGTTATGAAAAGAAAAGTTTACGTCTCATTTTGCTCCACAGAAACACACAGGTATTGCAAGTGTTTTATGAATGCATTTAATTATGTTTTTAAGGTTTAATTTTGGTAGTGCGTACTTAAGATAATGAATGTTCAATAAAGCAGATAAATCTGTTCTTTGGTTAAAAAAGTATGTTTCCTTGGGAAACGTAATTTTGTTCAAAGACTAATCCGACTCGTGGCAATGCAAATTACTCTTTTGGGCTTCCCCTGTGACCGCCTGTTCCCGTGCCTTTTAAAACTGCGAATAGTTGTACTTAAGCATGAGAAGCTCCCAGGCTTATTTCATAAAAGTTCATTCTTTGGTGCCTGTAAAGAAGAACTAAGTGTATGCTAAACCTGAAGCACAGACTTCTAGTGCTCTACTTTAAGCACCTCACTGTGTGTCCATAACAATTTAAGGGATTTATCTCTCTATCCGTAATGTTGGCAAATGTAATTCATAAAAATGTATTCTGGTGAGAATATCTGACTGTATTGACTTTTGCACTTTCTTCAAGACTGCATCCAATGCTATGTACCCCCTCTGTTTCAAATTGCAAGACAAACAAAAAAAAAAAACAGAGATTGCTGCAATTTATCAGTGTCACCACATACACAAACAAAAGACACTTGTTTCGGAGCTCAGTTGCTGATCAGATTTGCTCAGTCCTTGATAGTGAAAATTTAAATAAAATGTACATTTTAAACAACATATACATATACCCCCTGCTTTTTGGTGGGGTTTTCTTTAGCTAAAAATGAGCTCATTGTTAGACTGCCTGACCAAACATTTTTGTTCAGTACCCACACTCCCATTATCAAGCACACCAGGCTGCTGTTTTCTCTGAAAATATCACTCTGCTCTACCTCATCAAAACCAAGTGTCAGGCACATCGCAATAATTGGATGCATATAATGTCTCTGGGGACAAATTTGGATTTGTTGCTTATAAATACCAGCACGACACTTTTCCACCATGTCAATTGGACTTTTTCACAGTACATGTTAAATGTATTCCAGTAGGTAATGGGCAGGTATATTACTCATGGCTCTAGACCACCTTGGCACATGCTTGGTATTTATTAAAAGCGAATTAGAGCACTTAGAGCAACATTGCCATTTGACCTCTTTTTCTAAATATTATGTTGATCATTTTTAATTTCTTTTCCACTTTGTTACTGCTTGCTGCTTTTCTATTACAGGCCACTGATAAGGACACGGGGAACTTCAGCGCCATGGCATACCGCCTAATTATACCTCCCACAGCAGAGGGTCAGAACAGCTTTGTCATCGAGGCCTACACTGGAATCATTAAGTCAGCCATCATGTTTCGAAATATGCGAAGGTCCTACTTCAAGTTTGAAGTCATTGCCACTGATGACTATGGGAAAGGTTTCAGCAGCAGTGCTGAAGTGGTGGTGAGTATTCTGTTTAGAGGTTTTTGCAGTCTGCACTGCAAGTATGTACACATTGCGAAACACAATTTTCAAGGTGATTATGTACTCCTGGTTGTTGACTAACATGTCACCAGTGTAGTTGCAGCGTATTGATTTATTGTCAGAGCAGTTTACAAAGCAAACCGATGCATAAATTGTCAGATTTATAATTTCTTAAATTCCTGTACAATGTGTAACTTTTGTTTTAGACAGCTGATTTGCTTGCCCGATATTTTATATGGGATTTTGATTAAATACTATTTAATTTTCCCATGTTGTTAATAACTTGGTAACACTTTATTTGAAGGGGGGTGAATAAGACTGACATGACACTGTCATGAACATGAATAAGCCTTCATGAATATTTATGACTGTGGTCATAAAGCGTGATTCGGTAAATTACGACACTTTTAATACAAAGTTGACATTAATCAAAATGTCTTTGTTATGACAACTTGACATTAACCAAGAAATCATTACTGATATAAATTTGTTATAAAAGTATTACTGATTGCACTTTAAAAATCAGGTAACTTTATGTTATTAAAGGTAAAGTTTAATCAATAATGATTTCTTGGTTAATGTCAAGTTGTCATAACAAAGACATTTTGAATAATGTCAACTTTGTATTAAAAGTGTCATAATTTATCAAATGACACTTTATGACAACAGTCATAAATATTCATGAAGGCTTATTCATGTTCATGACAGGTGTTATGTCATGTTAATGAAAGTGTCATGACAGTCTTATTCAACCCCCTTCAAATAAAGTGTTACCAATAACTTGAGTCAAACTCAGACCAAAACCCTTTCATATCTTTATGGGTAGAATTTAAGAAAATGCTCTTTTAGCTATCATTGATGCTGTTTTCAATCACACTGTACATGACCAGAAATCACAGAACTTTCAGTCATAAATGATGCAGAACACAAACAATTCTTATCGAATATCAACCCTATTAAGTTTGTATTAAACAATCTTATAGATTTGTTCTACTTGAGGCATCACAAAATGTGCAGTTGAAAACATTAGAAGGCATCTCAGATTTTATCAGGTAAAAGGGTGTTTGTTTCTCAGCCATGATATCTGGAAACTCCCTGAAAGTCTTATTTTCAAAAGCCACATCAATATGCCGGAGAAAGTCCACAACTGGTTGCCAAAACAGATACACACAAACAGTTTTACACAAAAAGAAAACATAACTATACATACCTTATTTTTACGAGAACACAAGCACACAATCCCATGCACTCACAAGAAAACATGTGTAGCTCAAAACCTTCAGAATTAGTTTGAAGACTTTAACTTTCTGCTATGAACTTAAAAAAAAAAAAAGCTATATAGTTATTGTGCTTAGTTTTGGAATTGCATCATGTGATAACATTGACATTTACAGTTTATTTTGGTTGGGTATATAGAATAAAGTTTTACATGTGCTTCTGAGGAGTAGTGGCAACATATGTTATTCACAACAATCATTAAAAAGATTCTTAAGAACAGGTGCTGGTTATGTGTAAAGGTGAAATTGGTTTACCTCGGTTAAAGCTGCTCTGTTAGTATTACTGCTAACTTGTTAAAGGACATTTATCTTTTGCCTTAAAATGCTTATGCGGTGTATTATAGATTAGTGAACCGCATCATTTGCAGAGGGCAAAAGCTCTCAATGTGTGGCCTTGGCTACTAGAAGATAATCTAATTAGTAATTTGTTTCAGTACAGAAATTAACTCAAAATTATATATGCATCTGCCTTGCTTTATGTTTGCCTTTTATTGAAATAATTTGCTCAAGCACCCGCTGTTTCTGTTCTGCTGTTCCCCAAATGAAATACAGTTTCTGTTGTTTTTTGTTGTTTTTTTTTTGGGGGGGGGGGGGTTGCCCTTACTCAGGGGAGGCTTTTTTGTTTTTTCCGTTGCAGTGAATATGTCTGGCTAACAGGTCTCTAATGAGACAGAAGGAGGGTCTGGGACATTGCCTGAATATGAGAGAGCGGCGAGTGCATAAGCATGGCACTCGTTAATTTTCAAGGGGAAACCTAATTTTCCAAGAGCCACATGGGAGATTTGGCTTCAGAGCACAGAGGCCATTGCCTATGCACTTAACTGTGGCATCAGAATTATAGACCTGCTAGGTTTGCCGCATGGCACCAATACAAGCAGGCAATTACCGGGTCTGACTTGCTGCATCAAAAGAATCATTTAAATGAGTCGGCCAAACTCACAGTGGGGCACATGAATAACTCGGCTAATCACAATTTATCTTGATTTCCTGTGGTCTTTTTAACTCGTGGTTCCATTTTTTTTTTCTGTCTCCCCACCTCCTTCCTCTGTGCTCCACTCACTTTCTCAGGTTTCAGTAGTCAACGCATTAGACATGCAGGTCGTTGTCTCCTCTGTCCCTCCCTACTTAGTAGAAGAGAAGAAGGAGGAAATCATTAGGTAAGACATGAGTCAATCTTCAAATTTGAAAGTAAATACGTCAGTTTCACTTAAAAAAGAGAAGCATGGTTGAGGGTATGCAGGACTATAAATTATGTGTGTGCTCATTCTCATGTTGTCTGAAGTATACATATGTTAAATAATTACCCTATGCAATATTATACGTATAAATGTACGTCTATGAATACTGTCAAATAGTGTAATTGAGCCGCAAAATAGTACATTTTCTTGACCTGTATTATTTTTCACTCACTCCATGTTTCCTTCATTTGTGAACAAGAATATTCGGTTGCTCAATTCAAAATTTGAAACCTATAAATGTATGACGCAGGCTGTATATTTCAGGCTGTATTTCTGTTTACTTTATTATTGTGATTTATAAGCTAATGAAAACCTCAAATTCAGCCCCTCTAAAACGTTACCACACCAGTATAGCATAACAGACAGTGATGCTCTGTAAAGAGGGTTAATCCATTAATAAAGAAGATAACTGTTCAGATTCATGCCTTTGTATATATTGATAGAGTTTAAGTTTATGCAACTGGGAGAATGCATTCCCAGTTGCTTTTTAGTGCTTGTAAGAGCCACCAAACAGAGTTATCACAGTGGAAGTGTCTTGACTGCAAAGGTTATGAACAATGTCAGAAAGTTGATGAAAGCCAACAGTGCAAATTCTACTAGATTTATATCTCCAACCAAAATCATCCTTATGTTTGTCTAAAATAACTATTTTTTTTAATAGGTAGGCTTCATTTTTTCCTCTGTTCATTAAATTGAACTTAATTTTTGGTTTTAGCATTCTAGAGCGTCATGTGCAGGACCAGATTCCCGGTGCCAAGGTGATCGTTGAGTCGATTGGGCCACGTCGCTACGGCGACGGCTATGAGCTGGAGGACTACACCAAGTCAGATCTAATGGTGTATGCCATCGATCCACTGACAAACAGAGCCATTTCACGGCAGGAGCTCTTCAAGTAAGTGGGTGAAATTTGTCACAAGATTTTGAGTAAACCATTTGCCCAAATGCTCTTTGTGTAAATGAATCCTCAGGAATGTTGGGGGTTTTTGGCTTAAACATAGATGTGTTTTGCCTGTAGCCTCCACTGACCTTTTGTCTTTTTCGAACAATGAAAATGTATTTCTCGGGTTCCTCTAGGCATTTTCTTTACAGGGATTTCCCTCTGTTACCTCTTTCTTGTTTCCTCACAGCCTTGATTATCCTGCAGGTGTACAATGTCTGTCAATATTGGAAGTCACAGTATGAAGAGGATCGAGTGAGGTCAAAGTAATATTAACTGAGAGTCTAGTGAAGAGTCATTCCCAATCTGTTGAACAACCTATCATTCCAGTACCTCAAAAGCCCCTTAAAGGACCTCAGAGCTGGGAAAACATAGCAGCGTTGAGCGCTGTGTTGCTAAGAGAGTGTCCTAAACCACAAAAAAGACAATCATTATAGCCAGGTGGGTGCAATATATTTTGCACAACAAAAACATAAAAGGGTAAAACTCAGAACTATCCTTGCACACACAGTTGCCATGTTCTGTATTCTGTATCTTTAATTTTAGTTTTGTAGACAGAATTCCCCACTTACTAAAATACATCTCTTCACTTTTCTGATGGAACAGTACATTAATACTACTGGGACTTATTTTAAACTCCTTATTTTCCATCTTACTCTGCTGGGTTTCCTTAGGCAGTAAACGTTTTAAACTAATGGGAATAATAAGGTGAGCCGAGTGCACTGTTTGACAACCAAGATTAATTGTAATGTATGTGGAATTGAATGGAAATTACTTTTTTTGTAAAATATCTTGAGATGAAATCTGTGTTTAAATGGTGCTGTAAATATATTGAGTAGATTTGAGTTTGTGCTATTTTATTCATTCTACACTTACAACAGTGAGCTCCTTCTATTGCTTTTGATGTTTAGCTTTGTACATATTTTTTTAGCTCTAATGAAATTAGAGAGTTCAGGAGGGTGTCGGATTATTTCTCTGTCTTGTAATCTTTGAAAGCTAACTGCATAGTTTCAGGAGATAGTAGAGGGAACAGCATGTAAATGTGTTTGTGAATGACTGAATGTAGTGTGAACTGCTTTGGGGTCCTCTGGATTTGAAAAAATGCGATACACGTACAGACCATTTACCATTCGACTAGACACCATTTGAACTGTAAATAGTGGCCTCTGTCATGAATGATTCAGCTTTTTAATACCATTCACCTTTTTCTGTAAAATCATACTTTAAGTGTGATGGCTGATTAAATATCGCATTGGTACATTTAAAAAGTAGGGTTTTTTTGGGGGTTTTTTTTTCCCAGATTCCTTGCATATACTGTTCTTATTTTGATGATTGTGTCTTACAGGCAACAAAACCCCAAATATCAGTGTCTCAAAAATGGAATATTGCATAAGATAATTGAAAAAGGTATATTTTAAAGTGAGGTATGATGTAAAGTTGACTGTTTTGACTTCATATCATGTTATAATCTTATTCCTTCATCATAAAGTTCTCTTTTATTCTTTAATGCATGTTTGAGAAATATTGACTCTCCCATCGCAACCGCAATTTTCCAATAGGACTAGTTCCAGGTCATGCCGGTACAGGAATTCAGGTTCAGGTAATCCAATAATGGTTAAATAAATTAATTGATAATAATAGAAATGTGTAAGATGATTAGCAGCTTGGATCTGCTATCTGGTAAAACTCTGTGGAACAAACAAGCAGGTGAGTAGTGTAGACAACAAACTTGGAATATTGCAAAAGGAGGAAGAAAATCTTTACTTGGTAAAAGATGGTTTCCTGGGCACTCCTCCTTAGAGATTCCTTGGAGGAAAATCTGTGAGGCTATAATCAGCTTTCAGGTACATGAAACAAGTTTCAGTGCCAGAATTAGTGTCACTCACAGTACAGACGAGGAGCAGACACAAGACGGTGATAAAGAGCCTGAAAACAGACTTTCAGAATAAAAAAAAAAACATGGGACAGGAATGCTTGAAGGCTTTGACTTGGATGAGGACAGACAATATTGCACTGAGTGACTGAAGAGCAGGTGTTTAAATAGACATCTGTACTGGAAAGAGCAATGAACTAATCAGCAGGAGTGGGACAAACAGTGAAGCAGTACAAAACATGGCAGGGAACAGAAAAATCATGACAGATACAAGGCTGTGTGGACTGTGGACTTCAGAAAACACCAGCAGATGATGTGGCGTCCCAAAACATCACTGATGGTTAAAGTTTCAAGCTGGACTTCAGAGAACGTGGATTCTGTGCCTTTCCAATATTCCTCCAGACCCTGGGACCTTGATTTATTTTATTTTTTTTAATGAATACAAACTTTATTTTCATCTGAAAAGAGTATTGTGGACTACTGAGAAACAGCACATTTCTTTTTCACACCTCTGATGTTGTCTCTGGTTCCGGCAAGGATTTGTTTCGGCTCTTAATCTGCTAACTCCTACCTCATTCTCCCTTTATGAAGCTCCCTCAAATTCTTGAATGGATTTTGCCTGACTGATTATCCTCACTGTGTCTTTTTCTACCCCGCTCAGATTTCTAATATGCTTGGATACAGCATTCTGTGGATGAAATAGTTCCTTTGCAATCTTCTGACTTTCCTTCCTTGCTAAGGGTACCAATGCCTGTTTTCTGGACATGTCACATCAGCAGACTTCTAGATGATTGTGAAATCAACGGACCCAGACTAAAAGACCATTTTTCAGTGACTTTATAAAACCTTAGTCAAGTTTGACAGAAGCTTTGTCATTAAGAGTTTCAGCGACTAATATTTTATTCTAAGGTTTAAAGCATTTTGGAATTTTACAATATAATGTATGTCATCTTGTAGTAGACACACAGCATTTACACATGAAACTGCTTTATAGATTCCTGCATAATTCATATTGATCAGTCTAATACTATTGATGTATATTTCTATGAATTCTTGTTGATTGTCATTCCTTTTTTTTTCATGCTCACCTTTGAGACAAAAAAAAAAGCCAAGTTCATTTAAACATTTTATAGCCGTGTACGATTTATAGATCTTTGATCTTTGAAAAATACATGTGTGCTTTTCACAATCCAACGACCACTAGAGACAAGACAGGAGTTTGAGCCAAGTGAAGGGTATTACTTCTGTTTTGTAAGCTGCTTTTTTGGCATTTGCCAAACTATCAGTTGCAATGGCGGCAAAGCCAATAAAAAGAGATTGTAGCTAGTTTTAATACATTAGTGCTGTTTTATAAGCATCTCCTTCCTTTAAATACAGCCAGAAACCCATATATATTCAAAATGAAAAGCTATTTATGCATGCAACACATGTCTGACAGTGCTGAGGGGTAATTGCATGTTATATGGCTGTGACTTTGTCACAGAAGGAGAAAGACGGTGTTGTTAGCGAGTGTTGTATTGCAGCCTGTCCCTGTTCCACCTTGAATGCAACACTCACAACCATTTCAGCTCTCTACAGGATTGATTGCCACAGACCAGTTAATGACCTTCATCTAGACTTATTTATCCACCTATGTAAAAAGAGGAATGACAGTAATTGGACGTGGCACCATGTGTGCTTCTTTGTGATGGAGGATGTTTGAAAGCTATTATCTTTTTGCTTCTTTAACAACGTGATATTTCTACTACAATATAGGTGCTAATTTGGTGATTATAACCATGGATGTGAAATTCTGCTCATGTAAATACTTAAAAATTTTTGTCTGATCAAATTCACAGTTAACTTTTTTGTTATAATATTTTATGTCAATGATACGGACATTAAAATCTGATTTATTTATTTTTTGTTAATTTCTAGAGGTGCATCAGGCCTAATCATTTGCTCAATTTACAATTTCAAGTTTTTTAGAAAATTCTGATCTTCTAATATCAATGTTGACCATTCCTTATTTCTCTGTAACAACTGCATTTATTGTGTCCCGTGTGGCTCAGTGGTAGATCAGCTGTTCTACCAGTGGTAGTTTGGAGCTCAGTGGGTTTGATTCCTTTACTTTATGTCTTCCCCTTTTCTTTCTGGCTTTCTTCCTGTCAAGCTATCAATCAGTAAATAGTCATTATCATTTTTATTAACACCAGAGACGATGTGCAGGATTGGAGGGTTGCGGTAAAGCATGGTTTAACTGACTTAAAATAAAGTCAGAATGATTGTAAATCTTACTCTTTTTTTTACTTGGATTACTGTAAAGATCCTTTTCTGTGGCTATTTTCTAGAACCTGCAGGTTTTTCTCTTAGGTCAAAGATTTCCAGAGGCTGCCAACATCTCCAATACGCTGTGTTCCAATACAAACGTGCTGAAAGCTCAAAAGATTAAAACAGAGCTGCTTTACTGTCAGACATCTTCCTGTGATGAGTGAGATCAGATCTAGATCTCTTCAATCTTTCCACAGCTTGACAAAAACATCTCTAAGGGAGGAATAAAATGTTATATGATGGAGGGTTCTTTCTTGGATCCAACCAGAAATGCTGAATTAAAACATGACGAATGTGTGAAAAGTCCAGCACCTGCTGGTCTAGCTCGCTATAGTAACAGCCTAATTTAACAGAATATTGTGTGTAATTTGGTTGCACTCCCTGTGAGGGACTGACCAGCTGTCTGGGGTGTAACCCATCTCTCGCTTAAGAACCGCTGGAGATGGGCACCTGCCCACCTGAAACTCCACAAGGACAATCTGGTATAGACAATAAATAGATGGATAATTGTATTCCTTTTACAAAATGTGATTGTAAAACAAAAATAGCAAGGGTTAGGCTGCCTGTTAGGATTTTGTGTGGAACCCTTGTGCAGTCAAAAAAAATGTATACTTTGTTCAAAGAGCTATCCTTTCATTTAACTTGACTCTTCTCCATTAATTAAAACAATTATTGTGTGGTTAGTCTGCTATGTGCTGACTTCTGCCAACTAGAAATTTTAAAAGTGGGTATAAAACCAAATGTGTAAGACTCTTATGTTAACAACTGTGTGAAGAGCAAATAAATAAAACAGCATTATCTTTGTGTAATAGACTTGAATACACAAAGAAATGCTGTTTATTTAGTTGAGTGCAATAAATAATCCTGTTTTCCCTGTCATGATTTCTCTGTCTCCAGGTTTCTTGACGGCAATGTCTTGGAGATCAACAAAGAGGTCCAGCCACATGTGGGCGAGGGTGGCCGCATCCTGGAGATCCGCTCACCAGACATTGTGGCCAGTGTGAAGAAGGCCGCTCAAGCTGTGGGCTACACAGAGGGAGCACTTTTGGCCCTGGCCATCATCATCATCCTCTGCTGCATTCCTGCCATCCTCGTCGTCATGGTCACCTACAAACAGTCAGTGCCCATTCGTCAGCCACAGTTCTTGATTTTGTGAAATTAATAGACAAACTTTTAGCAGTCTTTCTTGAAGGAATTTCACAAGGAAATTTCTAACAGCGAAGATTAACTATCTTGGGAGATGCCATTTTGCAGTTTTCGCCAAAGGGTTTGCCTTGTGTAGACAAGTCAGATATTTATAATTGATGTTTCAATGTGTTTTTAACATCCTACACCCTGTAGGCTGTTGAGGGAAAGCCAGGAATAAACACAAACAAATTCATTGAAAAGAGTACTTGTGAAGTGTCGATGATAAAGGGGAAGCACCTCTCGCTTCAATGCCACCTCTAGCTCTCTTGCTTTCTCTCTCTGATTATGTATCTTTCATCAAACATGCTGACTGCGCACTCTGCTGGGCTAATCTCCTGCTCATGCTCTGTGAAAGCTGATTAATTAGCACTCATTTGCGACAAACATCTACAGCCAATTGTTAGTGTCGTAGCGCGTCTTTGCTCTACTTAATCAACTCTAGCCGACGCACACACACAACGGGCATTGCGCCCCTTATTTTCCAGGCTGTGCTGCAATATGCAAGAGTTTTGTCTTATTTATTTTTTATTTTTTGAAACGGCATCCACATCGGTGAAGTAGACGTGCTGTAATGTCTGCAAGCGCGACATTCCTTCTCTTTGTAGAAGTCGATGTGCTTCAAAAGGTTATGTGTGGCAAATGTTTGTTCACGGCAGATGGGTGGATTGGTTGTCCACATCCGAATGAATGCACCAAACACATCCGAAAGCTGTTGATGGCGACATTAGAGATGAAATGCAAACTGTCATGGCAGATGGCACTTTGTAGGTGATGACATTACAATGTAATTTTCTCATTGATGTTTTGTCAACATAATTCGATGCTGCATAAATCTAGAAATCACTATAATATTTACGACATCAATTTGCTTACTCGTGCGGAATAATTGAATTTTGTTTTTAATAAGCAATATGAAGCATACAAGATTCACTTCACAAATGAGTGTTAGCTGGGAGCCCTGCAGTCATTCAAGCAGGGCTAATGGCTTACATCAATTTGGGTCTTTTTTTTTTTCCTTTAATTGTTGGTCTTTATTGCTTTTTTTTTTTTTTTTTTTTTTTTTTAAGCAAAAAACTACTTGTTAAAAAAATACCTATGAAAACATTACCCACATAGGTTCAACGTGATTTTATTTGTGATTCAAAAGTATAAAATTCTATCTAACTTGTCTTTTTGTCTTAATTCATCTCTTTTTCTCCGCTGCTTGGAAACTTTCATCAGATTCAAAGAGTAAGTAATATTTTTAATTTCACTTTTCAGTGTGTCATAGAAATTTAGGTTTCATCTTTCTCCATTCTTCTTCATTTTTTTAAGCTAGACCAAATATTGCAACTGTCACGTTAAAAAAAAAAGAAAAAAAGAAAAAAGGTTTGCCCATTAATCAATCAATCAATCAAATTTTATTTGTATAGCACATTTCAGCAGCAAGGCATTTCAAAGTGCTTTACATAATTTTAAACAGTGAGAAAGAAAAAGAAAGTAATAAAAAGATAAAAAGAAAAGATAAAATCACAGCCTAACAGGACAAGGCCTCCAGCCTTGCAGCACCAGGCTCCGTCCGCCTGTTTCGCGAAAATTTTGCGCTAGGACTTTCGCTGTCCTACGCGGATTTTGTGCATTAATTGGTTACCTGTTAGTCTAGAATTTACAGGGTTAAACAGTGAGAAAGAAAAAGAAAGTAATAAAAAGATAATAAAATCACAGCCTAACAGGACAAGGCCTCCAGCCTTGCAGCACCAGGCTCCGTCCGCCTGTTTCGCAAAAATTTTGCGCTAGGACTTTCGCTGTCCTACGCGGATTTTGTGCATTAATTGGTTACCTGTTAGTCTAGAATTTACAGGGTTTTATATACGCGCAATGACTCCCAGTCACTCGCAAATACATAGAAGGCATCAATTGCCATAAGCAACTGTAAACAGGTGGGTTTTAAGTTGAGATTTAAAGGCACCCAGTGTTTCAGCTGTTTTACAGTTTTCTGGAAGTTTGTTCCAAATCCGTGGTGCATAGAAACTGAATGCTGCTTCTCCTCGTTTGGTTCTGGTTCTGGGGATGCAGAGCAGACCAGAACCAGAAGATCTGAGGGGTCTAGATGGTTGGTACAGCAATAACAGATCTTTAATGTATTGTGGTGCTAAACCGTTCAGTGATTTATAAACTAACAACAGTATTTTAAAGTCTATTCTTTGAGCTACAGGGAGCCAGTGTAGGGACTTTAGAACTGGTGTTATGTGCTCTATCTTCCTGGTTCTAGTGAGAACGCGAGCAGCAGCGTTCTGGATCAGCTGCAGCTGTTTGATTTATTAGTCAGACCTGTGAAGATGCTGTTGCAGTAATCAATACGGCTAAAGATAAACGCATGGATGAGTTTCTCTAGATCCTGCTGAGACATTAGTCCTCTAATCCTGGAGATGTTCTTCAGGTGATAGAAGGCCGACTTTCTGTAATGTTGCTGACATGACGACATGAAGCAACACTGACTCAACTTGTGGATCACAGGCTGGATGGGTAATTTGGCAGAACAGTTCTTCTCATGCAGAAAATCTGATAAAATTCAAATGAAAAATGAACCCAAAGCCAACACACGTGATTGTTCTGTTGGAAACAGTTGATCTGACATATCATTTATGCTTAACTGCGTGTACTGTAATGTTTTTCTCTTTCGTTCTTTTAAAATAAAATAAAAAATTGCTTCTAAAAAGCACACACAGCAGTCATGAATATGGAGGAGATTTTCCACCCAAAAGATCCTGGAAGAGGTTCATCATCACTGCTTCTTTATGATTTAAAGCATTCTAACATTGTATCTATTGTTGTGTTCTCAGACGGAAAGTTCCACTTAGCAATATTTTTTCTTGTGACTAAATAAATGCTCTGGAAAAAAGTGAAAGGGCTGTCGAACCTATTTAGGTTCAACATATAAAATGTATCTGAAAGTGAGAAAATAGAAACACCGTAGCTTCTGGGAAAACAAATCGGAAGTTAAAGTCATATGAGGGGGAAAAAAACAAACTATGATACTGTGGTATTTTTCCAGATATAAGTAAAGAAAATATGCACTTAGTCTTCTCAATATATGCTTGTGTCAGTGTCTTTACTAAAATTCAGTGCAAAGAATTTTAATTTCAAAGCAAGCTTTGCATTGACTTAAAAGAAAATGATAATTAGTTGTCACACTAGGCATTCCAGAAATCTCTCTTAATACAACCATAGGCCTTAAAACCTGTCAATAACATGCATTATTCCTGATGGGGGGGGGGGGAGTGGATCTCGAAAATGCATATCAACTTCTGGCAGCTGAGCAACAAATGGGTCTATTAAGGTTTCTGTAACATCACTGATTCACCAAAACCGCATTTGATTTATAAAAGTTCTGGTGATTTTAAATGTGTAGCTTTTGAGATATAGAAGTAACAGTTTAGCAAATTCTTCAAAAAGAAATAAGATTAAGTAATGTGAGACTTTAGAGAGTTCAGGGACGGCTCACATATGCCAAAGATTTGAACCCAAGTTATGATTCATAATGTTGTTCCCCCCTGTAAGTTAAATTTTTATCCTGTGATAATTATTAAGATAGTGTTTGACAACTGTAGTGCATGATTTTAAATATGCTGTTTGTAGAATATATATTTCTTTCAATCAGATGTGTGCAACTAATATAACTGCTGCTTGAGAGAAGTCGGGTCATTGGGTAGTTCTTCAGTGTAACATGGGAAAAATTCTTAGCTTGGCAACTGTGCTGATTTTTTCTCTCTCTCTTTGAGAAGTTATAAATATAAAATTAGTTCTGTGCAATTCACATAAATCTTAACATTAAATCAGTACAACCTTAACATGAATGACAAAGGTCCACATTAACTGACTGGAACTTACAGACATCTTATCTTAAATAAGACAAATATAAAGAAGGCAAAAGATTCCTGTGTTTTCATTGTTCCAGGTTGTGTCTTTCTGTTCTGCATTGCAACGTGAATTGCTTATCATTCTTTGTGTGGATGTAAACACTTTCTGTAGGCGGCAAGCAGAGTGTGCCAAAACTGCCAGGATCCAGATGGCTTTGCCACCGGGAGGGAAAACGGCTCCAGCCGCTGCCCCTACTGCTAACCTCTACGAGGAGCTGGGCGACAGCAGCATGTGAGTTATGTCCCTTTGGTGTCTGTCACTTGTACCCACACATCCCACTAACTACAGTGATGTGCAGGCTCTTTATCTAGTTGCGCAGATTTTTCTCCACTGAGGTTTGGATCAGAGGCGTTGCTCTGAGATGAATGCTTCTGCTGTTGTCTTGGCTTTTTTCCTTCCTGCTTTTTGCAACTGCAGTTTCAGATTCTCAGCATTAGTGCATTCTTCTAAATAACGTTGCTGGTAATTCTAGATGTTAACCTGAGAAATATCGCTGCTGCCCATGACATAATAGTATATGCCTCTTTGCATCACTGAACCCCTGTGCCGTTTGTCTTCTTATCCAAGTTCTGTAACTTGACACATCCAGCACCGTATGCCACAGAACATCTGGCGATACAACAAAATAGCTTATGTATGTATTTCTAATATGACTGTGTATGCATTTTTGCAAAACCCTCTCTCAAGGTAAGAGTATCTGAGTTCATAAAGTACTATAAACCTTCCTTTGATTAATACACACAGAATTTCAACTGCTTACTTAACTTCCATGTGTGTCCAGAGTACTATGCCATCAGCAAAATTGAATTTCCCACAATAAAACACGGCCATGAGGGTACAATGCAGTCTTGATATTTGCAATTTGAGTTCACGTGTGCGCTGAATGTAGCTGTTTGCATGTGCAGTAGAATGAAATATTTCTGGCAGTAATGCTACTGTTTGTCTTTAAAAACATGAAGTTTACTTGCAGTCAACAAGGAAAGGCTTTTGAGAGGTTGCCAAAAGCCAATATCTCAAATATGTTTCAGAAACAAAAGAAAAAACAAAGTCTATATGTCCTTTATGTCCAAGTCAAACAAACCTCACTACTAATTAGGCTCTATGCAGAGATGTGCTATATTCCCACACCTTTTTTTGAGTACCATCGATTCATCATCAACACCTCTCACATTTGTGTATTAGTCTTCTTACCATCTGTCTGTTTTTGTATTCCCATCATTTCTTGTCTCTCTGGATTCAGACTGCAGTAAGTAATCCTCCCATGTGAGCTTTATGAATATTGTGAGTAATTACCACTTAACAGCTGCTCCCTCGTCTCCACTGTCGCCTATAGCGTTAGCTAAAGATATGCATATTGAAAAATGTATGAATATGTTTTGGTGCAGAGGTTAATACCGGACTTCTTCTGTTAACACTGAATTCTTTCTTCGTCAGTGTTAAATGAGCTTTGTGAAGGAGTGGTAGTTTCAAGGAGTACAACAGTTTTGTGTTTTTGTGTATGTGGAGAGAATCAGAATGCGCTTTATTAGATGTAGCAGTGCACTTTTAAAGATATTCATCCTCTCTCCCATCCAATTAGACCACTCTTTTGTTTTATGTAATTTCCTTATATTCATATTTCTCCATATATCCTTGTGTTGTGACTGATTTTAAAAATGCAAATGTATGGACTTGTGCTTCATTAGCCATTTCTAGCAAAACCCAGTGTGTTTGAGTCTTAATATTGTCTTGTTTTTTTTTAAAGCCATCCAAAGGATGGTGCTCTATTTTGAATATTTTTGAAGATTTTACCTCGTCAGACTAAAACTAAATCACAGGGCAAAAGCATACATGATTTTTCACATTTTGTCACATCACAGCCACAAACTTCATCATACTTTAATGGGATGGCAAAAGTGTGCCATGCATTTGTATTACATGGTCTTTACTCTGAAATCCCTATTAAATTTAAACATGGACTTCAGAACTTCCCTAGTTACTAAATTGAACTCACCTGAGTGTCTTTTAATCCCAGTAAAACCAACTATTTTATAAAGACCTCAGATGTCATGAAGACCAAATTTCAAGGTTTAAGCAAGATTCAAAATAAAAATTGATTAATTCTTCTCACATAGCAATGGTGGCAATGGTAGTAGTAGTTCACCCTGCAATCAGTGTATCAATGGTTTGATTCCTCATCCACCCACTCTTGTTATTTGTGTCCCTGGAGAGGAGACTTCTAGTGTTGGTCAGAAGGGCAAAGTGGACCTACTATGCGCACCTACTATTTTATATTTCCAGTTTTCTAGTCAGTCGTGATGTCTGGAAAATGAGCCATTTCAAAAACTCCCCAATTGTTAAGTCACTAACAAGAGGCATTGCTCTGTTACCTAGCAACCCAAGCAGATCTCCAGCATCTTAGCTAGTTTTTAATGCCTGCTGGAAAAGACGAGTGTTCTGTCGTTTACTTATCATTCTTGTTTGTTGTGTCTACTTCTTCTGCCTCTAGGTTCGACTCAGTTAAAGATAGTTGATCATCTGTCTGTAGCCCTGTGAGTGTAAATATGGAGTTGCGGGGTGGTGGTGGCTAGCAGCAGCTAGGAACAAGAGAAGCATAGCAGGTCCTCTTTACACAGAAAAGCAGCCAACCTTGACTGCCTTGGTTATCATAGGTAGACAAGTTGCCTTGGTAACTTTGAAGAAGGTGCAGACGGCAATAGCCCAATTGGGTTGACTAGCTGTATTTGTGAACTTGGACTTTTATAGCAAGATGATTTTCTTTTAAAATCTGTCACAATACTAATGAGCTTAGTTTGAATAGCACTGCTGCTTTATTCTTCTCAAACCTTCTCTGCATTCTCACCCCTCTACCGCTGTTTTTCACCTCTTTTAAGTTCTTTTTTTCTTTTCACCTTCACCTTCCGCTGGAATAGGGCTAAAAAGTCTGCCACTGAGGAAACCAACCATCAGAGGATTTTTAGCACCCTCACCTGTCGCACCATTGCAGCCCACAGCAACGGAGCACTCCTTGTCAACTTGCCCAAATCAGAGAGCAACGTAACTTATCTCTCTGATGGAAATCCACGCACCACCCACAACCCTGTGTATGATGACAGCAGCCCACTCAGCAGCCCTGTTCTTTTTGCAAGGGAGGAGAATCCAAATGGAAACTGGTTTGCCTTTTCTCCCTCCCATTCAGCCGGGTCAGGGTGTGCCTGGTCAATGCCTGCTCGCATTCACGGAGGGCCGCACGGCTACGAAGTGTCAAGAAGGCAAGGTCTTATGGACCAAAATGAATGGGAGCTGCAACTTCTCCAAGCAGACATTAGAGGCCAGCAGAATCTCAAGAGGGTGGATAGACAGCACCTGAGTGACAGCATGGAGTCCAAGTTGTCAGTTCGTGAGCAGGCCAGGCAGTTTGAGCAGCAAGCTTTCCAAGAACGTAAGCAAAACAGAGACTCGATTGGCTCCCTTTCTTCCATCCTCATCAGAGATATGGACAGCGATGACGTGCTGGAGCTGACCTCAGAAGCTCTGCTCTCCATCATGGATAACCCTCACAGCCCCATGAGTGTCGGCAGAGATGTGCCCCCAAGCATTATCATTACGCAGAAGAATGATTCATGGTCCCCATCAAACAAGAGACCAACGCCGCCCGTTCTGAGAAAGTTCAGCTCGAGCATCTCCAGCTACATGACAGTGCAGCCCTGTCAGATCACTGTCGAAATCATACCGGATCCACCAGAAAATCCACCGCCCCCTCCTCCTCGACATTCGCGACCACCATCCCCGCTCACGTCTCCTCCACCCTCTCCACCCTCTTCTCCTCCACCATCTCTTTACTCCAATCTACCTTCCTTTCCCCGCTTTGATGAACCTCAGAACACCAATCCCGTGTTGCCTCCTTCTTTTAGAAAGCCAGTCGCTCCCCCGCCTCCCCCACCACTTCCTCCTCCCTCACCTACTAGCAACCAGCCACGACCAGTGATCCAGTTTGTCCCGACCTCTCTACCACCTTTATCCTCTCTTCGTCCAGTGTCGGAGCGAAAACACCCTCCTCCTCTAACCTCATCAGAAAACAATACTGGGCGAAAGGAGCTGAAAGGAATCCTGAAAAACATCCAGAATCTGGCTGACATTGAGCGATCTGTTGCCAACCTTTATAGCCAAGTAGACAAAAACTGCAAGGTGCCCAAGTTTAACAAGAAGCCACAAGCGACTGAGGAATCAGACGGTGCTAACAGATGGCAAAGCTCTGATCCAGGTGACGAGCAGAGCTCGCCAAAGCAAATCGTCACCAGCTGTGAAATTCAAAGTGATTCAACAAGTTTGAACTGTGCTGAAAATGAAGCAAGTAAGTCAGACAGTGCAAAGGAGTTTCATCCAACCAGCCAACTGAACACAAACAGCCCCGATCCTGCAGAACTCGGTGAACTCAATTCTTCTCAGTCCACAGTATTCTAGTTTTTTTTATTATTATTATTTTCATATCTTCTTTCACGTCTGCATCTCTATGCCTGTCATTTTTATATTGTTTGTATGGATTATTATGTGCAGTATCTGACTCATGTTTAATATTTTAAACAATTGACGGTTTTTTAGAAAACTTTTTTTTTTTTACTTATTTTTTTGTGTGCTTAACAAATTTTAGCAACTTGCCAAGAACATGTCAACAAACTTGCCGTACTACCTGCGTAATATGCTTGAAAGCTTGCAAGAGACATTCTAAAGGAAAATGAAAATGTTATTTTATTTTTTTTTTTTTAAGTTTTTGATATTAGTGTTAAAAATAAACTGGCATTAACATATTATCTAAGTTGTGGTCTTAGAAAATTGTTTTTTTTTTTTTTTCATTTATCCATCTTAGTATTAATATTTCACAGCCACATTTTGTTATTTTATATTATATGAGCTCTCTTGCCAGGCTAGGTCCTGGCAAGCTGCTCAAAGCTACCACTTCTCATGTATGTTTCTTGACACTGGACTTTTATGTTAGAAATTTAAATAATGCCTCCTATAGAAATTTATAACTGATTTTGTGCTTTACACTATTACTCTACTTCATCCGTTTTCTCTTGTAAATTAGGTCATAGATTCAATAAGGTTCCTCACATATTTTATACTTAACCACATTCAGAAAGATGCGGTGGTGTCCCTGAAGACACTTGGAGTATGTAATTATCTGCAGCTGCTTCAAAAATACATACAGGAATGAATGATTTTAAACTGCAGAGAGGTGGGAATCTGCGAAATAAATAGTGTCTCATGGGCAACAACTCTGGATAATATACACAAACAATGTGGAAATATGTCTACTTGTGTGGATAAAAATTTTCGTTTCACATTCCCTTGGAGATCTCAGCCTCTCAGCTTGAAAAAGTAGTAACTATTATGTTAGCTCAATGGAAAAAAAGGCTAATTGGAGACCTAATCAATTGTTATTCAAGGCCATTGTCTCTGGGACTATCAACAAGTGCTTCCCTCCTTTTTTTCCTCTCCTTTCTTGTGACCCTCTGTGATTTTCTCCTTTGCTTGTCCTCGACTCTCTTTGCAGTTAGCTCTCTAATGCTCTTGAATCCTTGGCTTCTACTCGGTAATCTTTGGAGGGGGGGGGGGTTTCCAGCAGTCCCTACTAGATTTTTAGAATATTTTTATGCAGTTGAGTTGTTCTAAATTTCATCCTTTTTGCACTCGGCCTCTTTGCTTTCTCCGCTTTTTTATTTTCTCCCACTTACTTTTTGTGTTTTTGTTTCATCTGTGATGCCCCCAGGCAAATGGACTTAGCATACCTCACATCCAGACCAATGTAATGTTTGATTCATCACATGTTACCCCTGATGGGCAGATCAAAGCCTGGCTAATTCTGTATTCCGTGTTCACTACATGGGGTAATCTCTTTTTTAAAGAGGCTATCAGCTCACATGCTGTTTCTGTCAACCTGAAAGTGGAGCGAATCACAATGGATAGTATGTTTTGGCATTCTGTCATCATTTTTTAATTCCTTTTGGCCATAATTGATTATTTTCAGCTGATCTAAAAAAGTATAGTTTTTTTTAAATCCATAAAAAAAAAGTTTCAGAATTCTGAATTGCAAAAGATCAATTGAAGTTGTGTTTTGTGTGACAACAAAACCAATATTGGCATGCTATGATAAGGTGTGTTTTGCAGAATAAAACCTTTACAGCTACATCTCCACCAGATTTGTTTGGTGCATCATTAGTTACCATTGCACAACACATTAGCGTGGTAGATTGATGTCATCACCTTAGCACCACCCCATGGAGCAAAGTTAAATTTCTTTGGTAACTCCTCCAGCTTTTTTGCTTTGTATGGTATAAACTTGAAACTGTGTCCACTAACAATTCATAACCACACTTGACGTGTTCCAAAACCCACAGGAAGTCGTCACCAATCCTTCCCAATGGAACAGGTAGTGACCATAGCTCATGTTTGGAAGGTAGGATTTCAGCAACACTTAAGACTTGCTGCTGTATCCCTACTGAAAGGTACTGAAAGCACTTTCAAAGGTTTGCTTTATGTGCCACCTAGTGGATACCTGTGGGAATGGCATGAGTTCGTCGGCGATGAGGTGGTGATGACGGAGTTCCAGTTGTCTCTACACAGCTGTTCAAGTATGCTTGCAAGACTTATGCACGTCAGGTTTCATTCTTAGCAAAACGAAGAAATCTAATGAGCTCAATCTATTTCAGGATAACATTTCTTTGAAAGAACTCGAAGCTGTACTTTTCCAACCAAAGACTGTCTTTGTCCACGTTTTATTCCCTGGATATACAAGAGGCCAATGAATCCTTTCAATTCAGCATGTGACTTGAGCTGTCACCATGAAGTTAATACTAGTAATACTACTGATACATTTTATTTCAATGTGCCTTTCTTGGCACTCAAGGACAACCTTACATCATTTAACACAAAAAACAGTCACAATATTTTGATGCACCTCATCCACAGAGCCCTCACTGATGTGCTTTAGCATCAGGGAGGGCACAAGGAAGCTGCGAATGCAACCATTGATTTTTCACTTTGCCTAGGGTGTAGTAGGCCAGGCAGCTTTCATGTGAATATTTTGACTCTGCCACCTTTTCTCTCTTCCATCCAGCCGGGAGGGAGGAAAGGTGGCAGCCTGCTGGATGTTCAGCAGGCTCAACAACTGTCCACACACTCCCATCCTTTATTTTCCACTACCACCAATAGGCTGATCTCCCTGTTGGCACCCTTCATTTGTTCTTAGCAGACTACATGTATTCTATTTCTATTCAAATTGACAATTTTTAGGAAAATTCAGGAACCACCAGGTATTTTTTAATTTTTTTTTTTGGGGGGGGGGGGCTCACTTTGCCACTGGCGTCATTTTGCAAAACAGTCAAAATGACACCATGCCCATTCCATTGTTGAAGAAGGCATTTGATTTTATCTGAGGGAGCCAGTGGAGCAGCCAGCAATTTTTTTAAGGGCGGCCACAACCGTTCCCCCCCGCCCCCAAGGCTCCCCCTTGTGGGCAACATTGGCATGGTTTGATAGTTTCAGATTCAGTTTTTGAACCAACTTGGTTCAAAAGACTAACACATTCTCCCTATGTTTGTGGTTTTCTAATCTTTGGTGGTCTGTTATTTGAAACTTGTCCGTCTAATAAACTCATATAGCCAGAGGTAAGTCAGCTGTGCCTGGGAGGTGTGGCATATAACCACAGGCAGCTCCACTGCCATCTAATTGAGCACCTTACTTAATTTTGCTAAATTATTTACTTGTATAAAGAAACTAACTTAACAAGACTTAACTTTCTCATTTGTGAACTCTACAGTAGAATATTAATCATTTCAAATTCATTGTCTCAATGTGGTTCTTAGGTCAATATTCTTAACTCTTTGTGCTTCTTTATCATCTTCCACCAAGTCTCTTTTGTGTGCAGACCTCTTCAGGCTGTTCACTGGGTTATTTTTCTTCATGTAGCATGAAGCAGCAACGGGTAGCAGCCAAGCGAACAGGTCATCAATCAGATCCCATTCCCATCATCAGCTGTGCCTGGGAGGTGTGGCATATGGCTGTGCCCTGTCCCTGCCCCATGGTCCCTGCCCATAACAACAGATTACAGCTCTCCTGAGGAATCTCATATCATTGCTTGGCCATATATCCAAGAAGATGAAAGTGATCATTACTTATTTGCCCTGACAAGCTGGAGGTTTGAATGGAGCGACTTGTTTACTCGCTATTTCTCTGTGACTTTTTTATTTAATGCCACTGCAGATGCCCGTTGTTCTCCAAAGCAGCATTGAAATGTTTATTATTTTATGCCTGATAGACTATTGAAGAGCTACTCACTTCAAGTTAACATGAAAAATTAACAGGTGACGCTTGTGATAAAGAAAGAGTCCAAGAGAGGCTTTGTTGTTGCCTTTGGTAGTATCATGATATAAATCTAAAAAATTAATAACTCTGACCACAAACAGTCTTATTGTGTTGTCTCTGTTATGTCTGCCAGCAGCGTCCCCCACCATGACCATTTAAACACTGAGTCTCCCTTTACAATCGTCCTCTGTTTTGATGTTTGCATTCACTGCATCTTTCTTTCTCTCTTTTTTTAATTGAGATAGTGATGTTGGAAAAAAAAACTGCGTTTATCAGCATCACAACTTTTGCAACCTTTTGAAAACAATATCTGCAACTCTCATTAAACAGATGAAAATGCACAGTAAGTAAAGCTGCAACTTCCTTACTGGTCTGCAGAAAATAAGTACACTAGTGATGTAGACTTAGAATTTCATATTTAAAAGCAACTTTAAATCTTGCTGTCACCCAATACTCAGATGTCTTACTTTATTTTTATTTTTTTCTGTGCTGCCCAGGAGGCGTGGCCCTGGCAGAAAGGTAAGCAGTTTTGTTCTAATGGTGTCTGGTGGTGAATAATATCCCAATTTTCATGCATGCAATTCATTTGATGGTGTTGTTACTGTACACAACATGAATAAATTAATTTAAAGTACCAGATTTTAATTGTGCTAGACGATTAGTATTTTTTACGTGTTTTTTTTTTTTTTTTTTTTTTTTACATCTTCTACAGAGATGGGAAAGCATATTTTATTGTGAAAAAGCTAATTAGAAACCAGACAATATATCAAGATTCAAAATGTAGATTGATTTTTATTGTTTAAGGGATTTAATGTATCCAATGTCAAGCTGTTAATTTCTGTCAAATTTCCTGTCACATTGCTTAGTGACAATTTTTTTTTTCATTCCTTTCTGTTTTATTAGTGTTTTAACCTTTATCCACAGCGGTTTATAAAATAAGCCTATGTGTAAACAAAGATTGAAAAGGGCTTTCTGACTTTTCATTACAAACTGGAAATTCATCATGCGTTTGTCTCTTTCCTGGCTATGCCTCACTTTCATTGCCTTACCCTTTCTCTGCACTAACCTTTAGCAGCAGCAACAACAACTGCTGAGGCCATCTCTTCTGAGACCAGAGGTAGAAACTCCCCTGCTTTCCCTAATTCATAGGAACTGTGCATTCCTTCTGTTGTACACTCACTCTTCACTGAGCTCCTCCTGTCTCCCAGCTGTCTAGCTAAAGAATGCTGAGTAATTTCTGTGTCTGCCTCTCTGAAACACAGGAACTCTCCATGGAGTCGGGCATTGACCCAGGCCAAGACTATTACGCACAGGACTATTATAATTATGACCAAGGGTGAGCATTGACCGCATTGTATTAGTTTGTTTAACAATGTTCTCAAAGTCTCTTCATGGTAAGGTCTTTCTTGGAGTCATGGGGATTATTTTCACACGTTTTCCAAAAGTACAGTTCCTTTCGTCCCATTTTTGCATTCCATACCCCCAGAACTTGCGTATCGAACGCTTCTCCAACCAAACAAGATCGTTTAACTGGATGCTGTCTTCACACCACTGAAAGCATCTTTTATTTTATTGTATTCAGGTTGTTTTTGTTGTTTGTGTCTTACATGACCCATAGGACCTAAAGAGAAAAAGCATGTCAATTGGAGGGGAAGCTGCTACAGAGGAATTGTTATTCATTAGGAACTCTCGCTCCTTTCGCAGCTGACTTGCACCACTTTGGGAATTGCGTTGCAGTTTCATCTGAATGGGGAGGAACTTTTGCACATTACTAGCTTAGATCAAAGAGACTGTGACGACACAATTAACACAAAACGAGCCAAATTCAACTCAAAACAAAAGTCTGACACAAAACAGTGCCACTCAAAACAGACGTAGACTTTTGTCTGCCCCTGAGCTGCTCTTTAGAACTACAGACATAGAAGAACACTCCGTTAATCCTTTTCCTTTTGTGTTTTATTTACCGTTGTCATAGCAACTGAACTAACGGGATTAAAAAGAGCGACAGCGGTTCTAGTTAGCTGAGGTATAAACTTACTGTGCAGGAGCTGAATTGTTATCTGTTTATATATACAGATTGCTTAATACACCGTCAGTTATCAACTTTGAAATAAAACGGTTCTGGAAGTTGTTGGAAAGTAATATTGACATGTTGTTCAGATTGTTTTTTCGTTACATGAGTCGAATCTGTTTAGCTATATTGTGTCTTTCTGTGAACATGCTGGTGTACAGGAAAAAAAAAACCTAATATATTGCATATTTTTTATGCAGTAGCATATGGGATAACAAATGGGGGTTATTTCTGAGACTTAAGTGTGTGACATAAGCTGTACCTTTGTATTAAAGGATCTAAAACTGTTTATTACAGGAATAAGTACATTGTGTAGATTGACAAAAAAAATAGTGCGGACACAATGATTATTTTGAAGAAAGATCAGATATGGTGCTGTTTGGAAATGTTAACTATTTAACCAGAACAGATTCCAGGAGGATTAGTGAAGCACAGATTTGTTTCTGCCTCATCACTCCTACATGTTCTAAACTTTTTACAGGAAAATCAGCATCTGTTACACCGACACCAGCCCTGATGTGTGAAACACATGTTACAATCACAATCTTTAATACGTTTTCTGGACATGTTAGCATCAGGGCCGCTGCTATAAACTCATTGCATCTCTGAATAATGCCGTTTATGTTATATCTTATATGCATATCATCTAGTGGTGGCAAAAGCAACAAAAAATGTATTATGCTATGTACTTAAGATGGAATATATGCACATATAATCATGACATGTTTTTGATTAAAGTAATTTATCCTCGGTGCAATTCCAGTACCGAAGAATTAACTTTACACCAGGTGAGTTTCTCACCTGAGAATGTGAAACTACTGGGCTGATTCTGTGCCTTCAAATAATTTTAATGCTCCTGTAGAAGATTCATAACTTAAAAGTTACAGGAACCTACAAGTTAACTTATAAGGTCTGAAAAACAGTCTGTGTACTACACTCAAGAGAGAGATTCCTTTGATGCATCAAAGAGTGATGTCATCGCTGATGATGTCATTGTTGCCATAGGAACTAAACATTCTAATGGTGCATTCACACCAAACACGTTTTGAGTGTCAGGCGAGTCTGCTTTATATTCAAAGTCTATGTGAAGTATTGAATGCGCTGGACGCGTCAAACGCTCCAAACGGTTCAAATGGCACTGCGCTAGACGCTCGAAGAGCGCCGCAACGGCCCTCGACCCAACGGCCCTCTCCACATAGAGTTTGAATGTAAACCAGATGCGCCTGACGGTCAAAATGTGTTTGGAGTGAACGCACCATTATATGTCCAGTGTCATATTAGGTCCATCATATTAGGACCAAAGACTTGTCTTAATATGATGGATTCATTGCTTTGGGTCAGGGGTAATGTTTAGACGTAAGATGTGAATTAAGGTTTAGTTAATGTTAGGAATAGACTAGTAATGGTTTGGGTTAGGGAAAATGTCTGGGTTAGGCAAAATCGCAGCTACTAAAATGAAGGGAAATCAATGCAAAGTTCTAATATGGGTCAAAATAGTTTTGACAAGCCTGTATAGAATTTTGTTTTCTAAACCATTCTATAAATAATGATGATATAATGTTAGGTTGTTTTTCTGTCAATTGCATAGCTGCAGTACACTAGTAGTCTAATGGGTTGAATGTGCTGAGAAACGCATTAGAAACCAATCAAAACCAAAGGGCAAACTTTTGGTTCTGATTGGTTCCTAATGCGTTGAATGATTCAACACATTAGAAACCAATCAGAACCAAAAGTTTGCCTTTTGGTTCTGATTGGTTGTTTCTGGACAGTAGCAGAGCCAAATGAATTTTCACAAATTCTCTGTTTTCGTATTCTATTGTCAACTGTTTAACAAATATTCATGATGATTGATGGATGAATATTTGTTAAACAGTTTGAGGCTTTGCCAAATTTGTGCAAAGCCTCAAATTTTCATAATGCAAAGTGTTAGCAAAACCTGGGCTTGGATAGAGACCTAGGTTAGTGCCACCTGGGTGTGGGTCGGTGTAAAGGCCGAGCCGGGCTTAGCTTGGCCTTCATGCCAACACCAACATGAAGACCCTCCATGCAACCAGTGGAGGTTGATCGCATGGATGTATGTCTTTCCTCGGACCTCCATGTTTGTGTGGAGGTGTGGCTTTGCCTGGACTCCTCTGTTTGCAACCTGAGTGTGGGTCGGCGCAAAGGCTGAGCCAGGCTATGCATGGAGACCCCTCGTTGATTCAAAGTCTGTCTTTCTTCAGACCTCCCTGGTTGATTGGAGGTCCATCTTTCTTCGGACCTCCCTGGTTGATTGGAGGTCCATCTTTCTTCGGACCTCCCTGGTTGATTGAAGGTCAGCCTTTCTTCGGACCTCTCTGGTTGATTGGAGGTCTGTCTTTCTTCAGACCTCCCTGGTTGATTGGAGGTCCATCTTTCCTTGGACCTCCCTGGTTGATTGGAGGTCTGTCTTTCTTCAGACCTCCCTGGTTGATTGGAGGTTTGTCTATCCTTGGTCTCCTCTGTTTGTAGGGACCCTTCTCTTTGCCGGGGGACCTCTGGTCGGGTGGAGACTCTCAGATGGTTGTTTTCCAGAGCAAGTTTCAACTCCACCTTAAGGTCTGCAACCTGACCCTGCAGAGCTTTCACCGTTTCCTCCTGAGCCTTAAATTTGGAAGCTTGCTCAGAGTGACTTTTGAGCTGCTCCTCATATTTGAGTCTCACTCGGTATTCTTCAACCATTACTTCTATCAGACCTTTATTGCGGGAGGCATATTTTGCAGCCTCCCACTTGAAGTACTCCAGCTGCTGAAGAACGTTCTTGTCAGTTGTAACTTTGGAAGAGCAAGAAACCTGTTCACGTTTGACTTGCAGGTGACGTTCATTTTCCAACAGTGTTTGCAGTCTTTGAATCTCCTCCTGCTGGGATTTGACTTCAGCCTGACATGCAATCGTTCTGTCTCTTTCCTCACGGAGTTCAAAATTCTTTCTCTGCAGTTCTGTTTTAAGATCGTCTACCTGCATTGTCAAATCTTTGACGTGTTGGCTAGCCTCTGCCACATCTTCCACTGAGGGGGTGATCTTGAAGCCAGCAGAGGGTGTTGTTTCCTGCTTGACTTTCAATGATCTTGGACTCTCAAAGTCGCCGGAAGGACTTGATTCCCCCTGGATCTTTGATTCATCTTCCGGCTCAATGGGGCTGTCATCTTCAACAGGGAAAATGACAGCATCGTAGTCGACTTGGATGTTGCGGTCTACCATGTCGACCCATGAAAGCTTAGCTGGAAAAGCTTCATGTTCGCAAACAATCTGTTGTTGCTTCATGTTTATATTCTAGTAACTTCTTGCTTCTCTGAACGTCGAACGTGCTCTGAAGGGTGATCTGTCGCGATAGAACTGTGGAACGGATCAGAGAAAACTCTGTCTGTGAGCTACATTCAAGCGAGAGATTCCCTTGTGATATCATAGAGTGAAGACATCACTGCTGATGTCATTGATACCATTGGATCTGAAAATTCTATCCACCTTACTCCTCGGAGGCTTACTGGGGAAACGATTATGGGTCTTACTTCTGGTGACTAGCGGAAGTAGCAGTATTTCATTGTAATTTATAGGGTTTTTGGCTAATCTATATTCATGATGAAGTTACATGTCTTTTGTCGGTTAATACACTGCCTTGTGCAGCAAAGCAGTGTATTAACATTAGCACAAACATTAGCATTTCACTGCTTCCCATTAGCATTAGCCTTTTCCCTAAAAATAGCTTTTATCTATTTTTTCTTACAAAATAGATAAGAAAAATAAGTGTGACTAAGTGTGACTAAGTATACAGTATACTTAGTATACTGAATGGAGGAAGTAAATATAAAACAACATGCTAGTGACAGCATTTAGGCTAATGTTAGAAATTTGGCTCATTTTAACTTGTACACTAATTTTAACATACAGAATGGAGTAAGTCCATGTTACTCAACATGATTGTGACTCTCCAGATGCTATTGAGTACATTGCAGCTTACTTTAGCATTGATGCTAATTTGCAGGATCAGACGGGCACACTTTGGCAGGCCCCATTTAAATTTCTTCAGAAATGTTCTAGTTCTCACTGTCATTACTCTCTATCAAGTCACCTTTAGTAATCCTAATTATTGTGTCTAAATCACACTGGCATCCATTTTCAAGGAATCGTCACTGCATGTATCCAGTGACATGACCTCATGTTTATTGTAAAAACTACAAATGACAGTGAATGAAAGTGGACCCTTTAATGTTTTTATTTTTGCCATGCAGAGCACACTTACCTGCTGGATAAGCTTTTAATCCAGCAATCAGCAGTTTGAGCTTCCCAGGGAACATGAAATGTTCAGAGGGTTGTACAAACACAGATGGCCAGTGGCCCGTCTTGCACCATTCTTTTCCTTAAATTTGAATATTAAATATGTTAAACTTCAACTAAAAATGTGAAATTACAGTCATGCATAGGTTTATCTGCTGAAAATCTACTAGACTAAATGTAATGTGATGCAGAATGTTCCCGAAGTTAAGCACAATATATGCAATATGCTCATATTTTACTTTTTATTCAAAGTATCTATATGTAGATTCCTTAGAGTCAGATTTGCAGCTGTTTTTACCCATTGGGTTCTGCTGATAAAATTCATTAGATGGGGTCTTTAGGACTGTGGATTTAAAGTCAATATAGTTTTTAATAATTTTGAAAATACAAACAGAATTTATTGCAGTGCCACTGAGGAAAGCAGTATTTCAACTTTTAGGGCTTGGGTAGAGGCTGACTGTGGAGCTATGTCATAAAATTTTATGGTTTCTTGGAGTATGGTTTTTGCAGAAAGAATCCAACCAAAAATAATTTATATAAAGAATCTATGCACACATTGATGAAATTCTAATAATATATTTAATCTTCTTTTGCTCTTTTTTATTTACATTGCCCTGCATTACAACATTTAGAAGAACACGAGGATAAGTTAATGAATTTGTTGCAGTGCAATGCAGATTGCGGATGTGTATTTCAAGAAACATACTAGTTAAATTAAATGACCATTTCTCATTCATCCCAGTCACTAATTTAATGATGTGTTTTAATCTTGCTGTTTAATCATGCATTACTAGATTATATAAAATGTTATGTAAGATGGGGCTTCAATTGAAACACTGTGACCTACCCGCAGTTATTTTGTGTTGTGTCAAATTAGCTGAACCACTCAGTGCATTGGCTTTATATCATTCTCCCCCTCTGGTGGCTTATTAATATCCTACACTCACACTGAGTAAGGAGCGCATATATATATATATATATATATATATATATATATATATATATATATATATATATATATATATATATACACACACACACACACACACTTGTCTAGGGCAATCCCATTTTCAAGTTGTGTGCTGATATTTATGCATATTGTTTGTTAAAGGAATGGTTAAATAAGCAAGGATTAAATACAATGCAGAGCATTATTTAATACATATATATGTGTATGTTGTGTGTTTTTCTCAGATATGACTTTCCTCAGTATGGGAGTCGGAGGAGGCTGATATCACCCATGTATGATGAGCATGGTGAGGTGATCATGGAGGATGATGGGTATTACTACAGTCCACATGGCCCAGAGGTATTATTGATCCTTGAATTGTATATTGTATATTTTAAATACTAATGGTATTTGCAAAAACGACCACTAATATGCAGTGAATACCCAAGGTGTCATTTAAATTATATACAGTGTGTGACACAACCATACCCTGGTTATATCATTACAAAGATTCCTAAATAAAATATGATTGTCTTAGGGCCGTGGCAGAGGCCGGGGTGGCATGAGAGGTAGAGGTCCACCGAAGAGAGTTGCCTTTAGGGACTTGCCAGCAGAGGATGAAATAGTCCAACCTCAGGCAGCAGAGGAAGGTGAACCTTCTAAGGCTGCCAAGAGACTGAAGTCTGTCATGAAACTCAGCAAACTCCTGGCAGCCGGCAAGGGAGGAGAGCAACCATCTGATGCCGGCCCTCCTGGCCCATCTCCATGGAAGAAAGCCAAGATGCTCAAGATGTTTGGCGCTGGAAAGAAGGACAAGGATTATGCCAAACTGATGTCAGCCCGCCGTATTGACAGCCAGGAAAGTCTCACGGACAGACCGGCAGTTATTGGGCCAATAGATAGCAAGTCGGATGCTCGCAGCCGGCTTAGCAAAGTTTTAAAGAGAATTACCATTGGCAACAAGTTGCAGGTCAGGAGGAAGTCACAGAGTAGCGTGAGTCACGGCTCAGCCACAGGCAGTGAGAAAGATGAGGAGGCTTCGCAGGCAGCCAGCGAGGATGAAAGGAAGTCTAAAGTGTCTATTAGTGTGACCGAAAGTGAGCCAGAAGGAGGTGCAAGTGGAAGCAGTAAGGAGAGAGACTCTGATGAAGAATCCTCTGAGAAAAGTAGTGTTGACAGAGATTATCTTAAAGTTGACTTGGACAGAGATGACACAAATGAAAGCACTGTGGACTCAGAGGAAGAGCCTGATGAAGAGCCAGGTGATTCTGATGAGGAAAGCAGGTCCAAATCTGAAGAGGGCGAGGAAACAGAGAAGGACTCGGGCAGTGAAAAAGAATCAGAGACTGAGGGAGAGTCAGAGTCAGAAAAGGAATCAGTGTCTGAGAAGTCCTCGGCTACGGAGAAAGAGTCAGAAACAGAGAAAGAGTCGGAGTCTGATGAAGAGTCCAGCTCTGACAAGGAAACAGAATCAGGAACAGGAACAGCAACAGAAAAGGAAACGAGTACAGAAAGGGATTCAGCAACAGAAAAAGACTCAGATGAAGAGTCTGAGGAAGAAGAGGCGTCTGAAAGCACAAGAGAAAGTGGGTCTTCTGCACGCACTTCTATAAGGTCTTCAGCTACTGAGGCAAGCAGAAGGAGCAGCGCTTCTGCTACTGCTAGTGGGACTGACAGTAAAAGTAGTGAAAGTGCAAGTGAGAGTGGCAGTGGTAGTGTCAGAAGTGGTAAATCTTCCTTTAGATCAAGTGCGAGATCCACACAGAGAACCAGCTCATCAAGAGCATCCTCAAGGAAGTCCAGTGAAGAACTCAGTGAAGCCGAGTCAGGGACAGGAACAGCTAGTGACGCAGAATCAGGGTCAGGTAGTGAACGTTCTTCATCTTGGGGGTCCAGCAAGAAAAAAACATCCGGTTCAGAGCTGAGTAAAAGATCTTCATCTGGCAGTCAGCATTCCTTTGGAAGTGAGGGGAGTTCAGCTGGCTCCCAGTCCACTGCTGGAAGTCGACATTCCCGAAAGTCTGTCCTGACCCATGGTTCAGAGGATGCAATCACAGAGGAGAGTGAAGAGGAGGAGGAGGAGGAGGAGGAGGAAGAGGAAGAATCTGGGACTGCTGATGAGAGCAAGGACTCTGCGAGTGAGGCCAGCGATGAAGCATCATCAAGAAGATCTAGTGTAGTTTCTGAAGGCCCAGGACCCTCTGCTCCCTACCGTGGTCAGACCTATAGTCCTGAGATCAGAAGCACCTCTGATGATACATACGGAGGCCTGTCCCCCATCACTGAAGTGGACGAGGACGCCATCTCCTCTGATAAATCTTCAGTCAGTGCATCAAAGGGCTCAGAAGGCACTGAAGAAACATCAGATGGTGATTCAGGATCTGAAGGGAGCTCAACGGCCTTCTAGCGAGATTTATTGTCCCTGTGAAGTAAGAGTGAATAAAATCAATTACCTTTGCATGGGAGTGAAAAAAATATTGCTTGCTTCTACAGACTGTTTCAAATGTCTGCTTTTTTCTCATTTTCCCTGAGTAGGGGAAAAGCTGGTTTCCTGCTGCACATTACGAGTCTGACTCTCCTTTTTCTAACGTTGACTTCTTTTTCTCTCTTTGATGTTCTCTGTGTGCTTTTCATTATTTTTGCTTTTTTTGTGCAGTATTCTAGTGCTATTTTTACATGTTCTTTTTTTATCAGTTTTACCCAAATGTTAATATTTTACTTAACTGAAAAATGGTTTCTCACTGTAAACTGACAGATGTTTTCTTGATATGCGTTTTAACGTTTGCATGTTGCCATATAGTATGAGAACATATGTGTTTTACTCAGGAAAAAAAAAATCTCCTTCAAGAAATATCCAGTCTATCTATTCCACTGGATATAGAAGGGGAGGATGCAAAAACCTCTTCACTACTATGATGCTAAAATTAAAAATTGGTTGTGTTTTTTTTTTGTTTGTTTGTTTTTTAGCTTTTCTCCAGATTCACATGAGCACCCCAGAAACTGAGCTTTTTTTTAAAATCCCCATTATGACTTGTTCTTTTTTTTTTTTTTTTTTTTTTTTTTACCAAAAACTTTGTGTGCGTGCGGAAAGTAGATCCAACCAGCCGTGTGACCTTTTATTGCACATTGCCAATCAGCTGGCTTAAAAATGACCTTTTTTTTTCAATGCTTACAGGGTAGACATATTTAGTAATACAATGATTATTTAAAGGAAATAATTTAACAATTGCAGGGAAATATGTTAATTTTCTGTTTTGAAATCAAATTTTCTGTTTTTTTTTTTTTGTTTTTTTTTCTCTGTTTTTGCATAAAACCAAGATTATCACACCACTCCATATTTACTTATACTTTCACATACTTTTCGAAATTTAAAGCCTCAAAAAAGAGTCTTGGCTTTTTGGTTTGATTGCTGTGAAAACTTGATTTCTATGTGGCATTTTTTTATATATATTCTTTTTGGTTTTGTTTTAACAACAACTTGCTTCATCTTCCAAAAAAAAAAAAAAAAAAAGCAATTTATTGACTTTGACTTTTTAATTTTCTTTTTCACAGCCTGGAAGAAAGAAACGGATCAAACTTGTGGTTGATCGGGAGAACGAGTCCAGCTCTACTGGAGAGGAAAGCACTACAGAGAGTCAACAGAATAGACTGCCCAACAGTCACAGCAACATCAATGGGAATATCTACCTCGCACAGAACGGCACCATCGTCCGAACCAGGAGGCCAGCCCATCTAAACAACCTAAAAATGGGCTCCCCGTGCCGACTAAGTAAGCATTTCAAAAAACTCGACAAATTAGGTGTGACTCACGAGGAACCCCCTCCCACTGCAGACAACGAGGCCGTAGAAAACAACACGGAGGACAGAACGAGCTCGGGTTTACATTCTGACAAGGACGTAAACCTCAACACTCTGTCCTCTTGTGGCTCTTTGGGATCCGCCATTACAAATCTAAAAACCTTTGGGTCCAAAGCCAGTATTACCAAGGCCATAATTGACAGCGGGCAGTGTGTCAGCGGGGAGCAAGAGACATCTGTCGACAACCACAACAGCAGTAGGGAAACACTGGAGTCACAACACAGTGACCGCACAATATCAGATGAAGAGGAACTGTGGATGGGACCCTGGAACAATCTGCACATACCTATGACAAAACTATGACTGGTCATTTACAAACTGAAATCCCTCTTTTGTTCATTTTCTCTTGTTTTTGCACATATTGTTAAGAAAGTCAGCTTGAAATGTGTGCCTCAGCTAGTAAAGCTCCAATCACTGACAGGTGGTTGCACATATAATCATATTTTATTGAGAGAATTATAAGACAGAGATTACTAGTACCAGATTTTTTATTACTGGCAGGGCTATAGTAGATGAAGGCAATGAATGCCTCCAGCAAATTGAGAATTTTATGCGAATCATGCTCGACTCTTAATTTCATCTCTTGAAAACACTGAATGGCCCTTTTTTGTCATTATTCTTGTTTTAATCGTTAAACACGAGAGATTCCTGGTCATTCCAAAGTGTTGCTGAAGACATTTACAGACGAATATTGGTGATCGAAGAACTCGTAATTATGTAGTCTATGATAAAAAAATAAAAAAAATCAACATATTTTGCTATTTGTGTTTTGCAAAAACTCCAGAATGTCACTGATTATTTAATGTCGTGATCACTTGGAAATGTTTTTAAAGATTTCTGAGCAATATAGTAAATTATTTTTGTCTATTTTATATCCAAGAGAGATGAAAAATCTACAATATGATCTTAAAGAATAAATATATAAAACATGACTGCCATCGCTGACTTTCAACAGTGAACCGTGGCATTACGGTCATAGTGTTTTTATATCTGCATTTGTACTTATAGAATGTGGTATTTTCAATCCCTTTACATGATGCAGATTCACTCTGTTCTTGTCATGAGTATGGAACACCAAAATTGGTGTCACATTCAACAATAAATCTCTAATCCGTTTCTTTGTTTAGAGAGTAATAATTGCAAGCATGCGTCAGTTCTCCAATTTTTGCTGCACTTTATGTAAAAATGACCTAAAAAGAAAATGCTTAACTTTAGCAGCTGCATGAGCATTATATGTCTGAAGGTAAAAAATACGTAAGTGCAGTTATAATGTTGTTCCCAACAGAATGAAGATTGTTCATTTGAGTGGCTTTTCACCAGAAAGAAAAGCAATGAAAGGTCACCAAGCATTCACATAAAAAAAAAAAACGTACTATGCATCTGAAACGTGTCTGAAAATTCCAATATTAAGTTCACTTCTTCACCTCAGAAGCTGACTGAAAGGAAATGTTTGCTTTTTTTCATCATGCAATTATCTGAAGAAAAATGTTGAAACAGAAATATTTTGGCATTCAGAGACCAACTGTCTCTACTAGATTTATCAGAACAGCCTATAAGACACGTGCGTAATGACATTCACATAAAGGTTTCCTGCAGTCAATCAAAATCTTAAAAATACCAGTCAAAATTGCAGACTGCTGCAGAATGTTGTTCAATAAAAGGGATCAGGGACTGAATGCCAGAATGAAAAATCTTGGAAAGTCTCCAATATTTCAGCAGGAATAAGTTTTCACACTGGAACAGAATTTGACTCGTACAGACGCCTCACAAGATTGGCCTTTCAGGTAAAGTATTTTTTTGTAAAATCACATTATTCTTTGAATTATTCATAAATAATATTTTCTTTTTTTAAATTCAAGTTAAATATAATTGGACATTTTCTACGTGCATCTACCTGGGACATGTTTTCAAGTTTAAAGTGCAACTGCAAATTGTGCTATTAGGTTGTTAAATTACAACCAAATTTTATACCTCATCAGTTTAAAAAGGTAAATGACCTGTACTTGCATAGCAATTTATTATGTCCAGATGACCCAAAAGCTTTTCACATTACATTCATTCATTCACCCATTCACACACTGATGGGGGGGCCAAGCTGCTGGATTGTAGCCACAGCTGTCCTGGGACAGTCTGACAGAAGCAAGGCTGCCATCCGGCGGTGCCACTGGTACGTCTGACCACCACCAGCAGGCAGGGTGGGTGAAGTGGACACATGCTGTTAAGCGAGAACAACCGAGACGATCAGAGTGGGTTCTCGAATCAGCAACCCACCAATTGCCAGGTGAACAACTACCACCATCGTCACCATTGTTTTAGTTGGTAAAGTAGCTAACTACTGAACTTCACCCAGTTTCTCACAGACGCCCAGTAAAATGTTGCGGTTTCCTCACCAAGGAAAAAGTTGCTGTGTTCCTAAATGATGTCACTACTAATTTCCATAATTGGCAATGTGCATTCAAATGAAATGGATGCTATAGGCATGAACATTAAAGTGACTGGACAGACACCGCATACCCCTAAAAATATACCCCTAATTGCCACAAATGAACTTTCTACTCTCAAATCTTGCTTTGCTTTAGGTCCTCCTCCATTATATCTTGCAACTGGCATAAGTAGTTTGATTTGTAGATCTGATTTTTGTTTTCATGGTCTGCCTGAAAACCTACAGTCGTAGTAAAACATGAGTATATTTTATCAATGAAAGTAAGATCAAGATCATCAGTGGTGGATTTCCAAATGCATTGGCTAGAGAACATTGAAATCATTTGAAATCTGTGAAGAAACAGAAAGCTTTATTTAATTCGGTCCAGATAAAATAGAAGGAAAATTGAATGCAGTGCCTCTTTTTTTTTTTTTTTTTCATTGTAATAATACAGTGCACACATTAAAAAAAATCCCTCCTTTGATCATTTTAAATTGCCACAAGCAATTTTTGGCTTTACAGTGGAACATGATATGTACAAACCTAATGATCAACTAATCACAGGAGGGACAAGCAGTTTCTCTGTACCCCTTCAGTATATAATCTTTACCTTAGGGTTAATTTAAATATATCCATGCATCCTTCACAACAACTTTAGCTGCAGTTTGTGTTAATGTGTAACCATCTTCTGTAATATCCCTGTGGAGATAAATTTTGACATAAAAATTCTGCTGTGCTTCACAGTGATTCACAAACTTTAAAGATTGTTATGGATGGTGATTCTTCATTTGCTGGGGAGTTTGCTAAGTTAGTAATGGTATGTATCCACTGAGCAAAGCTACACCAGGGTCATGCTCCGTCTATAAATTTCTTATTCTAATTTGGACTTTGGAGGACCTCTGTATGACCTGCTGTTAAACCGGCAAAGACCCAAAGCATCCCTCCAGTCACATGTCTGATGCCTCTTTGGAGAGCCTTCACAGGAGTGTGCATGACAGTGAAGTCATTTAGCCTCTGATTTGTTAACATACAAACTGGCAATAGCTAGATGTTGGGGCAACTTTACAAGAACATTTATCAATATTAAATCACTTTGGCAATCAAATATTCGTAGTGAAAGTAAAACCAGGACATAGGCTTAATAGCCAGGATTAAGATTATTCTTTTCTTTCTCAAATACACAGGAGTCAGATTAGTCTGATATGAAGCAGCACAGAAGATTGATGATGCCCTTCTGGGACCGTAGGTATTTCTCTTCCCTTATTACTTTTGACGTGAGGAAATTTAAACTGCAATATGTAGCGAATAAAGGGGAAAACATTCTATTCTTTCTCCATTGTGAAAGTTTTGCTAAGGGCTTATTTCCTTTTATCGTCACTAATATTAAATAAGATTCTCCACATGTGGGACTGAGAAGAATCCGCATAGTCATGAATCATTTTAAGACGTCAAACAGATCTTAAAAAAAAAAAAAAAAAAAAAAAACTAGGAATTGGTTAGTGTGAAGAGAAGATGACTCAGTAAATTAACTTATAAACATACAGTATATGTACTTAGGATATCCTGACCTACACTAGTTGTACGGTAATCTATCTATGACTCAGTTTGAAAGAGATTATCACAAATCCCAAAAGGAGGCAGAAGGAAACTCCTCATAATACCTATCCGTCACCATCGATGTTTTTGCAAGCTCAGACCTGGAGGGTTTTTTTTTTCTTCTATATCGTCCAAAGCCTGACTCCGAAATAAAGGAAGCTACTTTACTGCGTAAGCATTTAAGAGGAAAAACGACAACATGAGAAGGTGAAATGAATTCTCCCACATGTCTCTCTGCTACACAAAATTCTGGCCAAAAAATTAAGAGACTTTGAGAATACATCAGAGCAGCTGCGCCGGAGAAGACCCGTCTATGTCATTGCATTTCTTTTCTCTCTCTCTCTTTCTCTGTGATCTCCGACTTTACCAACTGGATTAGATCCGAACTGCCCCGCAGCCAGCAGACGGGCAGATGGGGATAGTTTAGTGCTGCAGGGCAGATTGAGGCTGGTTGCAGGTTGGTTATTTCAGTGAAGTAACATTAGAGGGTGCTGTGCTGTAGTGTTATCAAAGACAGGCTTGCACCGTCTGCTCCAGGTCAATTTTTTTGATGAACAGTAGAAGTGTGAACTGAGAATCTTTGCTGCTACTTTAGCTTTGAAGTTGTCCTCTTTTTTTTTTTTTTAAGTGAGCAAGATTCATTCTGTCACATTTACTTGCGTCAAATATGACGGCTAGTTGATAGCAAATTTCCAGCTAGCTGGCTAATTTTGAAATGGTAAATGAATTTAAATGAATGAATGAATGAATTTAAATTTAAATGATTTTGACTTATTTTATGACACAAATGGTGGAAATCAGAATTTTTTTTTCTCTACAGAACAGAGTTAAAGATGCACTCTGAAATCAGTATTGGTCACAATAAGTTGGAAGCATATGCATTGCCAGATTCAATGCATTACGGGATGAACCCTAGGATGCAGTTAATGTGCCTCCTTAAAATGTTCCTGTCTAAATTCATACAAAATGCTTCATCCTTAAAACATCAAAATTGAACTCGCAGTCCAGAACTGAAATGAAGCCTTCCAAGGAGTTTTCGACAAACTAAGAAACAAGAGCGCCTCATGATGCCCTCAAAGATGCTAACCAGCAGAAACAAATTGAACGGTTGAACATTTGAAACCTGCAGTGTGTCATAAACTGTTGTTGCATTTTCTTCATGTATATAGCATTAAGCTAATGATAATTATTCTATATTCTGTTGAGATTTCAGGCATTATGTGCCAGTTACTGGGTATTTCTGGCTGTCACTCATGCAGAATACATTAGCACATCATTTGATTGTCACATGAAGGATTTGCAAAACTGTAAAGAGAGATGATAATGAATACTGAGGTGGCTTAGAAATATGGGGTCATTTGTCTTTGAGCAGCATAGCTGTGTGCTACGCTGTCTTATTTTAAGGTTTTTACTCTAAAATATACATACCAAGTAAATATTTGAAAAGACCATGAAATAAAACAAAACGTGAAGGATCAAAAGAAGTCCCATCTGATTGACCTGAAAGTTTTTTTGTTTTTTTAATTTATGAAGTGTTTTTACTAGCTGCAATCCATGCACAACCACAAGATGGCGCCTGATACCAACAACTGAGATGAAGTGTACCTCTGACATGGGCAATTAAATGAAGTGATGAGGAATCAGAAGATTATATTCATGCCTGCTGCAGCATATACAATTTAGACATATTGCAGATTGACTTATGATTTCACCAGCAATGCTCTGTGAAAACTCATTTTGGTATTTTGTTGCGTCTGTGTTGAGGGGTTCTACTGTAGATTTATTGAATCTCTTTCCTGCCCGTTGGCATATTTAGAAAGTTAAACATCAGCATAAAAGTAAAATATATTTTATACCCTGTTCCTATAAAAATAACATTGTGAAGGGTCGTATTCCGCTCTAATTGGCTTAAACCAATTATTTTCATATTTTTTTGCTTACTATGTTAAAAACAACACAACACTCCTCTTTTTATAGAGCCATGCTCAGGCAGTGAGTAGAAGTCCATCATCATCTTCTCATTTCCTGCAGCTATTTAAGACTGCGCCTGTCCCAAAACAGGCGCCCGATGACCGCAGTCGGAGCTATCTGGGGACCAGCTTCCATACTAATTCAAGGATATTAGGATGTCTCCGACTGTTTTGCTTTGACATTTCTAAATCTTCATCGACTGCCGCACGTGTGCTGAGCGTGCGCCCTCTGACTTGCTGCCATCCATGTCTTCTCAGATCCATTTGGGCTTTCTTAACTATATATTGTACATCTTGAGTGCTTTATAATTTCTGTGCTGCACATTGTTATTTTAGAAATGAACTCAAAACCTAAAGTAAGGTCTAACTGACAGAGAGGTCTCACATAAACACACTCCCATATGCACACATGCCATTGCTCGCTGAGCCCAGTTCTCTGACATCTCACCCAAGGGTTATATTCTAGCTGAAATGTTAGGTGTGCTGTAAAGTACACGCTCCACACTGTCTGGCTCTGCTAATGAAGGGGTGTGTGGCTGGTAGTCCGATGATAGTACCATATATCCTGTGCCGCTTTAATGCTCACATCCAGTCTCATTCTATATACAGTGGCTTGCAAAAGTATTCATACCTTTTCCTTTACACATTCTGATGTTAGAGCTACAAATATCGATGGTTTTTAATTTTTCATTTTTTTATTTTTTGGGGGTCTAATATGACAAAGTAGTGCATCAACTGTGAAGTGGGACAAAAAATTAATATACTCTCAAAATATTTAGCACAGAAACTGTAAAAAAAAAAAAAAAGGGCTAGGCATTTTCTGCAACAAGTATGTTTGGGTATGTTTAAATCAACTTAGTGCTGTTAAGAACTGAAAGTTTTGGTCATTCTTTGCAAAATCTCAAGATTGCCAATGGCTTAGTCAGGCAGCTTTCAAGTTATACTATAAATTCTCCATTGGATTTAGATCTGTAATATATAGCAAATTCCAACACATGAATGTGCTTTCATCTAGCTGAAGCTCTGACTGTATGTATGGGGCTGTTGTTCTGCTGGGGGGGGGTTGAACCTCCACCCTGCTCTCAAGCCATTTGCAGCCTCTAAAAAGTTTTGATCTAGGATTGTTCTGCATTTAGCTCAATCAAACTGTCTATGAACTCTTACCATTACTCTATCCCTTTAGAAAAAACAACAACAACAAAAACAGACAGCTTGATGCTGCCACCACTATGTGTCATTGTTGGGGATGGTAAGGTGATACATTTTGCCACACAGCATTTTGCATGTTTGTCTCATTCTTTCTCCTACTACCTGCTATGTCTCTCACATGGCTTGTGAAAAACTGCAAATCAGACTTCTTATGGCTTATATTTCACAAGCCAACAGTATTGCCACTTTTTCATAAAGTGGCAATACTTTATGGAAATCTTGCAGTTCCTCTAGATGTTTGTATGTTTTCTTAAGCTTAGCCTTTCCTTGGCTTCTGGTTTAGGTGGGTTTGGTAGGTCTGAAGATGTGCAAACAGTTCTTTCTCAGATATTCAAAGTTGAGGTTATGGTTTTATAGCCTAATCCTGCTTTAGTCTTCTCCACAACTTCATCACTGCCCTTTCTGCTGTGTTCTGCTGTGGTCTGTATGATGCTGTTTTACCATTTTTTTGGTCTTCTTATAACAGTTGTGTTAATGCTGAAATCGAATTCCACCCCGATGAACTCCTTTAGCAAATTAGGGGACTTTTGAAGACTTTTAGTTAGTAAATGCAAATTTTTGCAGCATTTTTTAGATTTTTGGTCTTGGGAATAAAAAAAAAATACATGTGTCATTTTCCTTTTACCACATAATTATGCACTACTTTGTGTTGTTTCAAACAAATTCCAGTAAAATCTACTGACATTTGTGGTTTTTAAATGGCAATATGTGAGAATTAAACTGTAAACTTAACAATGCTTTTGTGAGGCATGTATATTGACCTGAGTCACTCTGAATGCTCAACAGATATTCACCAAGGACTTGGTTTTTAAAACAATTTTCAAATGAAATTGGGCACGAAGCTGTTTTCAAACATTGTCTTGCTGCATTTCTTGTAAATTCTCATAACACCGCATCGTGGAATCCTTCTCATTTACGAAAAGCGCTCCTTTTGTTGTTGTGACTTTGGCCCTTTGGTACTTGGCCAAACTTGTCAGACTGCGAGCTTTCAGCACCCACAGTGTTAATGTATAATGTCAACGCAGTAGGGAGCCTTGTTAAAAAGCAATTAAGCCAAAATGATTTAAACATTGTGTGGTTTGGACACTGGCAAGCCCTGAGGTACGGTGCTGTGTTGTTGTCGTCTTAAACAGAGTATTTCACTGTCTGCTCACACAGCAAACCGCTATTTGTGTGAATGTAGCTGCAACCACACTTTCCCACACCCGCCAAACCATACCAAACCACAGACTTCAGCAATGTGCACCACACACACACTTTTTGCACAGACTCGTACACAACACACACACACACACACACACACACACATAGAGTATTCACATGAAGAGTAATTGAGGGGTTTGACTAGTTTTTGGTGCATTAAAACAGTAGCTGCTTTAAATGATAGGGGCTGAGACATACTTGCATTGATGCCTGCAAGGCTGGTAAAAATGGCTGATTACTCAAAGAGGACGTGGCATTCAGTAACTCTTATTAAATTCCTTTTATATTTAGTGGAGTTTGACTGAATCACACCATTTAAGCTGTTCCTGACAGTAATGCATTCCTAATCCACGGCTTTCTTTCTCTTTACCCTCATTTCTTTAGCGATTTCAGGCACAAGCCTTTCTGCAAACAGTGTTAGACTCAGCCTTACTTCTGACGATCAAAACATTACTGATGACAGCCGAGAGTCTTCATCAGCCAGTCCTGAGGTATTAAGTTGTTCTCCCTGTTTCCAAAGCAACAGCTCATCCTGTAGCCTATGTAATAATTTGCTGTTATATGTGCACGACTCCCAGTAATTCTGCAGGAGTTACGTAAGCAGCTCTAAGTTTAGTTCTAATGGTCGTTGTCTTAGACAAAGATTAGTGCTAGGCCATCGCCAGACACATTTTGGCTGTTGGCAGATTGTTAGCTTACACTCTGTGTGCAAATGTGCTCATCACAGCCAGACTGCTTGGATGTGGTTTGGAACATCTGTGTGGTCCACACTCCATCTGAAGACAGACAGGAGAGAGACAGAGAAGGGGAGGGGAAGAGTGAAGGGACCCCAGCGTTGCTCAGAAAGATGCAGTCAGTTTTTCCATCACTTCTGTCTCCGCCGCCGCAGCGGCGGTGTTGCCTGAGAGCAGAGCCAAAGGACGGTGTGAGGCACATGTGAGGTCTGTGGCTGCGTCTGGGGGGAGATGGAAGAGGAGAAAGCAAGACTCGGTCACATCAGATGCGTGGGGAGCTGTCATTCTAGCAGATAACTTATGAAGCTGAAGGTTAGGTCTGGTAATCACAGAGCTGCCGGCGGTGTAGGGAAGAGGGGAGCCGAAACGGGTTTTGGTCCAAAGCTGCGGTCAGCTATACCCCACCACCAGCGGCAGCAACGCCGCAGCCCAGCTCCCTGCCTGTGTGCCTGTGGTGCTTATTTACGAGCCTGTTTAACCACGATGCAGTCCCTGTGGTGAACTGACACAAGATGACAGCAGCCTAAATGTCTTGCCCTTTAAATCAAGCCTAATGGTCGCTTAGGGCTGTGGAGACAGGCACAGGGATAGGCGCCTGGGGTCTTTTCATTGGGGCCCTCTGAGTAACACATCAGCTAACACATCTATGGGCCACCATCCAGAGCCTTATTACTACCTGCTTCTGTGGCTATGGCGCCACTGATTTAGCCATGGCTGCTTTTCTAGGTAAATTGTGAGCATGGGAATAGACAGTGTCCGCCAATTACAGCTGATCTCTGATTATTTATTCAAGCCTGCTGTTCATATCAACATGTTTTTATCATTCATTTAATATGGCTTGTCTATGCTTAGGTCCCAGTTGCACCGAGGAAAGTGAGTTTTATACAAACATGTGAAAAATGACTGAATGCAGTTTGTTGTCTTGCTTTGCAGTTGTGTTTGCTTCTCCTTCATTCTTCAGACGACTTTGTTGTCTACAACCTTTCTGATAGTATTTGGATCAACCTGAAATAAAGTTCAGTCTTCTTGTTGAACTAAGCTAAAGAACGATTAGCTTAACATGGTGGTTCCCAAACTATTCATAACGAGCAAATCCCAACTTTTCCTAGCGTCATCACTGACGGACACTTTAAAACAGCAGTACAGTTTAAACACAACTTATTTGATGTGATGTTTTAAAATGGAATACAAATGTGCATATTTTGATATATTGTCATTTTCCCTCAGAAGTTGATGCTTCCAAGAACCAAGTTAGAAAAATTGATAGATGTTCTAACAAGATGACTTCTTGTCTTATGTCGACAAGAAGTCAGAGACTTCTCGCCAACCCTGTCCTTAAAATCTGATATTGCTACCTTGACATTACAGCTACAGTATAAGAGAGTTTTCTTTTACACTTTTGATGATTTTTATCTTGTGAAATCATATTTATCAAACCGCTCCAAGTACAAATTGCAAGACATTGCCTTGTGTTTGAACATATTATAAAGTAAATGCTGCTGCTTTTCAAACTTGGGTTTGATGTCACTCCGAAATCCAAGTTCCAACTTTACAGGTAAAGATTACACAGCTAAATCTTCTCCTTTTTCGCTAGTGATGGCTCCAATTTCTTGGCTACAGTGAAGCGGTTTATTTTAAGTTATGTTTTTAAAAGTAGCTAATGGGTTTGCAAATTAACTAAATGGCTGTTTTTTTCTTTTTGTTTTTTTGTCTGTTCTGATATTCACACGCTCAGGTGCATGTCCCTACAAAGCTCAGGCATGTTTGAACATGACCATATGTTATACTGTTAGCTCCTGCTCATATAATCAGTCGAAGCTTAATTTATGGCTTCAGTAGGGACTTGTTAGACATGCAGCCAGAGTGAAACAGGACTTTCCCATCAGTGGATTGTTTTACTTTCCTTAAAACAGACTTAGAATTGAAACAGGTATGGCAATTCAAGTTTGGCTGGATGTAGATTGGTAATTTATTGATTTGAAAGAATAAAAAAAAAGCTGATTCATTTTAATTTTTTTTCCTCGTCTATGCTATTTTTTCCCATAGTGATTAGATTAAGTAGCTAAATATGATAATATACATAATCCTATTTTCTTCACGTCATCCTCATAATATTGGAAAAATCAACTTGACATTTTAAATGAAAGCTAATTACACCTTCTTTCAAAGTATTTAACCATATTTAGTTTATCTCACATGTAAACTATTTGTTTACATGTGAGAATAGTTGTCTGAAGGTCAATGCAATTCATGTGAAAGACCAAAGCTAACAGGAAACATTTGTTCTTATATTTTTCGCTATATGTCTGTTTTGATGGATTTCTAATGCAGTAAATAGTAAAGTGCCCAAAACTTCAATGTTCTAGTTAAAAGTGCAGTGTTTAATTTCTAGCAGCCCTCTAAACGTCCAGTGATGGATAAATGGAGACAAAGTTATTAGATAAGTGAGCCATTGATTGAATTTGAAATCTGAAACATTTGATATTTGCCGTCTTCAAGAGTTGTTGTCGATTGTGTTGCTGTTCAACCTGCACAAAACGGGGAAACAAATAGTTAATCCCCTGAGACTTTGTCTGAACTAACTCTGTGGTAAGCTAATAGCAGATCTGAGTGTTATTGGGAAAATTATATGCAATATGAGAGCAAACATACACTTCACATAAAAAAAAAAAAAAACCTGCGTAAACACATCATTCATAACTGCATTCCTTTCTGTGTGGGCTTACCAGCCAATTGCAATTAGACGCTTTCTGGAAGGAAGAAAAGATTAGCCTCCCAAATTGTGTGCCTTGCCCAATTCACTCGGAGAAAAAACTGTTTATTTTAAATGAGAACCTGCCTGTCAATAATCCACAACAGATCTCAGGTAAAGTCATTCAGGTCACACCTATGGGATCTGTGAGAGGAAACAGGCTGGAGATAAAATGGTTGGCTACAAATCCCACGGGAATCCTTTTCTGCAGAACTGTCTTCCCCTGAATCACCTGTTGCCCCTGCTCACTGTTTGTACATCAGCTTGTTGCTCAACACCCACACACACACACACACACACACACACACACACCCACACACACCCACACACACACACACACACACACACACACACACACAGAAAAGCTTTCAGCTTCAATCTGCATGCTTTGGTCCTGTGCAAACACAGATCAGCCCATTCTCACTGGGCCGTGTCTCTGGCACTCATCAGGCTGTTTGTACTGCAATTTCCTCCCCAGTCTTATCCATGTTTTGTCCACTGTCATTCCAACAGGATTACAGGACGCTTTCATCATGCAGAAAGATCACTGTGTGGAAAATGCAAAAGAGATTTACTGGTTTGCTCCTTTCGTTAAATGTGTTATCATCACATGAACCCTGAGGTTGGGAATTACTCTTGAAACTAATTATTATTTTTGTCGCTGTAGTCTTGTGTCCATCTATGCAAATACAGCATATTACAGCATAATATTTATTGCACCGATTACAAGTTCTGGAAAAATACTGTAGATAAAAAAAAAAAAATTGTGAGAACCTAAAAATCTTGAGATTTTTCACACTTTGTTACATTACCAAACTTCAGGGACTTGTAACCAAGCGGGGGACAAACTGACCAAAAGTGAACTGTTTGGTCAATGCGTCAGAAAACTAATGCTGCACATCACCCTGAACACACAATCCCTTACTATGTTTCATAATGGGAAGATGTTTTTTTTTTTTTTTTTTAGCAGAGACGAGGAAGCTGACCAGAGTTGGTGGGAAGATGTTTGGAGCCAAAAGCACCTCAATGCTGTAAGAACAACTTTTTGAAGCTGTAAAGACTTGAAAATGGAGGCAGTTCACTTTCCAGTAAGACCTTAAAAATACAGCTCTGGTGGAATGGTTTGAATCAAATCATATTATTGTGTTAGAAATGGCCCAGTTAAAGACCGGCCCTAAATCCAATAAAGAAAATATGGCAAAACTTGACAACAGCTGCAAAGCTGGTATAACTTTTTCCACAAGAAACTCGCTGCTTCAATTGCAGCAAATGGTGATCCTTCACATCATCTACTCGGAGGGGTGGCGGGAAAATGCATATTCCCCCTTTCACATTTTATTTGTTAAACGTTGAAAACAAATGATCTTTTAAATAAGTGAACACAGGCCAAAATTACTGCAAAGTCACGAGTGTGTTTTAATAATTTTTTTGATGGATCACTAAAACTTCTTGACTTGTTACGCTTAAGTTTATTATGAACATTGTTTTTATTTCCACCTGTCTGTTCCTTTCAGTACTCGCTCAAAGCGCTTAAACATGCCGTGTGAACCAATTAGGTTCTTCCTGAGAGCCTGTATGTGTCTTTTTCACTCTAGACTCATGATGTCAATCTACTTAACTTCAAGCTGTTAGAGTAAGTCATCAGAGCAGATTAAGGCTCTGTCTAGACACAATCTGCGGTTAGTTTTGTGTTTTCTCTTCATATTATAGTTAAGGCTTTGGTGAGGTTAAGATTATCCTCAGCCGTTGGAGGCTTCGGCCTTCGGCCACTGGCGGTTCTAATCTGCGGGGGGAGATTTCAATTGACTGAGTCTTTGAAGAGGTGCCCATCGTCTTTAAAACTGATGAGCTGTGAGTCGTCATGACTGCCTGGCCTCGCTGATGTGGTTTTAGGCCTGCTGCCTCCCTCCTATCCAAGAGCCGCTTTCATCCCAAGACAAACAGACACAGTCATTACAATTAAACTGTGTTATTAAAGCGACAGGCTACTGGCAGATTAAGTGAGGAGAAATGAAGTGACTCTTTGTGTTATTGCTGGCAGTCGACTCATTAAAGCTTGAATTTTTGAGTTTGTTGTTCAGGACTCCTAATCTTCTTATTAGCTGACATGAGAAGATTTATGCGCAAAGTTGCACTCTAGGAAAAGTAGCCCCTCGATTTTATTATTCTGTGACAGTTTTTACTATAGAAAACTGTCTCACTTTTTTTTTTTTTTTTTTTTTTTGCTTACAGTCTCCAATATTAACAACAAGAGGGCCCAGGAGACACAGACGACTAAGGGACTCAGTCCTGAGGGGTTTTGTGAGTTGAAGGATTAAGATTATGGGGGAGGTTCTTTCAAATGACTGATGGTGCAAAGTGTGAGAGGTAGCAATGCAGGGCAGGGCGCAGGAGTCTGTGTGGCGGACCATTAGTAGCTTTACTCTTCAATCAGTGCAATGAAAATTGCCACTCATGTCAAAATAGATGCATTTACTGAGAGGAGGACAAGCAAGAATAAAAAAAAAAGACAGGGAGGCTTTATGAGAGTGAGAAAGAGAGAGAGTTATGCAACTTATTTGATGCAAGAGACAAACAAGCGTAGCGACTGAAATTGGCTGATCAGACCGGGAATTGTAAGCAAAGATGTTGATTAGGCTGTGATTTAATTCAGATTTTTTAAATTATTATTTAAATTAATAAATACATAAACTACCAACTGGGCAGCTTGCAGAAGATCAATATGTGTTTTTTTCAATATTACTTCATATGGATTTAGTAGTAATAGTTACACTGAATCCCTTAACTCAGTATCAGTAATTGCAACAATTACTCATGAATGCAGCCACTTTTGTACACACTGTATTCACCAGTATGCACTTTATACAAAAGTTTGCAAATTACCAGGCTGTCGAAATATAAAGATAAATTATTTAAAAACTTTTTGGATCCTTAATGTATCATATAACCAATATTATTCACCAAAAACCAACTAAATCTGTTAGCTCGGGTATTTTTACCTAGCCAGTCATGGCCACACCCTTTAACTAGCACTTTGTTAAGGCATGTTTTGATTATTCATCAGCATTCAGGCTTCAGTTGTACACAGCTGTGGTTATTAATGGTCAGTCCGAGAAACTGAAAAACTTTGTAACAGTATGTGTAATAATGTGATAAATTATGAAATGTTTGGCACAACTCCAAAAGTCAGCATTGGGGAAAAAAAACCCCAAAAAACAAAAGCACTCAATACACTAACTAAAGAAAATGATACACCGTGAAGTATGGTGGTGCCTTCATCATGCTGTGGGGTAACTTTTCATCGAAGCTGGGCTGTTGGTCATGATGGATAAAATCTTGAACAGATCTTAAAATCTGTTCAAGTGTTCAGTTCTGTCAGAATCAACAAAAGAAAAGAATAGTTTTAAAAAACTAAATCTGAATTTTGTTCTCACCAGGAAGAGGGGGGTTTGTGAACAAGAGATCTTATTGCAATTTGATAAATGTTGAGCGCTTTAGCAAAAAATAAAATAAAATAAAAAATCTAAATGTGCGAGCATTGCCAGGGCAAGATGGGAAATGGGAGATGATAGAATCCTATCAAAGAAGGCTGAAACTGAGTCAAGTGGTGATTTACCAAATAATTAATGTAAATTGGTTGGCAGTGGAGACAGTGGCAGGAGTTCATCCTGTACCTGGAGGGTTGCTGGTTCAAATCCCCACTCTGTTTGTCTCAGTTGTTGTTTCCTTGGGCAGGACATTTCACCTGCTTTGCCTGCATTTCAGTTCTTTTTTTCTTGTTTTTCTTGTTTCTTCAAAATTGATGTATTTTGACGTTTTCCTGCTGTGTAAACATTCTCCCTCTCAGTCTGAATTAGGCCCACACTGTGAGAATATCACAATTGCAAAAATATTTTCGGTTTCATGCTTGAGTGAACAGTCAGTATATCAGTGACAGTGACACTATTCATTTCCTTCATCCTCCTCTAATCGAGTATCACTCCAAATCTGATTGGTGCTTCTTTCCATCTACTTTTAGCCCAGTGTCTCTCGGATGTGTTTTGACACAAGTCAGGTTCAGCAGTGAAACACGTTTAAATCTTGCAGAATTTTTAATATGACACTGTGTGTGCTTATCAGCAGTAGTTCTTGAAATGGGTTTTGTGCTCCACTGCCCACAGCAGCCTGGCCTGGAAGAGCTACACATGCATTCCCCGTCCAAATACAAAACTGTTATTTCCACCCTAGATGAGTTTATTATTTCTTATTTTGCAGTTAATAAGGAGTGGCCGTTCCCCTGTAGGTCCTGTAGTAGAATATGTGCATACATCGTACTGCTGTTATTGAAGATAGTGTCTTATTTTCAAGCTTCTAATTTAATGCGAAATTAAATGTATGTCTGATTGTTCTATTTTTCCTTTTCTTTTTTTTTTTTTTTGAGGCAAAAGTTCTACCATCTACTTCACTGAGCAACCCTAAAGTCCCAGCTAATGTGTTTTCATTTGCTGTTTGGATGGAGAAGGAGAACATCTGCAGAAAAACGTGTTATATTTGAAAGTCCAGAGGAGTGTTTATGACCAGACCTGAAATGTAAAATTTCACAGAGGGTCTATGTTAATAATCTTTTATAGCGAGTGGTTTGAGTGAATGTTACTCTCTGCGGGAGCAACATGATGTGGTCTGAAAGCATCGTGGTCTCAGCTGTGATTGACGTATTGCACAGCGCGTTAGTTTTTTGTTTTGCCCCATCATACCAGTTAACGTTGCTAAGGAGAGCAGGAGTCGGGTTATTTTATCTCTGTGATAATAAGAAATGAGAAATGACAGTGGGAGAAGAGGGGTTGTGATTTGTTGTACGTAAAATGCTGTTTAAATTAGTTTTTCTTTTTTTTTTTCTTTGATGGAAAATATCTTTATGTCATCAGTTTAAAGAAAATGATGGGCCCCCATATCTCAGAAACCTTTCATGTCTCCACGAAGGCTGCTAGAATAAATTCTGACATGCTTAACTTTGAAAGAAACTGGATTGTAAGTTTTTCGATGATCATTCAGAGGGATGTATGACGCATGACTCGTTGAATTTGATTAAATGCTTCACCTAAGTGACCAATGATATGTTTATTGTTTTATACAAAGGTTAGCCTGCATACTTTTAAGATAGTATAAGATAGAAAGTATTCCTCCCAAGGACTTGCATAGTTTTTTTCTTACTTTGATCACTAGAGATAAATCCACTTTGTATTTGCTTTCTTTGAGTCACTGCATTGCTCTTACTAATCTCAGACATTAACCATGTCACTTCATACGACCAAATATATTAGTTCAACCTTCCTCTTCAGGAAAACCATTATTGGAGTAATATTTTGGGTTGCCTCAGGCTAAGCACAGCTGGACACCACATGCCTCATATCTGCATTTAAAGTAAGCACTCAGGGATATAGCTCCCACCATTGTTTCACTCCAGTGTCCTCTTATCTTATACAAGCCAGACTAGTTTGCCAACATCTGCACATTTCCTGTCCTTTGGGCACGGCATTTTAGCAATTTCAATTCCAAGTAAAATAATGGATTCTGCACAAAAAAAGTGCAAGGTCAGGTCTTTGTTTTGGAAGAGTTATGCCAATTCGACCGTAGCATTTGGGAGATATCGCCCCTCTGGACACACACTGTTGAAACCCAAATCCAAAAGTAATTACCACTTCTTTAATATTTCTTAGTCAGAAGCATCTTTGCTAGTTTATAAATAAGTTTTGCACACTGCCTGGTTTAAACTAAGGGCTGGAAATGGGTTTCATTCTCTGTGAACTTTTCACCTAAAGTTAAACTTCAAAGTACTTTATTGGGATGTAGTGTGACTTACCAACTGAAGCAAAATAACCAAATTAAATCATAATGAATAAAATTTAAGTTTTTCCACCCATGGAAAGGGTTCTACTTATATTTGTTTTATGCCGTTTTTGCTCTGATACCCCATAATGAAATTAAGGTGATACCAATATTCACTCCTCTCCTGATTGGAGCATGCATGCAGTGGCAGTTTTTTATGTCGGTGATATGGCTCTTGACTCAGGGGGTCACATTTCTGGGGCAACACACGTGCAAAAACGGTCATATTATAATTCCATCCTAAACAAGTTTTCTATTGTTTATTAGCATGTCAAGATATAAAAAGGGAAATGAAAGTAGGGAACCAAACTGATTCACTAAATAGTGAACCCAGTTTGAGATTCATTAAATATTTATACTTTTTGTGAAAACACCAGATATTTCTGCTTTTCTGACATCAACACAATTTTATGTTGAAACAAGCATGAAAATAACAGAACAGTAAAATTTCACATAGATGCCAGATTTCTCTTGGCTTGTAACATTTCTGGAGAAACGTAGTTGTTCCAAAAATCTAAATAATTATGTTTCCTTTCACATTCTGAGCAGCAGAAGGAGTGGCTTGTCCACAGAAAGTATCCCTGCAAGAACTGCCACTTGATATATGATTGTATTTCCCAATAAATAAGCAAATCCAAACAGTCTGAGGCGCAAAACCGGAGACATGCCAGAGAACTTCAGTCTAAATAGCATCTGGATTGATATCTCACTTTGATCCCATCATCAGACACTGCAATTTAGTTCAAGTTCTCTTTAAAGAGGCAGTGTTGTCTAAAGTGGAGGCAGGCCTTGTTAGAGATAGCAGCTGATGCACACTGGAATGCTTTTGGTCTTATCGTATTGTCATGAAGATCCAGCCACAGACACTCAGGAAGTAAAAAAAAAAAAAAAAAGGAGTCAAACTTTCGAAGAAGAAGGACTTGCTGTACTCAGAATCACGCAATGAACATTTTCTTCTCATCACACAATAAAAACAGGGTTTTATATTTTTGAGTATGGTTCAATCCAATCCATTTTTAATGGAGTGTAAAATGTATTTATGTATCACTTAAATAATAAAAAGATGTTTTACTTGATAAATTTAATAACCATGTGGGTCTCTGGATATGTTTATTGATACATTTGAGTTTTATTGGGGTGTAGTGTGTCGTAAAAAGTCTCCCGGCCTATTAATTTGAACGTTCTACTGCTTACAAGCCTGAATGTTTTCCACAGATTATAATACGTTCTGTTGAAGCACTCAGTTACTTGTTTTAACCATCATTTAATTTCTATATTTTATGGGTAACATTACTTTGATGTATAACTGCGCCGTTAACAACATAACAACAAACAAATAGGTATCGCGGAAGGTTTTCAAAAACTGTTGCTGTTAGTGAAGTATGACTCCTTGCATCCCATGAGCCACAGTGGCTCAGGCGACAACAGGCCTACTGGCCGCCTTTCAAAGTTTCCAGCAGTTGGTCAACGTCTTCAAGCACAGACCTGCTTATAATTACTATAACGGAGACAGTAAATCATGACTCGGCATGAGACTAATTTGTGGTGGGGCAAAAAAAGAACTTATTCTTTAATTCTTTATGGAGATGCAGTTAACTGTAAAATACACATAAGAACACATGCAAAAGAACATTTCACTGGCAGGGAGACAGAGCGTGGCAGCCATGAAGAAAGTGAAAGAAGTCTACAACCCCAGCGTGTTCGGGGCGTTCATATTGGTGGAAAATCAAAGCGCATGCTGTGGGACTTGTTAAGGTGTTGTGCCAACATGAGATGGAAAATTAGCTCCAGTTTAGGTAGATCCAAATGCGCACTAAATTCTTAATGCACAATCAACATTTTGCCATTAAAAAAACAAAACAAAACAAACAAAAAAACAATCCCATGACTTTTTTTTTTTTTGATTGACTTACAATAAATCTAAATACAGTCATGTTAAGGCACCTTTAAGTTACAGATTACATGCAATTTGTTGTACTGTAACTTTCAGTTATGTACTTAGCTTTTCACAAATCTTTCCATTTTGGCTTTCTCTTTGTTTCGTAAATAACAACATGGTCAACTTTGTGCTTTTTTTTTTCCAACTTTGGATTAACTTTAAAAAAAAAAATTGGGAAACTGGTGAAACCCAATTGTCACGGCACAAGATCTTGTCACATTGAAATGTCACAATGTCTCAGTTTGTCTCATTTATCTAGTTCAGCCCATAATAATACCACTTAGATGAAGCGGTATAATTATCGACCGAGGACATAAACATGCGTGCAATAATTTTGATTGACAGAGAAAATAGTTGTTGTGATACCAGAGACACCAAAACGAGACTTCTTGTCTAGTTTCCTGGCTGGATGAAAAAAACTAAAGAAGTGTCCACCTCTTTAAGATTGAAAAGATACTACAAGTACTTTACTAGTATATCTCATTATTATATTTATTAATTAGTAATAATTTTGCTAATTTGTTTGTGATGTAGTGTGGATCTACAGCTGGTACAACAGGTGCACACAGAGATGAGGACATGCAGTAATAGTGAGTAACCCAAGAAAGCAGAGAGGAGGAATGGACACTGGTCAGCTTAGATACTGAGAAATTAATGAAGGATGATTGAATGGAGGTGAGGAAATCAGCTGATCAACTGTAAAACGGAGCAAACAGACTGGCTGTGGAAGTGAGTCATTAACACAAAAGAGCTGAACTAGGATTCAAAGAAGCTAAAAACCAAAAGAGAAAAGAATGAATAATGATTTATTAGAACTAAATCCAAATACTGAGACAACAGAGTAAAAATAAAAGGAATTGTGAAACTGAACATAAAGACAAAAACTCATCTGATAACATCATATCAACAATAATGAGCAACGAACAAAATTTGGCAAGACTTAAAGAACAAAATAAACAACAAATGAAAAACAAAAACAAAACAACCGAGGATGATAGCAGGGTGTTGCTCATTCAGAGAAAAAGGTTCGGTTACCTTTTCTAAGACATACTGAAGGCAAAGTGAGATAAACATCAGTGAGATCCAGAATTACTAAAAGCATCATAATGCATAATTTTGTAGGTTTAAATTTCGGGGCTTAATCTTTTAATTGAGCCTAAATAACCAAATTAAATGTTATGTAAGTATCTCAAGTAATGTTAATGATATTACTGAAATACAAAACAATTTGTACTTTTGCTCCAACTGTTCAGTCCTGGACGAAATATATATTGCATGAGTAAAAAAAAATCTTAAACTAATTAACTAATTGAAAAAAAATAGCTTGCTGAGTTAATTTACTTGACAGTTCTCCTAACTAAGCTGACACCAATGACACAAAGAGGAGATTGTCTGACTGCTCATTTTACAATTTTTACTTTTTGTTTGAGACCAAGGCTGTCATCGTCAAACTCATTTTTTGCCAAATCATGTTGTTTTCTGTGGGGATAAGAAAATGTCTTTACATGGTGTTAAAACTGAGTTAAGCTGTGCTGTCCTTTTGGTTGTATGTTTTTGAATACTTGACATCCTTCCTGCTGGCATGGTGTGGAATAACTGATAGACATACAGATGACTCCTTAGTTATTCAAGCCTGCCATCCAACAAAAACAATGTTTAGGAAAGCACTCCGTCAGCCCCTTCATCTTTGTTGTTGATGTGTTTTTGTCTCTCCTGCTCTGCTTTTCACTTTAACTCCTTTGAATGTGCCTCGCTAGGTCAAATGATTCCCTGGCTTCACAGCAGTTCTGTGGTGGCTCCACTAATGGCGCTGTAATTTTGCATCTCTTTGAAGTTCTCCCCGACCGTTGTGTTACCTGAAGTCTGTGCTTCTCTCTGAGGTTTTGGGCTGAGGCAGGCTAGCTACCCTCTGCAGCCTAATTAAATGTAATTGCTCCATTTTGTAGTGGTGCCCGTGTGGAGAGGGGAAGCCTTGTAATAAAAGAGATTGCGTGAAGGGTCCGAGGATCACAGACGCCAAAGAGGAGCCACGAGGAGACGATCGGAGACGCTTCCCCCTCTGTCGCCTCGTCTGTCCTGAGCAGACATAGTCATTACTCCCTCCACTATTCCTGCTCTGGCTCTGTCTCCTCTCCTCTGTTGCTTTTTCTGCCTCTATTCCAATTTTACCACTCTCCCGTACATTCACAGTCATGGATGTGCAAAGCAAGAATGTTTTGTCCACGTTTGCGTCCACCGCTTTGTTTTTCAGCGTCGCCCTCGTGTCTGTGTTTCACCTGAACGGAAACAGCGGGAAGATGACTCCTGCCTGTGTACAGGAAGTGTCTGGTAGGATCTGTGTTGCATTCCCTCAGGTGGCGTCACAGTCGAGGGGAGGAAAAGTAGGAATTCATGGAATCCTTAAGGCACCGTAAAGACTCCGTGACGGAGTCAGACACCAAAATGGGGTTGTTTTTACTCGCTGACACTGACTGCTAGAGCGACGGGAGACGCATACTTTCTGGGAAAGAGAAGAGGAGGGGGAGAGAGAAAAAAAAAGAAGGAAATTACAGAGCAGGAAGGAGACAACATGACACAGTGTTGAGAAGGAGCGCCAGCTTGACCATGACCCTCTGGGATGAGACACTGACACGGGATGTGTGATGGTGTGCGTGAACGTGCGCGCGTGTGTGTGTGTTGGGTACAAAGGTGACTGAGATGCAGTGATAAGCATCATTTTCAGTTTCTGTCACAGAAAACCTTCCAGAGGGATGGTGATAAATGCTTCTCATGCTCCTCCTGCGTCAGGGTGTCTGTCAGGAGATTTGCTTCAGTCATCTTCCTTCGAGCTCTCCTCCATTCGTCTTTTCTGTGCTGTGGTGCCAGTGCGTCTGCCACACGACCCGTTAAGGCTAATGCGACACAGGCTTCATATCGCATTTCAGCCCCACATGAGCGCACCCCACACACACGCACACGCACACACGCACTATCATCCCCGTCCACCTCCTTTTCCTCTCCCAAGAGCTGACTAAACTTGGCCCACGATGTACCCATTTGATCAGAGAATGCAAATCAATAGAAGCCCAAAAGCTTTCATTTGGCATTTTATGCTCCAGGAAAGTGTCCGCTAAATGATTTCTGTTCTTGTTAAAATAGTTGTGTGAGGCAAGAAATGGGGGACAGTGGCCAAGCCTCTGTACAGATGTGAAAGTAGCCAGGATGGAGGTCGAAGGGGAATGCGTGTCTATTTTCTTGACAGCGAGAGTGAGGGGTCTTTCAAGAAAGCCTCGATAAAAGACGACGACGGGAAAAACATCAAAGACGCGGTGAAGAACTAGTGTGGTAAGATCACACACAGCGCCGAGCCTGCTGTCTTTCTCATGACCTCTTTGTCATGTGGCTTCCATGAGAACCAAACATCCAGCCGCAGTTGTTTCCATTCCGAACCAAGCTGCTTTGGTTATCCCGACACTTTTTCCCTCTTTTATACTACCACAAAGCTAATTGCTTGGATGTATCTGCGAGGCTGCTGTTTTTGTGTTATGCGTGAAGGTCTCAGGGTGACATGTGGTCATTTTTTGTCACTCTCAGCTGCTGTCAGAAATTGAAAGTCGCAACTACGGCCGACGATAATCTCAGTTTAAGCCCTTTGTGCCACTTTTGTTTGTTGTTTTTTTTTACGTTAATTTAACAAATCAGCTCAAATAAACCAAACAAGTGCCTTTTTAAGATGTCGGCTTTGTGCACATGTTCTTCTGTTCCATAAATCTGCCAGCCTGATAGGGCTCCAAATCTCAACAGAGAGCGTAACCAATTAACAAGGCCTACACAGTAATTAGCTGTCTGCATGCTGAATAACTCTATACTTTCAGTTACCATTAGTGGCATATCATGAAATGGTTCATAATTATACCATGAATCATATATGTGCTTGATTCATAATTATACCATCTTTATAATTATAGTCATGCTTCCTCTTGCAGCTTGTTTTGACACATTTTCATAAATTCTTGAGAAGAGAGTTGTCAGCATGGAAATATTATTTACTCAGATTGAAGCACGTCTTTTGGCCAAATGATTTTTTTTTATCTTCATTACTGATAAAAATTTTTGTTAAAGTGGCAATCCTTTAATCACTGGAATGCAAGAAGAAAACCTTTTTAATGTCGTATAGTTCTCTGTGACAAGGAAGCAAATATAATCTGCAGTGAAATGGAAAAGTATTCATTCTTCATGAACTTGTCCCATGTTGTTGTTGCATCAAATTCAATATATGGAAAAACAAAGCTACATAGTCTGTTTTTTCTGCTTTATTACTAAAAATAAGAAGATTTGCATCAGGCCTATTTGCACTGACACATCTAGACAAATTTCAAAGTAATTTATCACCTCCAGAAGTCTCTGAGTTAGCATGTAGAGGCCTGCGGTGCATAATTTAATCTCAGTATTAATCCAGCTGGTCTGTGAAGGCCTCAGAGGTTTGTTAGAGAACATTAGTGAACAAGCAGCATCGTGAAGATCAAGGAGCACAGCACAGGGGTCAGGGATAAAGTTTTGGAGTCGTTTAAAGCTCGGTTTGGTTATAGAACAACATCCCAACCTTTACTTATGGCACGAAGCACTATGCAATGCATCATCTGAAATATTGCAAATCTATCAAGACTTATCGAGCAAACAGGGAAGAATGTGTTTTTGTCAGAACATTGTGCTTAGGTGCCAGACGCTAGATGAGGGAAACAACTAGCCTGGTAAAAACCAGATCATTGTTCTAGGCCAGACGTGTCAAACTCCAGTCCTGGAGGGCCACTGTCCTGCAACTTTTAGATGCTGCATCACACCTGAGTAGAATAATTAGGACATTAGCAGGACTCTGGAGAACTTATCTACACAAGAAGGAGGCAATTAAGCAGTTTGATTTTGGTGATTTGTACCTACGGCACATCTAAAAACTGCATCCTGAGTTTGACACCCCTGTTCTATTTGCTTTAGTTCCTGTTGAACTTTTAATTTTTACTCAATTTCTAACATTTGCCCATGGCATATGTAGTGCACCAGTTCAATACTATGAAGCTTGCTGGAAACCATCCCCCACTGCAGAGAGAGAAGTGTTGAGTGAAACAAGGCTGCTGTTAATGTTGATTCAATCGTAAGAAGTGTGGCTAGCGCAGACTGAACGGCTTCGTTCACTTCCTCCGCTGCCATTGATAAAACTACAGGCAGACTGCAATTCTAAAACAGCGCAGAAAATCCAACATCATCGTTCACAGCTTCTCCTTCTGTTCTCTGATTGCTGCGGTTGAAATCCATTTCAATGGGAGAAAGCCCAGACTGAGCAGTGAGATTAGAATTGGCCAGAATTGCATAGGAAGGCAGCGACCAGGCTAGGGAAAAACTTACACTTATGCATAACCCTGAACACACCACCCCAAGCTAGACGGAGCTGATTAGAGAATGGATGAGTTGAAACTGGGGCGGAGTTCTTCTTCTAGGGAAATAACTACGTCCGTAGTTGATGTGGCATACTCTCTATCAATGCCTATTCATGTCTCCAGTCAAAGTCTGGATTCAAATCCAATTGAGAATTTTTGCATTGACAAGAAATTGATGTTCACTCTGCATCCAGTCTGGTTGAACTGGATCTAGAGAAAGCACATGGAAAATCTTCAAAACATGCCCTCCTGTAGTTACAGTGAAAGGAAGATCTACAAAATATGTATTAATACAAACTTGTCAAATTTTCAGAATTGTTGTAAATTTTGAAAAATAGGTAACTTTCTTTTCTACTTTACTTCTGCACTACTTTGTGTTGGCCTATGAAATAATATCCCCACAAAAACATATGTTTGTTCGTGAAACATGACAAAAAAATTGGAAGAAAAAATAATAAAGGGGTATGAATAAGGTCGTGTATTTATGTTCTATTTATAGCAGTATCCATGTGTTTTTTTAATTGTGGTTTTTTTCTTCTGCGGTGTACAGTGCAAGTCAAGCTGGAATGTGTTCACAACATGAAACTGCATTTCGTCCAACCATGTGTCTGCTTTATGATTAGTTCACTGTTCACTCCACAGTCAGAGCGTAGTAGGTGCCCTGGATTTAATGCAACTGTTTGAAGTGTAACTCTTCAGATGGTTTTCATTCATGGACGTTATCAAACACAGATGGAGCCACGATTTCACTCAGCATGATTCAAATATTAATTTCTCTGAATCTGCTTGTAATTAAAGCATTCAGTAAATGTTCAATCGCTTCAGAAAAACCTGGCCTGCCGGAATTGGCGTGACAAAAGCAGCGTGAGCCGTTGACACCAGTGAAGGACCACCCCTGATTCGGACTGCAAGTGATCATGCGCGTCCGTCAGAGCTCAAGCCCTACATCAAAGCAAAGGAAACGATACGACTGCGAGCAGGATTTTTCTTTTTTGTCCTGGTGTGAGAAAATCTGGAGTGTTTTGAGTGCAGTTAATCTCTTCTTTGGATACACAACAGTGGAGGCATTCTCCTGGAGACACACTCTAAAAAAAAAAGAAAAAAAAAAGAAAAATACGGTTAGGTAAAAAGCGAACCAATAAATAAAGAAAAAATATTTTTTTTTAAAATAGATCAGGCAACAAATAGCAAAGAAAATCAAAATTTTATCAAAAATTCACAGTTCCAATCAGGATTTATCCTAGAAGAAAAAAACAAAAAACAAAAACAAAAGGCTATTGATTTGTAAAAAGAAAACAAAATTGTGTCTAGAAAGAATATTACTACTGATTACGTTCAAAAGTAAAAAAAAAAAAAAAAAAACAGAAGTCTGAATAAATGCCTGGGTGGTTAAAAGTGGCAGAAATCCACTGACAATTTTAATTTAAAACAAGGTTTACTTTGGATAAGAGAACAATAAAAGTAAAAAGAAAGAAGAAGTAAATGTAAAAAGAAAAGAATAATTGATTTGAATTGAAAAAGCTGAAGGACTGAATGGGGACTGCCTGTTACACAAATTTTCTTCTAACCACATAATGAGACAGTATAGGTGTGTGTCTTTGAGATGACATGGCTGATCCACGCTGCAGTAAATCCACTGTGTATCTTTCTTGTGGAGTTCAAACAGCAACGCTTCTGGTTCGGTGACAGGTACAGCAGACACCTGCATTAACTCTTCTTCTCTTCCACTTTCAGATTCTTTACTTACCCTGCTTAACAATATTCCATTGCATTCCAAATATCCGCTGTTGCGATATTTGGGAGAGTATTAATTAAAATAAAACAACACAGTGTGCCGTATTCAACTGTTCTTCTGTTTTTTTTTTGTTTTGTTTTTTTTCCTGATATTTTCTTATGCTGGGGATGCACTGCATGGTTTTCAGTCTAATTCTGCACTTGATTCTGTGTCAGGGAAAGTCTGTGTCAGTCTGCACCAGTTGTGGTCAGTCAGCATGGTGAGTCGGCACAAAAAATCTGCTTCTGTGAGACGGGGTGAAGACTGGAGTCTGCAGATGTATGAGAGGAGAACTGACCCAAACAGACCTAAGTTGCAAGTAAATTTTGCTAGAATTTTTTTTTTAATCCCCAAAACAATGTGGGAAGATTTTATTTTATTTTATTTTGTTAAATAAAGACAGGTTAAAGATTTTTACCCGAAAACAATTAAAGAAGCATCAACAGGCCAAATCAAATAAAGGTATTAGCTTAATAGTGTGCACCTTTGTGCAACATTATTTTAGTTCTATATATTTCATTTCACTTCCTAAAAAAGTTGTTTTTTTTTTTTTTCAAATAAACAAGTGTTGCATAGTAAAATGCTCAGTGGGAAAACGTTTTGACATTGAACCGTTTTTTTTATGTGACAGCAAGCTGATAAGGATGCACATCATCCAGGCTGCCACTTTGTGCAGCGCTGACAGTTGTTCGGTGAAGGATAAACGGGTATGGGCGCACAACTAGCACATCAATCATACTAGCGTCCATTTGGATTGTGGGAAACAAAGGAACTTGTCACAAGAAATGCATACAATCAGTTCGCTCGACTATAAAATCTTAATCATCCAGTGTGTGTGGAATCCACGCAGATCACAGAATACACACAGTACAGAGTAAATTTGAGAGTTTAAGGGAAAAAAATCTGGAATGACTACACCACCCAAATTCTTCACTTTAGAAAAGTTTATAAACTATCTCCTTTATAGAAACAGTATAAATTAATAAAGGGAACAAAGGTGAATATTTAAATACAGTTTTTTTTTTCTGTTTAATGGAAAAAAAGATATTAACGGAACCACATGAAAGTAATTTATAATATAAGCTATCCACAGGGACAGACATGGACCACTGAGTACTGAATAAACTTCACCTAGGTCAGAAGAGCAACATCTAAATAAAAAAAAAATACATTATGGCCTCTTTCATTAGGCTGCAATGCACTGTGGGGACTTCCTGGGTTAATAACTGGGATGAGGTTTGCATTACTTTGTGTCTCAGCAGCAGGAGAGGAAGACAGCCCTTTAATAGAGCAGCTTCAATTACACCACAGGAGGAAAGCAATGTCCTCTTGGATCCCATTAACAAAAATAATTTTCAACTTGTAATGTGCATGCACATGTGTGTATTTGCAGGTTAGAAGCCTTATGCATGTTCATTGGTGTAAAAATAACTTCACCCAGTGCTTTGCAAAAAGTGATTCCCAAAGAAATATTTCACAATATGTTGTGCTATAGACACAAACTACAGTGTTTTTTGTTGATATTTATGTGACGGACCACTTCGCATAAGTATCTTGTAATTTTGACGTTGATGTAAAGGGATACATAGGTTTAGCTATTTATTTATTAGTAAATATACAGAAAAAAATGTAGAAAAGTGTCAGAAATGTGTTCCAGCCTCTGTATGCAAATTAATCTCATCATATATAAGCCTATTCTTCTTAGACCTCAGAAGCTTGTTAGGGAATATTAGAGGGGGGGAAAATGTTATGAAAACACAGGGGTGATGCCTGGGGTTGAGTTATGCAAAAGTTTAAAAAAAAAAAACAATATAATTAACTTTGAACATTTACTGCTCAGTCCATCATCCAAAAACGGAAAGAGTCCTAAAAATCTATAAACCCACAAAGACTCAGCCATCTACAGGCAGAACAACAAGATGATTGATCAGAGAAAAAGTGCACAGTCTAATGATGACTGCTCAGGACTGCAGAGATCCACAACTTAGACAGGAGACTCTGTCACCAGGACAATTATTAGTCAGTGACTTTATAAATCTGGTTATGCGGGAAAAGTGGCAAAGACTGTTAAATTGTTGAAAGAAAACCACAAGAAATCCATTAGAGACTGCCATAAGGCATGTAGAATAAATTTTAAAAAATGTTTCCAGCTTCATGCAAAGCACTATGTTAAGAGGAAAACTAAATGTGTGAATAATCCTAACACCATCTTTCCACTGAGCCATCATTCTATTTGGGTTACTTTTCATTTCAAGATCCAGGGAAGTTGATCACAGTTAAAGGAAAGATGGGGAGCACAATAGAGCAATCCCAGAAGAACGCCGGTTACAAGCTGCAGAATTTTTCTGTTATAAAAATGACCCTTTAACAACCAGCTAGAGCTGAAGTGGAATTTGATCAAATCATGTTTTTGTTATGAATTGCTCAGACATGAGTCTAATATAAATCTGTGGCACCGTTTAGAAATGTTTACAAAGCTTGAGCTGTTTTACAAATAAGATTGGGTACAGATTTCAGTTTCTAGATATGCAAAGCTGGTAAAAGATAAAGCCTTATTCAGACTGAAGCAAAACAGGGTTCTGGAAAGCATTGATATATGGGTGCTAAATATATGTGATAGGTCCATGTTCCATTTTCCCTCCACTTCACAAGTGTGCACTGGTTTTATATTGGCTGTCGCATCCACAAACATGTTAGTATTGTCCTCACTCAGCACTGGAAAGACTGATGTGATTAAAAGTTCTGACCGTGCACCAACATCTGTCAAACTGCTGTATGTTGATAATCATCGCAACTACCGTCTAATTGCTGCATCTTATCATGGGCAATTAAGAAAATACGGAACTTCTAAAACACCCTTTGGTTATCTTTTTTTCCACCCCCAAAATTCATTCTTTCTGTCTCTCCTCACCCATCAGCTCCTCAAACATATGTGGCCTCATGTCAATGGATGCCTCTTCCTGTGACTGCCTTTTGAAGGAAGCTATTTTGTCAAATGCCAAAGCTATTGGTTTGCTTCATTTCCTGTCAGATAAGCAGCCACAAAGAGCTCTCTTTTTTTTTTTCCCCCTCCTCTCTCAACTGTTTCTAACATCTTAACATCCTCTTCTCTCCCTCCCGGTTCCCCTCCTACCCATCTTGTTAGTTGATAAAGAACGCTGTAATGCCAGGAAGGACACACATTCCTCACAATGGCGTCTCAGACCTCTAAAGCTCAGCTTCCTCAAAATGCATTTGACACATCAGAGGAAAGGAGGGATGTAAAAAGAGAAAGTACCATGTAAGGAAAAATGATGGATAACAGCTTGAAGCCGTTTTCACAGACTACCTCTGGAAAATGTTACTTCATCATGTCATAGATTGGCCTTACACACAAGTAGCAGGAGGTATTTCTGTCTGGTAAACTGTTCTGTTAATTTTAGTTTCATCACAGGTGGCTCTAAGCAGAACAGCACATGGATGTTTGCTTAGATTGTGCTTTTGACCTTGTCTATTTGTCCACTGGCATTAGTATTTGTTCTCACTGCCCTAATGCCCCTACTATAAAACCATGTGTGGTATTAACCAGTTAACTGGCCACACCAAAATGACGAAAAACGCCTGAAAAATTAAATACCCAAATCAAACCAGCTGCTGTTCTTGAGCCCTGTGGTGTTCCAGCAAAAGCCTGGTCTCTTTATAAATATGTCAAGTTAATTGTTTTATTTTTTTCTGTCAAAAATGCCTTAACTGTAATTAGTGTAGATACTAATAAAAAAAAAGGAGCATGTGCACGATTTCACTGCAGGAATGAAAGGCACTATTCTCGATCTATTTTCATAATCCTAAATTCAGTTCACAGTCAAATAAACAAATGTACAAACACATCTCTGTGTTTTCAGTTTAAAAAATTAATCCAACCATAACACTCATCCACATACAGGTCTGGTCTTAAAACACACTCTTTCCAAGATCCCTTTTCTCTGTTTTAATCTACTGACCTTGTTGTTATTTGTCTTGTAAGATATCTTTGCAGAAAGCCATTGGAAGCACCTGTGTGCTGGAAAATATCATGTGTGATCAGGACACTTGGATTCTCACAAGTTTGTCCCAGACTGATAAGTGTAATGCTATCCATGTGCCTACAGACTGGTGATTTGTGCTATCTTACAGAAGTTTGCGGTCGTTAATCTCCATTTGAAGATCTATCATCACTTTATTCTCTTTAATCTTAAAACCGTGCTTTTAGTACTTACTCATCTTCTTTTTTAAACCTTGAAAGTGCCCGGAAACGGTCTCCAGATGCTCCAGCTGTTGTTACTGACAAGAAAGACAAGACATTATGCAACAAAAATAGCAAAGTACAGCAAAGTACAGAGCTATTAGCATTGCAGTTTATTTTTCTTTTTTTTTCTATTCTGTTTTAGTTTTAATAAGTGTTTTGTAAATAGTACATAATGCACATATAAATACATGCATGTAGATATGGCTAAAAACTAAATTAAAAATTAAAACAGCAACAAACTCAAGTGTACCTCCCTTTACAGTAAATAAAGAAATTTTTTTAGTTAATTTGATAAATATAACAAACTGCGATAATCTCTAATATTTTTACATATTTTTACATACAAAAAAACTTAAGTATGCTTATTTGTATATTTAAATTTTAATAGGTATTATAAAGTTTTACAATAATGTACTCACATTTTCTCGTTTGAATTGGAACATTTTCAGCCTCATTCTTCTGCTGACAATGCAGAAAAAGCTGCATGATCATGAAGAAGCAGCAAAAAAACAGGAAAAAAAAAACTGTTACATATAAAGCTTTCCCAGTTTGGCTCCAATCAAAATGGCTGAAATGCTTGTGGCTTCGTGATTAAGCTGCTGCAAACCACACAGCCCAGGGAGAGTAAACCAAACATTTAAACCAAAAACCAGATACGGGCAGTCTGGGCAACAACAGTGGCATATTAGTAATTACCCCAAGACAAAATGTCCGTCATTTGTGTGTAACCCACTTACAGGCAATTCAGCTTCTCAGCACATAGAATTATGTCTGGGAGGCTTGGGAGGTTTTTGAATAATACGAAGCAACCATTTGACATCCCTGAGACGACAGGAGCTTCACTGCCTTTTCACAGTGATATCTTGTAAATTTACATGAAAAGCAAAAATTTTACCAAGCCCTTGGACTTCAAATTTAGCAACAATTCAACGTCTGCAGAGCAACTCCTCACAAGCCCCTATGCATCCCTTTCTGACCAGTGGAACCTTGTCCAGAAGGAAAATTTACCCATCTGTCTGGCAAATGCTTCCATATGGACGCAAAGAGCAGGGCACATTCTTGTGGAAATGAAAGCAGCTCCTTTAATCTAAGAGACATAATCAATAATTGATAAGAGTTGTAGCCACAGGGCAAAGCGGTAGTTTGAAGACAACTTAAGATTAGAGATGGGACAAAATGAGGTGATATTGGGGGTCGATGTTGAATTAAAACATTATGCATGGAGGACTGGAATTACTTGCTTGGTAATCATGAGCACCTATCAGCTCTTCAGATCACTTCCTGCAAGCTTACCTCAGTCGTCTTAGAGTGATCATTGTTTTATCAGGAAGGAATGCTAATTAGAGAGATTGAGAAGAAAAACCTCGCCAACATCACACAATTACAGAATGCGGTCAGGTTAAATGATACAACAGAGGCCTTCAGAGTAAATAGTAAAGGAGTAGAAACTTGGATTACAATTATTGTCTAGCAAATATTTACCAAGTAAAAGACTGGAACATGGTTAATGACTGAGCTGGGGGAAGTCAGAGAAGTCAAAATGTGCATTTCAGTAACAGTGGGGTGAGATTGAGGTTTGTTAGTTTGTTTCAACCCCCCCCCCCCCTGTTGCATGTGAGTTGGACGTTTGATGTACGAGATAAGCAAAGAGCAAGTCCCTTTCAATCATCACGTCAACCTAAATCTCAGTAGGAATTCAAAAATAACACCAAGGATGCAGGGAGTTTTCAGACTTGGCTTTGATTCAGGGCTTTATAGACTCAAGGACCAGAATTATATTTTAGTGCCAGCAGAAAATGTTCATCTCTAGAGCTGTTTCTAATGACATGGAGTGGCTTGAGATGGGCGCTACTGGTCATAAAACCCCTAAAAATAGAGATGTTTCTTTTTGCAGTCCCACAGCTACCAGCAAACAGAGCATGACAAGTGGTGACACCAGCTAATGTCTCTGTTTGTTGTTTTTTCTTTTATTCAAATAAGCATGGAATAATAATAATAAGCAAATTATTTGAAAGCTCACAGTACTGGAGACAAACATGAGCATCTTAAACCTTTACAGTAGCTGCAATGAAAGAATTCCTTTATATTACTTTACTGAGGAAATGCTCTTTTGTTCAGCAAATGGGATAACACAAAAACCAGCATTGGCTCTCTTAAACAAACTTATGTGTAGTATGTGGTTTGTAACAGCAGAGGCATCTATGAACAAACTCTCTCAGTGTCCACAGTGTACCAAATTACGGTCAAACTTGTCATGCATGATAAACTAACTTCTTTGTCTCCGGCTGCAGCTAGACGAAACGTTGGGGTGTGCGCATGTATGAGTTATACTTTTCCCCAAACTCGATTGTGAGAGTGTTTCCCACACACAACGCGGGGGGAACACACACACAGTTAGCGACCTCAGCGTAGCTGTTTGCTGTGGCTATTGGGTGTTCCTAATCATTTTCTAACCCACAACACAGACAATGAGCATGCTGTCCTATTAAGATTTGATTCTGTGAGTAGAAGGCCAGGCTGCACATGAAGAAAAGGCAGATGCAAGTCAGGTTGTAATTTGTTTGACATTTTGATTCATGGAATACCTTTTAAAATCTTGTGCTTTGGTCGTGTTTATCAGTAAACGCTGCCAGAGAGAAGATAAGAGCACCCCGTGTTTCCAGAGTGAACTTGGCCACTTTACTCATTTACATTTGTAAGGCCTCCCTCTTTTGTCGGCTCATTTTAGGCTGCTTAGATGTTGGTGTCAACAAATCAACATTTAGACACCGTACTAATGTGCTGCTGAGAAGGCCCAGCGAAGATAACTACCTTTGATATGACCCCCTGTGACTCAAAGTGTCCTCGGCTTAGCCTCACCAGCAGGGGCAAGACAATCCAATCCATTTGCCCCCTACAGAGATCAAAGCGTTTGCCTCCTCCACACCATTCTATTTCTAAAGACTCCACCTTTGTAAAGTCTCCACACAAATAAGATTGTGCCTTTATCTTTGGCGGGGTTAAAGACAGTGTTTTTGAAAGGGCAGAAAAAACAAGCAGGAACATTAAAGAGTTTGGGTGTCGACCAAGACAAGAGAGACTGGGGGAGCAAGATGGCATAAAAGGAGGTGGTGAGTGGCAAAAAGCTCTGATTAAGGTCTGATGACTGCTAATGGGACAATCAATGGTTGAACTACCGGGGCCATTAATGTGCTTTAGTCTGAGAAGTTGATAACCCATTGAGTAAACCTTTGCCATTACACAACAACTTGGGCTTCCGATGCTCTCAGCCGAAGATATTTTGTCTCAAACCAATACACTCACTCCCCATTTTAGGAGCTTTAGCACTATGGCTCTCGAGTTATGATTCAATTTACCACTGGCAGTACTTGGGCTATAGTTTGATACCTGGAAGTTGGATTTTTGGAATTTCCTTTTGGAACCACAAAAATATTTTTTGAAATTGGAATTTCAAGTAGAAAAGTCAGAGACCACCAAGCAGATGTTAGCTGAGTATCTAATGTAGCTCCTGCAGGTAGTTACATTAGATGTAGGTTGCATTTCTAGTTGTTTGTTGTACAAAATACTACCAACAGGTTCACCAAAGTGGTCTGTGGGTGCAAATGATTTATAAGATAAAAATCCCCTGATGAACGAATAACTGAGGCTTGAGTTTGGTAATAACTCCAAGTCAAAATTCCAACTTCTAGAAATTTTACTGTTAAGAATACAAAATTCAAAATCGAAAGAAAAATTAACCCTCTGAGTGGAAATAAAACTCATAATCACAGCGAACGCTGATACCAGTCAAGCAGGGAACATTTTTCATTTCATTTTCAGGTTTTGAATTTCTGCCAGCACCATGGTAGTCGTGAGAATGTCGAATTGACCAAGGAGATATTTGTTCTAGAAACATTTGAGAAATGCAGCTTTTCCATTTGCATTTACAAGCTTAGAGACATCTATTTCTTATGCCCCGTAAAAGCAATAGTCAGTCTGCTCTATGCATTCTGAATTAGATACGGTCACCAGCAATTCTTACTGGTGGCATGCACTTATGTTGGGGTTTGCGAGTCACTGCTTAAATTGTCTCTCCTTAGAGCTAGAAAGTTATTTTTCACAGAATACTGGTTTTGCGGTAACCTGCTGTCAGTCATCTTGGCTAATTGACTGTGACTCCATAAAGTTGCCATCGTCCTATGTTGCACGACTTAATGTAAGTTTATTCCTTACTGAGTTGTAACTCACTCTACCGGAGTTTCAGCAACTGTCCCACTTTGCGAAAGCATTTTTTTAAACTTCTTCGAAACTTAAATAATGAGTAAATTATATGCAATTATATGTGTAAGACATCTTTCCTCAATGTGCCTGTGGCTGAGGCAGACTTTACATAGAAGCTAGGATGTTTGCCAGCCCCTGGCACTGGCTCATGTCTCAGCCTCATGCCGCCACCAACAAGCTTTTGGACAAACCATAATGAAGAGTACGCATTTTTATCCCCTGGTGCATCTGTTTGCCCCCTGCTTGCCTGCAGACATTGCATGCTGGGATATTATTCATGAAATCAATGGTCTGACTCGTACACCTGTGTAAGGGCAAACTATATTGGACATAGAATAATAATGAGTTAAATCCATTTGAGGTGGTACATGTTGCCAGCATGATACTCGAATCCTGCCACCACTAGGTTTTCTTTCTGGAGATAATGAGCAAGCACATCCCTCCAAAACAGAACTTAGCATTTACATCAGCAGACAGAAAATAGCATTAAAGCAACAAAGCTTGTGAGCAAACAAGAAGTCTCACTTTGTGTCTGCATCTGGTCATATTTTGGATAAAGAAAGCTTGTTTTTCATTTAGTGATTGAAATGTTACTCAATTAAAAATAGTAATACTTCATAACAATACTGCTCAAATAGAAGTAAAAAGTAGGTACAGTAAAAAAATAAAATAAAAAAAATACTGCTGAAACTTTTTGTTAAAGTTAATAAATCTACGGATAAATGTATCTGCCGACCTTTGAAAAATGCTAATAACGTTTCTAGAATTTATGTTTTACAACTGGAGGAGTAAATTTGCATTTAACTTTTGAAGCCTAAAAATTTTACCCCAGCAACCAGCTGCCAAGCCATCCTGTGAAACGTGTAATTAGTATTTGCATTTGTATTAGTGTCAGCTGACACAAAAATTGTTAAAGTATAAAGATGTGCTTCTTTTTTTTATTCAGCCTGTACACTGTAGAACTTTCTCTAGCTAAATTCATATTGAACTAGTGTATTTATAGCAAAAATAAGGCAGCTTTGAATATTAGAAAATGAAAAAGTGTGGGAAGCTGACATGAAAAATTTATAGGACCTCCTAAATTATTTTAATCACACAGACAAAGTTTGTTAAGGGGAATGGGGCAGACTGGAATGGAATCCGAATTTATGATGAGATTTGCAAAAATATATAATCTGTCATGGTGTTTATTAATGTGTCTCTTGTGATGTCATCAATTAAAAAAAAACTACTTGTTTTTCATCAGTTGACTTTTGCAAACTTTGTATTTTTGAGAAAACATGAAGTGAAAATTCGGTAACACTTTAATTGAAGGGGGGTGAATAAGACTGTCATGACAGTTTCATGTCAAAGTGTCATTCAGTAAATTATGACACTTTTATTACATTACTGTTTAAACTTTACCTTTAATAACATAAAGTTACCTAATTTTTAAAGTGCAATCAGTAATACTTTTATAACAAATTTATATCAATAATGATTTCCTGGTTAATGTCAAGTTGTCATAACAAAGATATTTTGAATAATGTCAACTTTGTATTAAAAGTGTCATAATTTACCGAATGACACTTTATGACAACAGTCATAAATATTCATGAAGGCTTATTCATGTTCATGACAGGTGTTATGTCATGTTTATGACAGTGTCATGTCAGTCTTATTCACCCCCCTTCAAATAAAGAGTTACCGAAAATTATAATTTATACTAAGTTATAACAAGTGGGTAAGAGCATCAGTATTTGAAAACTGTATTTTATTTTGTTTTCTCACTTTTCTGTTGATGTGATGTTAAAATGTGTTTAACAATCTGAAGCACTTGTGTGTGACAAAAAGTGAAAACAAATGTGCAAATGAATACTACAACAAAACTTGTCAAACGTGTTTGTGGTTCCACTCTGGAATCAAGTTATTTAGAACCCACCCATATGACTTTAACTAAGTTTGTTAATCTTTTTCACTCATCTTTTTTTTTTCTTTTTTTCTTTTTTTTTAGTTAAAGTTGAATGTCAGATCTAAATCCAACATTTTTACAGCATTAAGGTCAGCAGATCTGGATTCCATTTGTCCCAGCACACTGACATGAGTGATGTTGATGTTCTCATCTCACGAGCGGAAGCAGTGCTTAGGCCTGTGAGTAGGTTAAGGATGTACACAAAGACAAAAAAAAAAGATAGGGGAGTGCGCAACAGCAAACAGAAACAAAGACGCAGGAAGTGACTAAGAACCGGGAGTGTAACATTACACCCAACGAAAGCACAGCGCGTCATCACCTCAATCTGTGAAACCCTTGTTTGCTCTGTTGTGTTGATATCACGCAGGCCCCAAATTAGTGGAGCAAACCTGTTCTTCACCTGTATTCACACACTGAACACATTGTCCTTTGTTTAATTATTATTTCCCCAAGGATAGGGAGATTGCCTGAGTTGCTCAATCGAGGTGATTGCTATACCTCAAAGATGAATGGCAAGCATTGTGTTTCATTTCTATTACATGGCGTTTGCCAGCAACCAGAAGTGTGACACCTCCTAATAAAATGTTTACATAAGAGCTTGATTTTGATCAGAACACTCTTCTGTCTTTTTCATCTGGCAAAATAAAACACATTGCACTTGTGCACTCTGGGTTTGTTTCTTTAGGCGTTTGATCTCCGATGGTTGGCTTATGAATTTGTTTCATTCATATGAGCTGGTAATGGTTGGCACCATTACCAGCAAAACAATAACAGTAACAGGTTTATTGTGAGTCCAAGATCATGAAGGAAGATAAAACGTTCAATTTAACAACCGCAATAAAAACAAATACCTGGATTTTATAATCCAGTAAGTGTTGTCACGATAAGATTCTCGCAGAATGCCCATCTATCCAGATCAAAGTACACTTTGTTTTAGTGTTTATGTATTCTTATAAGGTGATGTAATAACATACAATACGCACAAATATGTAAATTATAAGAAGGTTTAAAACTGGATAGAACTTGCTGGCATGTGCACTATTTTTACATCTGATGGAGCTACTTATTGGTAGTAGGGAAATGCACATAAAGTTGACTCATTCTTCTGGCATGTCTTCAAGTGTTTCCCATACATTCAAAGTTATTTTCACCAATCAACTTCTGTTACATCTACATTTAAACTCACATCTTCCTTTATTCTCCCAACAAACAGCTTAATGTGTCAAGTACACAACTAGGTTTGTAGAGGTGCATGCACTTCTCCCTAGCTGGGAGTTCATCTCTAATGCAATCTCACAAAAATAAGAAAAAATTGAATCAGCGAAAGCATGTCATGGTGATTTTCTCTCTCTCTCTCTCTCTCTCTCTCCTTTTTTCTCAGGATGGAGCAGATTATTCAGGCTAGGGCAAACAGAATTCAGCAGCATACCTGTCCTTAATCACTGGATCATTGCTACTTCTTTTTAAGGAGCTGCCAAAAAGAATAGAATAGAATAGAATAGAATAGAATAGAATAGAATAGAATAGAACATACACATATCTAACAATTCTAGAATTTTTTGTGGCCCTATCTTGATGCTCTTGTCACACAAGAACAAGAATTTGTGTATATATAAGTGCATATATACTTATATGTATAAGTACATACTTATAAAATACACAGGTATTGAACACTAAAAGGACATCATGGTATGCCTGTGCAGTGGAGACAAACAGCAAACAGGTGTGCAATAACAGCAAAAATATCTTTCAAAATTAGTAAGAAACAGAAACTGAGCAGTCATTATGGAGATTGTGCAAATGCCAGCAGGGATGTAAACTATGGTTATAGTTTTAGAGTATCAATAATTGGATGCTTCGCTATTCAGGTCAGTATGAGCTGCATAAATTCCCCCCTCCATCTCTCTAGTGTTGTAGCTCAGCTCCTGCTCCACCTCACATGGAAGAAACACCTGCTGCTCCTAAGTACATGCACTACAATTCCCTCACTCACTCTTATGCACTCACTCTCTAACTCATTCAATGGCCATGTAAGATCACATTAAGGTCAAATGGTAGCTTATCGTATTTGGATTTCTATATGCAATGTGCCTGAGTTTGGTATGGTACTTACAGCTTCGGGAAAGTGGATCGCTTGTTGGAGTTGCATGTGGGAACTCTCGTGCTCCATCACATATTCTGACATGCAAAATGATTGCATGGAAGGAGGTAAAACGCACGCCAGTAGACGAGCTGATTCATTCTTCTGGCATAAAAACAACAACTGTTGACGTCTGCCACTGTGTGGGTGAATGCGCTATTCCCTAAATCGTTCACACCTCAATAAGCTCGTGGAGTTGTGTTTAGAAATGTGTAAACTGCTGCAAAGCAGCATGTAGCAACATGGCTCTGTGTGTGTGTGTGGTGCATTGTTGTTTTTCCAAAATCCACGAAATGTACCATAGCTATGTGTATAAAGTGCACACACTCACAAACACACGTATAAATATATAAACACAGTCTGGCCGTCCTTCAGTTGGGGCACATGCCTGTGGCCTGACTGAGTCTGTGGCTGGTGTAATGATGACAGGCTCACAAGCACACAGATTCCAGGACCACCACACACATGACTTGGCTGGGCCTCCGTGTGGTATATTGTGCTGCTGACAATGCTCCAATTACTCTCAATTACTCAGAAGAATGGACATTAAATTTTTTAAATGGTTGTGTCTCAACAGTAATAAAACATACTTGTGTACAAGAGTAAAAATAGCAATACCACAATGTGAAAGTGCTCCATGAAAAGTTAATTGTAAATATTATCCGTGGTAGCTTCAATCATAATCTGCCTGATCCCATACACTTTAATCCTGAGCAGTCATTATGGAGATAGAATGGCTCTTAGCATTATATGACAGTGTATGAAAGTCTACTATTTTCCAATTATTTATCATGCATTAGACTGAAATATTTTAATCCAGTTCCAGGGTTATGAGAAGTTAGTCTCTTACTCTTTTTGTGCTGTCGTTTACTATAAATTTAGTTCAGTTTGTGTTGGCGGTTGACCCAAGACAAATCAGAGCCAAGACCGATCATCTTAAAAAAAAAACAAAAAAACAGTTCTAAATATATCATAGCAGTTTATGCTATCACTATTTTCTGAGTCTTCAAATCACTGTGATGATATAAATAATACATATGTGTTAGCCTTGTAGACAGAGACTAACAGGTATTCTGAAAGATGTGAAGACCAAAGCCCTCTTCTACTGCCTCAAAACAACTTCAGTGTTAAAAACATCATAGTAGTTTAAGTGAATAGCATTTCATTGACCTTTAAACCATCATGACAATTGCCTTTGTTGATTATTTACAGAGAACATGGAGGTGGTGTGCCACCAGTGATATTCCCATGTAAAAAACTGAGCATCAGCTGAGTTAAAAGTAGAGCAGTTTAAAAGACTAAAACTGTGACCACAGATTTTGGTAAACAATATTTTAATGATTTTTACACTGCCTTATTTTTCCACTTACGGTACTCCAACTGGAACCTAAAGTATGCTTCAAGCAGGACGATCATTGGTGGTGCACTGCCTCCAGACTCTGTATACCATGTAAAAAAATATATCACAAATTTCTCTATATTTAAATTTTTGCATTGAATGTTTACTTATAAACAGATGATTTGTATTGGATGGTTATTTACTTAGAAACAGATGTTTATAATGGAAATACAGGTAGGAACTAGTGCACCACTAATGAGCTTCCCGATTCAGAATGGATCATAAGAAGCATTTTCGGATAAACTTTGGATAAACTGTCAACAAAATAAAGAAGTATGACATGAAAAAATAATATAGCAGTTAACTGAGTAGTTTTACACCCGATCCTTTTTTTAATCAGGTCTATACACTGAATAAATGCTTTACAAGTCCTGCCCTCAGCAAATCTTTCACACAGGAAAATCATCGGTGACAGACTTCCTCCTATTTCTATTTTCTACGTGATTAATCATTGGAATCTGTGTAAACTATACTTATGAAAGAAACGTATTTTAGCCTCTCTCTGAGTTGTTGTTAGCTGCAAATTCTGGTCACTTCTAATCTGGATTTATACTACATGGGAGCAAGAGAGTTATTAACTGCAGGTAAGATATGAACTGTGTACAGCCTTTAAATAGAATCTTACTGAATTAAATCTTTAGCATGTAAATTTGGTGGAGAGTATAGAAATAATGACCAGTTCTTATAGTCTATAGCTCTTTAATAACAGACCAATACTGCTCTAGTTTTGTTTGCAAAACTTAACATCTGTGTCTACATGAGTCCAAACAGATAAAGAGGTCATCTGCCACACTCAGATATCAACAAAGTCTCACGTTTCCTTTGATCTGACAAGAAAATCAAGCAAAAAGTACAGTCATTTTCTCACCATCTTCTAATCTAAACAGGCCTAATTACAGGCACCCATGTGAATTTGACAGGTTTTATAGCCTATATATTAGAGCACACAGATTGCACAACATGTCAGGAAGCAGGCAGTGCTGTGCAACTCGAGAGATTACAGAGATTGAGAGGCAAGATCCTTTTTGGGGTTGCATCACACAAAAAATGTAAGTGTTGTTCGGCACTTTAGTTCACAAATGCTGGTGCAGATTGAGAAAGATGAAGTAATTAGAGGCTTTAAACCAGATAGGCAACTATCTGTTCTGCTACATATAAATAAGTCATAATTAGAAACTAGCCAACACCAAAGGTTTAGGTTACAAACACTCACTGCAACACACATACTTTGTTATTACCACTTTGGTGTTAACATTTGATATGACCACATCCTGTCCTGTGCTCTCCCTGTGATGTAGCCTTCGCAATTCAGCCGTGTTAAAATGAACAATTTATTCTCCTGCTGTGACTAATTCTTGGATGATTTAAGGAGATGTTCATGAATGGGGAGTAGGTCTTGTTCAAACATTTAAAGGGATCATGTGAATGCCTTTTTAGGAACTTTTCAGATAATCTTTTCTTTATATGGCGAATGGAAACAGGAAGAACTGTGCCAGCAATTATTCTCCTGTATGACACACTGAGGATCACGTTCGACTATGTCAGAAGAGTTAGGCATAATCACCAAATTGACAATAATTTAACCTACTATAATATATTTGCTTAATACACTGCTTTTCTTTAATGTTAGGAAATTACTCTGATTAAAAACACTGTTGTTTTGTTTTCAGAAAGTGTTTTACATGTAAGGATCAATGGTGGTGGTGCACTTCCTTCTTCCTCCATTTCCTGTGTAAATAATTACAGGCTTCTGTCTAAATCCCTGGCAAAAGTGACAACCGATTTAAGGTAAGTAAAATGTCATTTGGATAAAACACAGTGATGTTTCTAAGACCGGAGTTGTTTCTAAAGAGCTTAAGTGCACTTTGGTCTTGGTCGCCCTCTGACAGACTGTGGGATTCCCTTTAAGACACTCTAATCAGTATTTATAGTCTCAGAACAGTTTGAAGTCTCATAAAATCGTATTATTATAAAGCAGCATAAAGTTTTGGAGATCAAATTTGATCTTAAACATCAACTAATTTCGATTTGCTCGAAGTAAGAACGCCATTAGGGCACGACACTGTACTTAAACCAACCCCTCTTATTTCACAAATGTTTTACTTTCCACAATATAGTTGCTATTTTACTGGTAAACACATCTTTCCTGCAGAGACAACAGTTAAACCCAATTAATTTGGGGCTAAATCTCTTCTGCAATACATTTTATGAAATGATGGAGAGCAAGAATGAGGTTATCATGAGACATTTAATAATAAAACAAATATTCACATTTTCTTTACATGGTTTCATATAAAACAATATATTTTAATATATTTATATATCACATATTTACAAAACATGCAGCACCATGTTTTTTATAATACTGGTGTTGACTTAAAATTCAGTGGGACAAATAAGTGCCACCTACAGGATATTATTTACACTACAGTAATTTACTGCAATAACAGTGGCTCAAAGTTCCATAAAAGAGAAACAAAAGCAGCTCTGCCACTGACGACACGAATCGATTCCCCAAATCCTTCTGGAATGTCACTTCCTGATTTCAGATTCTTCACCTGTTGACGAGGAACCGGAGACGCTGGTCTCACAATTTTGTGTCCCTGCGGGTGTCTCGTTTTTCCAGGATTCATGTCCATCCTTCCGGGTGATGTGTTGGTGTCAGCAAATTTAGCAGGAAAGAATGTCTCAGGTGGAGGGTGTCTTGTGCGTGTGTGTGTGTGCATATGAGTGTGTGTCAGCATCTTTTGGTAAACACAAGATTGGAAGTGGAGGATTTGTCAGTGTCTGCAGAGTCTGCACTGATTTATCGATGTGTGTCGTTGTGTGTGAGTTTTCTATGCCCCTCTGGGTCTATGTGCCTGTGCGGTTGTGTCAGCGTCTCTGACAGGTGTGTAAGTTCCGGGCTGCAGTCCTGCTGACACCGTGGTCTCGGCTGACACCGTGGTCTCGGCTGACTCCGTGGTCTCGGCTGACTCCGTGGTCTCGGCTGACTCCGTGGTCCCGCTCTCCTTTCTCTGCCCGGCACACCAGGCCGTCGCCGCAGTCGCAGCGCTGGAACAGCTCCAAGCCATGATTGCCTTTCCTGCGGTGGCGTGTGCACACCTGGCCCTCTGTCAGCACAGGCTTGCAGATGCGGGACCAGAAGTGCCTGGCACAGCACAGACCCTCGGAGCAGTCTGTGGATCTCAGACATGCATCACCCTCCTGGCCTGGAGACAGGGACAGAATTGACATTTGTTACATATAACACTTCTGAAAACATCCTGTTGACTCTGTGACACGAGGCTGGTCTGACAGGTAACACACCTTTGACAGCGTTCGGTTGGAAGCCAGAGGCTGTGGGTGTCCTCTTTCCTTGATGCTCCATGGTGTTGTTGTGTTTATTCCAGCCAGGGGTGACAGATAAGTCTGAGCTTTGAATGTCATTTACCTGACAAACACCTTGAAGAGGACAGCAAATGAGAGTGTTAAAGAACTGTTTGCGACAGAAGGTGACACATGGAAAGTTTGAATGATAAACATGTAAAGTGAGCGCAGAGAAAACTCAAAACTACGTGAATCAGATGGATCACAGAAATGATCACATATCTGACGTCTGCTCACCATTGATGCAGCGGTTTCCTGCGCAACACATGGAGTCCCTCACACAGCGCTTCCGGCACTTACGGCACGGCAGACAAACACCCCGGGCGTCGTTGCAGAACTCATCACCTCCGCAGTCTTCGTCATCTGTGCAAGCACCTGACTGCTGCAGCATAAAAAAAAAATAAAAAAAAAGTTAATTAAAAAAGCCTAGCATGTTTTTACGCATGGTTTTGACTGTTACCCATACTAGAGTTAGTTTACCTGCAAGGTGTCAGAGGGTAATTTGTGTCCCATGCCACCAGGCGGTGAGGTGCGCGGACTTGGACTGACGGTGTCTGCACCTTTCCCCGCAGCGGGTAAGGTTTTAATCGCGTTGGAATTCATCAGGACTGCTCCCGCGTAAACGTCTCCGCAGTATCCAAACAGAAAGAGCTGCACAGCCAAAATATGGTGCGCAAGGGGCATCTGCATGATACTTCTCTTCAATTCTTTAACAAACATAGAGAAAGAACGAAAAAAAAAAAGATATCCCTTATGTTATGCTGAGTAGTAAAAAGTGACAAAGTCCAAACGGCGTGGGTATCCCAAAGTTTCCCAGACAGTTTCGGCACGATGCTCGGATGCCTCCTGACTCAAAAAAGTCCTGGGGTGATCTCTTTATACATGTAGACCTGTTTGTCTTCCCGCCCCTCGCTGTGCACAACAAAGGCGGAGGGGGAGGAATTTCAAACAGAGCCCCACTGTACGGAAATAGCCATCCTTTGCACAGGACTACATTTCGCGGTGTTTGTGGAAAGATAATGACCCGCAGAGTCTGTCTGAATACCCATCAGCGGCGCGCAGGGGACATTCAGCAACACCCCTAGATTCCACACGAAATTATCAGACTTTAGAGTCAACAACAAAATCACTATTGGATATCTGATCTATTTGTCTTTTAAATACACAAACTGAACAACATTTTTTTTTAAGTTTTGGCTGGTATTATCCGTCCTCTTTGCAAATAAAGTATCCCATTTTTTGCACCTTTAAATTTTCTATACTTTTATAGCGTTTGTTGAGATTATAAAAAATAAATCACCTTTCAGTTGGTAAAATCGTAAGTATTTTCTTAACATAAAAATGTAAAACTAACAAAGAAAAAACCTTTCATCTATCATTTCAACAGCAGCCATAAGCAATCTTTATGACGGTCCAAACATACTGGCTCATTTGATTCTTCCAGCCTCTTTGACATCCAAGATGACTCTAAAGTACCCTTTGGCACTTTCAGGACCAAAGTGATTGAAGTTTCTTTGGTCGATTAACCACTTCATTTGATCCTTCTGATTTGCCAAAAGGTGACAATTATCCACCAAAGTGTGCTTGATTACACCAGCGGCGGACATCAATGTGTTTAGGATATGCGGGGCATTATGGGGTGTGAATAGTTTGCCGAATTAACGGACTTCCGTAGGGGAGGCCTTCAAGGAGTGACTGGCACTTTGAGATTAAAGGCGACTCTGATCTGCCCCTGTTGGGCTCCAGCATCGCGACAGATGTCAATGAAGAGAGGATTTGTATTCAACAATATACAAAGGATGGATGGATGGATGGGTGGATGGATGGATGGATAGATAGATAGATAGATAGATAGATAGATAGATAGATAGATAGATAGATAGATAGATAGATAGATAGATAGATAGATAGATGTGCTCTTGATAAAAATGTGTGTGAGCGAACCAATCGGACTGCCTGTGCGTGCATGCGTTTGTGTGAGCACGCATAGTCGTCCTTGGACATCTGACAAACACGCAGTACTTTGCGCGTCTGAATTGGTGCATATCTTTTGAAGTGGCGCTTTTATCTCCACCTTACTAAATGTTAGAGCAGGTAAGATGGAGGTCCTTTGATGCAGTAGATCCCCTTTGATCTCCTATAAGTGTCACCCTGTTGTTATGACCGAAGCCAATTCCCTGACCCACCTCTCGCCCCCCACCTCTAAACGGATTTCTGTTGTTCGAAAAACATCGAGCTGAATCATTTCCACTTACCTCTAAACTGCATGTCATTAACTCCAGGACTGATTATTACAGTTCGCAGAAGACCCTGGCTCTTTACCTAAAGGATTTTTTTCTGGCCAGCCGCTCCCTCATGTGGCAGCTTCGGCAAACTGCAAAGCAAGACTAGGCATGACATTATGATCACCTGACTGATAAGAGTTTGGTTTACTCTTTTCAATCATCCACTCAGCCAGAATGTTTTTATATAGTACCATATGTTTTAAACAAATGACCACATGTCTTGGAATGAATTTATTCTAAAAAGCAGAAAAGCACAACACTGCATCAAGGAAATAAAAATAAATGATCACGGTAAATTTAAGTTGTGAGGAGGGATCTGTAACTATGAAGTCCCATACACCACAAAGTGTTAATGTGTTCTTTCAATCTCCCTTGTCCCCTGTTAATTTTTCCTGCTTCTAAGGTATCAACTTTAAGGACAAAATGTTGGCTTTGAATTAAACCCCACCAACTAAAAGGTTTCATGATGATATTAAGCACTTGTATCCACTTCTGTCTTGTTCTTATCCCTAATCAGTTAAGACAAAAACTACAATAGACAAGCATGACTCAAAAGCATTGTTTTTGTTGTTGTTGTTTTTTACTCTCTCTCTCTATATATTTTTTAAAAAATCTGACATGTGGCACTCTGCAAAAGTAAACAACAGCAAAAAATAACACAGGGCTGATAGAAGGCATTTGAGAACAAAAATAAAACTCCTCGGGATTGGAGAGAGGTGAGAAACATAAGGCTTTGTGATAAACATAAACAAAAGCATACATAAAATCTTTATATACACATTCCCATTCTTTTTTCATCACCCAAGAAATAATGATTTAAATGACCTTGACTTTTTATTAGGAAAGACAGATATTTCAGTTCTAATAAGCAACAAACTACAGGTTGAAATTGTGTGTTATTCATTGAAAACTGCAAATCATTCTTGCCCTCTCCGATTGTTAAGATTTCATGGCTGTAACAGGTGATGGGTGGATCTTCTGGATTACGATTAATGCTCACTGGTGTTTCATATCAGGCCATAAGTGGTTGATTTCTTCAGATCACAGAAGATCACAGAAGATAAGAAGAGAAAAGCATGTCATTGCAGCCAAGTCAGGTATTTTTTTTTAATTAGTGTCTTCATAAAATAAATTAAATATCATAAACAGGAAATGTATTTCATTTATCAACTGTAAGCCTTAAAACAATTGTATTCTCTCCTTGGGTACTAAGTGTTGTTTTTTTTTATAACAAAGGGTGAAACATAGCAGTCTAAGAGGACGTATGTTTCTGAGGTGTATATGTGTTCATGCAGCATTGCAAAGGTCATGTGATGTTTATTCTATATGCCATTGACGTAAGGCACTTACAATCTGTTTGACTTTAAATTCAGTTGTTTTCTTAGTGTAGAGAGGAGAAACTTGTTGGGTGACCAGTGGGGGATTGTGACTGCTGAGTCTTAATGAAATGAGTGTTACCAAAACAAATATGAATAGGTTTGTTCACATATTTGAAAAAGATGTGTAAAAAACCATAATATATACGTATTTGCTTTTACAGTAACATAATTTTACAATATGAAAATTACAAAAAAATTCAACTTTTAATTTGATTGGTGGGAAGTCCATGTTAGGAAGTACTTGCTTTTGAAAAAAATTACAGGAGGCACAGATGTTGGTAATACTAAACGTATTTTAAAAGAAAAGATAACTATAACTTAAAAAAATAAACTCATACTTGTATTTTTTAAAGTTGATTGTGAGATATACAACCTTCTAATTCATAAACCGTAACTTTTTATATGAAAAAAATATAGTACACAAACCAAGTAGAGAATGTGAGTGTCCCTGGTCTATATTACCACAATAAATAGTAAACAGGCAGGTGAAAAAAGTCAAGTTCTCCTGTTAGTGAATTGCTACAAAGAGCCCCATATTTGGGACCTTGGGTAATATTTTCTTGGACATCGAGATTCAGTATTACATGAACAAACATTTTGAATGGTTTTAGTGTGAAACAAGAAATGAATATGATGAAAAACACATTATACCCACCGTAAAATATAGTGGCAGGTATGTTAAGCTGTGGACCTGTTTGATTTTTAGAGAGCATGGCATTACCAACTCTTTGAAATTCCAGAATATCTTAAATAAACATCTGGTGGACTCTGCAGGAAAACTGAAACAGATTTTCTTAGTATATTTTAGGAGCCAGAGCACGTGGCAACTACAACCGAGATAATTCCCAGACAAAAGGTACCATCTTCCATTGCTAACGCAACCTCCAAACCTGAACTTTATAGAAAAAATTTGGGATGAGCTGAAGAGAAGAAGGCATAGGAGAGGATCCAGAACTCTAAACAATCAAGATATATTGTGCAAAGGGGAAACTGTAGCCTTGGGAAATGTTATTAGAGAAGTCCAACTATTGTCTCAATGGATGAAGCGGTTTGTATAATGAAATAGTAACTGGAGTGCAAACAGTTGTACTAAAAACAACTAACTCTTAATGTTTTTTTATACTGACTAAATGAAGTCAAATTAAAAGTTTATTCTTTTGTAATTTTTTGAAAACTTTAATTAAAGAATAATTTATTTTAAGGCATTTACACATCTTTGTCAGGAGTGCTGACAAACGTATCTGGTTCTCTACTGTTGAATTGTCCTTAAAGGCATTATGAAGCTGGCTGAAAGAGAAAGTTTGGTCAAATTTAGTTTGGCGAGATGGTTGAATCTGGGTAAGGAGAGATTGTCAAATTTGACTCATTTTAGTTAAAATTACATTTAGCACAATGCAACATGGTGTCAAGATCTTCACTCAAGTTTGAAAACTTACACAAGTCTCCATTTCTCTAAAGCATGACATCAATTACATCACAAAGTAATCTGGCACGAAAAAAAAAAAGAGGGAGAAAGAATCACAGTACAAAACCATAAACAGTACTGTCATCTCAACATTGCTGATCATAATTCACCAACAGCACCAAAGACACTGAAACCAGGTTCACAGTTATTTCAGAGCTGTACAAGAGCAAACGGGGAACATCGGGGTTCGGTAAGCGGCGGTAAGGATTTCAATGGATTTAAAAACAAAAAGCAGAATGTAACTGTGAAGCACAATAAAACGACGACAAAGAATTTGACTCATACTAAGGTTTAAAACAGACTTATAACCGTTCAGTTAATGGTCTTAAGTGCATAATGACACCACACTGCTTCATGGAGATGCTAGCCGAGCTGTCATATGTGCAGATGTGTTTGATTCATTAAGCTTTAAGCAGGGCACTTAAAGAGTCGTGACTCTTTCCACTGAATGCACAGCGTTTGTGCTTTTCAAGGTAGATAAAACTCATAGGAAGTGTACCAAGCGTTTTGTTTATGTCCATGTATGACAATGTAACTGGTATATTCAAACACTATGTGCCACACATAGCTTAATGTTATGTAGGTATGCTAAATAGGGAGAGAATAGTTGACATTCAGGTTAGTCTTGAGCACTTGATAACTGGAAACCATAGTGTGTACATCTGTGGAAAGTATCATAGATTGTTGCGAGTAGCTGCGAGTCACAAACCAGGCAGCAGCTGCAGCAACATCCCGAAGTCCAGTGAACAGATCTGCAGAGACAGACTTTGTAAATAAAATTGACAAACATTTCTCTGTTTCTGAGCAACTTTTGGCTGTTTTCGCCCTCCTGTTAACCGCAGAATTCAAACCTAGTTAAGTTACCACACATTCATACATCCAATAAACACCTTCCCCTGTTGCAGGGGAAAACCTGGCTCCAGTATCAGCCTAACTTGTATGTGTGTGTAAATGTCTGAGTATCCCTGTGCTTCCTTTACCTATAAACTTGAGTATAAGACAACACTGAGGAAGTGCTACAGCAGTCCCAATATAAATGCTTTATCCAGAGCCACAGTGAAATAAAGGCATATCGGTGACCCAGAGGGTTTGCCATCCATCTCCATTTCCATATCTTCTCTTTCATTTTTAATGCAGTTTCTTTTTCTACAAACAACTATGTCCTCCGAGTTGGCTTCCAAGCCATTGAAAGCCTACAAAAGAAGAGTTTCTTTTGGTTTTAAGTGGAGAGAGGTGAACTTCAAAAGTCGACGTCCCAGCCAGAGGTGTCGTCGGGAGGCGGGTCCTCGTTGTCCTCAGGGAAGCTGTCGAAGTTACTTGTGTCGACTGCTGATGTGACCTTATCGGGACAGAAGAACAAAAAGCATTTCACATGAAAGCAACAACACATTCAGCAGATCTTGATTATACGAGGCTGCGTGAGACGACAAGCGAGGGACTGAGGAAAATGCTTTAATGAGAATTAATGTCAGCAGTGTGCACTCACATTAGGGATAATAGGAGGCGTCAATGTCCCCTTTTTTAAACCTTCCCAATTAAAGCCCTCAAACCATCTGAAAGAAAATCAGCAAGAAGCTATCAGAAAGGAGAACGACAGAAACTGCAAAAGGAAGTCTGTTATGAAAGTTTTGCTCACTTGTGCTTTTGGATGTCTTTGACACCGTTTTTCAAGTTTCCAAGTCTTTCACAAGGATTATCCCTAAAGTGAAAACAGGTAAAGACTAAGCATTTAAACTAAAAAATCAAACAAGGGCAAATAAAAACCATTTGAGGCACAAACTCTTACCTGCATAGCTTTTTGATTAGATTGGCAGCGTTTTTGGTGATTTTCTTTGGAAATTCAATCATATCGATGCCTCTCAGGATAATGTTGTAGGTTTTCATTGGATCAGGGCCGGAGAAAGGTGGACTATATAACAGAGGCCAGCATTAGTTTTGCGTAAGAAGTATATCAAAAAAAGCAGTTTTTTTTTTTTTACTCCAAATTTACATTTTTGTGTTTACATGAATAGTTTCCAACATAACTTTGCATAGGCTCATCAGATTAAAGGTATCAAATCACAATCTTTAAGCAGATATCCAGCATACAGTTCATTTTCCCATACTTCTATTTTCAAAATTGGTTTCTTTATTGGTCTGATGTAATAGTTTAATTTTAAATTTGTTTTCATTAGCTGTAAGTGTAAACTCCTAACAACTAACAGAAATAATGGCCCATAAAAAATCTCTGTGTTCAATTTTTACTTTTTATTTATTTTGGCTTGCCAATAATTGGCAAGCCAAAAAACCAAAAGTTTAATTTTATTTTTAATTAATGAACATAGCATAAACTAGGCATTTACATCTTGCATACTTGGCATGTCATTGCCTCTACTCCTATTATAAATAAATAATAGTTCATATTTTTTGTTAACTAGAGTTCTTAAAGAGATGTCAAAGTCAGTTAAAATTGGCATTAAGCAGGACAAAGCTTCACCAAATCTACAGAAATATCTGCATGAACAAAACAGACAAACATGACCAGGCTTGTATGTACCTGCCAGTCAAGAGCTCAAACATCAAGATTCCAAGAGACCAATAGTCGGCTGAAATGTCATGGCCTTTGTTCAGGATAATCTCCGGTGCTACGTACTCCGGTGTCCCGCAGAAGGTCCAGGTTTTCTTCCCGAAGCCAATTTTTTTGGCAAAGCCAAAGTCCACCTAAAGAGAAGATGAAAAAGTTATCAGAAACTAGAATTAATCAGAGTAAATAATATTTATTGCCAGGTATTCCAAAGCAGTATCACTGCTACTTTTCACAGCATTAAAACAAAACAACATGGGGCATTTTGTGAATAATATTAGTATCTTTTGAAGATATTTATTAGAGTAATCTGGTGGAAATTTTACAAATGTATTAAATCCACATTTCATCTTATTCAATTTTGTGGTCATTTTCCACTTTAAGAGAAGGTCCACATTTCCTTCAATATTAATTTGGAAAAACTTGATATTTCTCCAGTTTATATAACATACATGTCTTAAAAAAAGACAAATGTTGGCAGACATTAAATATTGATTTCTTACCAGTTTGGCATAACCCCTGTGGTCCAATATAAGATTCTCTGGTTTCAGGTCTCTGTAGATGATTCCTTTGGAATGCAGATAAGCAAAAGCTTCCACTACACAAGCTGTGTAAAACCTGGTGGTTGAGTCCTCAAAGGAACCCCTAAGAAAACAGCAGGACAGCAAAGCTAAATGGTGATCGACATGAGTGACAATGCCGTTTTTCCTCAGACACCAACGAGAAAAGGTTTGCAAACAAAATCCCTGTTGCAGAATTAAAAAAAAAAAACAACAACAACAACTAAGGGTTTCTAAACATTGCACTTTGTCACCGATTCTGCGTTCATGTATGATCCAGCTAAACTACTTGGATGGGGTGTGAAAAGGTTCTCACCGGTCCCGAAGTATGGTCCACAGTTCCCCGCCTAAACATGCTTCCATCAACATGTAGAGGTATTTGCTGTCTTTGAATGTTCTATACAGTCTGGAAAATATAATACAACAGTCGATATCTACAATATTCAGAAATATCCCATTTACAATTAACAATCCAGTTCTACTGCGCTAGGATGACATATTTTCATACGTTAATTTAAATTACATTTTTTTATGGATGTTCTGAAATGAAAATACACTCCATACATAATCCATGATGGCCCTCAAACGGTCAAATGATTATTAGCTCAATTTATCAGAAAGCGTTTCAGAGTGAGTGATTCATCATCACAGACATCTGCAAAGTATAAGTACTGCAATTAAAATGGCATTGCTGCAACACTGTAGTATCCCTGGTGTCAACTGAGTGTAAGTGGTGCCTATCTGCAGTATGTGAATGTTAGAGTTGAAGAGTACAGAAAGTTTGCACACGCCCAAAAAAGTCCTTAGTTACTACAGAATATTTGTAAGAAGGAAATGCTGTTTATTTACCCAAGACATTGCATTTTCCAGTGCCACTAAAATACACTAAAGATGTCAAATTGTATAAAGAAGAAGTGGGTACTGAATCATCAGCTCTACTGAAGCAACTTTACAATCCCTCCCTCACTTTTATGAGGAGTCAACAATGGTTAAACTAGGCACTGCTAAACCTGAACATCTGTAGCAGCATCATGCCGAGTGGGGTCCACGGAGTTTTGTACTCAAACAAATACATTTCCAGCTCCAAGTAAACAATGGCAAATCAAACTTGTGCAATTTTGTTTTAATAAACTGCATCGCCTTAAAAAGGTTGCTCATGTTATACCTGACAATAAAGTCAGAGTGAGCCTCTTGCATAATGAGCTTCTCAGACCGAATGTGCTCCTGCTGTCTTGTGTCAACAATGTGTCGTTTCTTCAAGATCTTCATGGCAAAAGTCTTGTTCTCATCACTCTTTAGCTGAACCTGTGGCCAAAAGAATTGAGGAACGGTCAATTCTTGGTGTTAGTATGGATGTCCGTCCTTTGTGTTCACACTACAACACGCTATTCCATACCAGCTCAACACGTCCGAAGCCCCCGACCCCGAGGGTGTCTATGATGTTGAAGTCGGCCAGATTGAGATTGAAGAAAAATGCATTTTCTGCTTCGTACCTGTTGCGGCAGAGAAAAGGGGAGGAAAGAAAACATTGGAGAAGGATTAGAGACAAGTTGAAGGATGAAAGAACATATAATCCACTATCAACAACCTGAGGAAAAAAAAAATATCCGTTTCTCCCTGAGCTAATTTGTTTGCAAATCTTAGAGGATTAGAATCACAGTAATCTATCAAGGATGTTATTGAGGATGTGGAGTGGATAAATACTAACACATGAACAGGATGTGTTTGAGCTTAGTCCTCTGGCAAATTGCTTCGACCTCCGCTTGAACACAGACTAAGTGTCCCCAGCCCGTCCCCATTCTCTACAGGAAAGAACAAACTCGAATATGTGTCGCACAAGCCTCCCGTTTCTCATTTAGCACTGGAGACATGCTTTGGCTCCGCCACTGAACATCACAATATGCCACTGATGACCCGAACGCGCTGGCAGCAGAGATTGTTTCCACGTGTCCGAGCCTTATCCCCCAAACGCTCCCTGATTTCTCAGGCTATGGCTTGATCCAGACAGAGTTTCATCAGCTCAGTTTCTGGATCAGTGAGCATAGGACTGGCCTCCTGGGTCACTTAGAGCAGACTATCACCTCAGTGTCAGGGTTTTATTATTATTATTTTTGTTGTTGTTTTTTTTTTTTTACCATAAAAACAGCCTGACAGTTGTGCGATTGATGAGGATTAAAAAATACCCACTAGGAAGATTTGATTGGATTGCTCAGACAGGTTTGTTTGTGGAGCTGTAGAGATTAGTAATACTATTTACTTAAGAGTGACTTTATTGAAAGCAGATACTTCAAATGTGCATTGCGGCAGCAGCACGTGTTGGCAGGTAGTTAAGTATGGTGTTTCTCAGAAAACATACCAGGTTACCAGGAGACTCACGTTGTATTTGTGTCTATGTATGCACTATTACTATCGTGTGACATTCCCATGCGAGCCTTCTACCCCCTGCTCCCCTCATCTAGGGTGTCCCAGATAACACTGCAAGTCAAAAAATAAATAAAACATTCATCTATAAGAGAAGAAAATAACGGAGTAAATTACAGCCCCTTGAAAAGTACTCATATCATTGAATTTTAAAAAAAGTTTTACTATGTAATATCCCAAAAATTGTTGTATTTTATTAGGATTTTATGAGAGCAATACACAAAGCATAACTGCTAAGTGGAAGGAAAAAATGCATAGTTTTCTTGTATGAATTTGTGCCGTCGTAGCACGTCCATTTAGGTCAGTGCATTAGATCCACCTTATGTCACTGTGACAAGCCTACTGGGTTATCTGGAAATATACCGAGGGCCCTTGTCCAGCTGTGTGGTTTTTGAAAATCCAAAGCATTTACTGGTAATAGCATTATTTGTCCAGCAGATAGCAGCACTTCTACTTATGAATTCACAGATCAAGAGCCTGAAGAAACACACAAAAAAAGCAACTCAAAGCTCATCCATTAAAATAACTAAACATAATCACTTCTTAACAAAATTTGTCCATTGTAGCCTTTTTGAGTGAAGTGTAGTTAATTTCCATTGTTTCCAAATTAATAGACTATTCATTAATCATTAGTCTCCCACTCTGCATATATATTAAATTCTTAAAAGGCTTTCCATAAAAAGAGATGCGATCACACAGGAACCGTTTGTTGTGTAAAACCAAGACAACATATCTCTTAAATAAACATACAGTACTGCCAAATTTCAGAAATTGCATTTGTGAGCAAACCCCGTGGGGCTAGAACAGCACCACAACCAAAAATAAAATTAAAGACAAACAAAGCTCAGTGGGATCAAGACCTGTCAAGCAATCCTGGTTACTGTCACAGTTTAAAGGTCCATTACGTGAAACAAAAACAACATGTTACTTATTAATGTTACCTGGAAAGTCCATTACTGAAACCCTTTGTACTGGGGTTTCATTACAGGTCAAGTGGGACCCTAGTGGGCGATAATCTGTATTACTGAACGGATGAGGTCATAAAGATGACGTAATCCCCATGGTGAGTTGGTGAGAGGATTTTTATGTGTAATGTGTGTGTGTGTGTGTGTGTGTGTGTGTGTGTGTGTGCCACTATTATCCTTATTTATTTTGTTTTTGTACTTTTTGGACCAGCCTAACAGGAAAAAGAGCAAGAAGAAAGCAGTTTTGACCTTAAAGCTTAAATGCCAGTTTTGCTTAAAACTATACACTGTTCACTGCACTTTAATGGTTGAATAGCTGACAGAGGCAGGGCTGAGTCATATGCTGTCATATACACAACGCAAAAGTATTTTTACCACTTGAACCTGAGTGCGTTTTACAACAACAACAACCCTCTGTATATTTTTGGGGAGTTTACATGATAAAGCAACACAAAGTAGTCAATAACTGAGAAGTAGAAGGAAACACATCTTTTACAACAATGCTTTAAAAAAGTAAAAATCTGTGATGTGTGGCTTGCGTACATATTCCCTCAGTCAATACTTTGTAGAGCCATTTTCCTCTAACAGCCTTAGAGAAGTAGATACAAGAGGTTTTTGCCTGTTCTTTAATGTAAAACAGCCCAGGCTCAGTTAGTCTGGATGGAGAGCAACAGCTCTAAAAGAATGTCACAGATGGATTTAGAGCTGGATGTTGATCAGGCATTTCTAACATATAAAAATGTTTTAATCTGAACAAGTCCATTATCAAGCCTTTCGCAGCTTCGAATAGTTCTTCCTTCAAGATGGGCCGGTATATATTTCCATCCAGCTTCCTATTGATTTAAACCAGTTTCCCCATCACTTTCTAAATAAAGCAGCTCAACAGCCGGATGCTGCAACCCGCTGTTTTTCAGTTTAAGAAAATTCAGAATTAAAGGTTTAATTTCTGAGTAGAAAACATGTTACAGTCTCTTTTCTTGCATTGACAAGGCAGTCAACAGCAGAGATGATGGGGACGTATGCACAGTTTCACCCTTGCCTTCAGATAAAACCAGGTTTTATGCTTGTGGAAATAGCAGCGTAAAAAGCTAAAAACAATCTACTTTATTTTGTGAACACGTAGCTTCTCCCCGTAACAGAAGAATGAGTTCAATCAAAAACAATATCAGCAGGCGGCACATAGCAGGGAGGTAGTCCTTGAAGAAAAGACTTGTCAGCCTCACAGAGAGCAGAGGCAGCAGGTTGCTGTACAGTACTGCCGAAATGCGCCGATTCTCTGTGACCAATTAGAGGCAGTTTCAGTCACCGTGGGACCTCGAGTCAGGCATCTTCACAAAGACACAAATGTTCTCTGCCGGGGAGGGAGCGCCAGCAAGACACGAGACGGCACGGGGCAGGGAGAGCAGCCTTAATCAGGGTAAAACCCGCTTTGATGTGACAGATCTCACGGAGGCACGGGAGCAATTGATTCTATTTTAGGGTGAAGTTCTGAAAAGGAATCATGATCCAAATCATGCCAAAGAATAGTATGTTGTTGATTTGAATAGAATCAAACGTGTTCCTCTGAAGAGGGAAGGACTGAAAGAATGGGGTCAGCAATGTGCATGATGGGTTTTTTGTTATTCTCACTTCGGCTGGCAGAGACATTGGGGTACCTGGCCAGTATTAAGCACCGCAATTAATCCACTGGACCCCGCTCAACAGCCATTCTCTTTTCTCATTGCCCTTATCTAGACTCAGTAACTGTTGCCTTTTACTGCTATTGGCTGACTAGATATTACCAACTTTCGAAGGACGACTCCCATTCCCAGCAGTCGTCTAGACCCAAACGTAAGTTTTGTCTGGTGACAGGTGAACTTCTGTCCCCCATCTCAAGTCTGTTGTAGCCTTTAAGAGTTTTCATTTCTAAGATTGTCATTTAGTTTATTCAGCTACAGGCTAACTCTAGCCCTCCTCCCTGCCCCTGATGAAGAAAAAATGTCTCCCCACAGCATGACGTAGCCAGAACTACATTTTCTCTGTAGGGGAGGTGTGAATAGGGAGGTTTGTACTGTTAGTTTTCTGCACTGTATAATATTCCATTTGCCTTTCAGAACCTCAGCAGAAAGCATAAACACAAATTTGAACAAAGAGCTCCCTTCATAAGTGCTAATGGAAAAGCATGTCACTCAGAGAATGCAAACACCAAAATAGTACACATAAAATTGCACATTAAATAGTCCCTGTATTTAATGCACGTCCCATTCCATAGCATTTTTCTTGTGGGATAATAATTATTGCACATGATCAGGTTGGATGTGCTGGAAAGTGAGGTTTGAAAAATTTGCGAAGCATTTGTTTTGGCACAAGTGCTGCAGTTCTCTTCTCCAACACTGCGGTGAACTAATGAGAAAGCGATTTTCTGCTGCTGTTCTCGTCCAGGAGGAGTAAAAGCTGCAAGTCAAGGGCTGTATGCGATGTCCTGTGTTTCCTTTGATAGACACTCTTTAAGCTACTTTGAATAATTAACTGTTTGATAACTAGAATCAGTTGGAAAATATCTATAGTTGAATTGAAATCATATTTTCTTTCTCAAGACAAAACTTTTTTGTGAATTGGCGCTATATAAATAAAATTGAATTGAATGAATAATGCCACACAGGTAGAGTAGAATTAGAAAAAAAACATCCTATTGGAGTTAATTCATATAAATGTATGCGCTTAAGAATCTCGAAGCAGAAACGTGTTGAAATTGCTCCGTTTTATTAAGTCTGTCTTAAGCCCAGATGGGACTGAAACTTGCATATAATAGTAATAATAAAAAAAGTTGATTTCTCAAAGTCTGAAAAATGAGAACGGCACACATTCACAAAGTTTTGTCTTAAATAGTATATTAAGGCAATAGAACCAGTGAGGACACACTAAACACAAAGTGGCTTCTTGCTAAGTAGAGCTAGAAACCATTTCATGACTGCTTGCATATTTTATTTTTTATTTTGTTGTCTTTACAATGAAAATAAATGCATAATAGTGTCCGCTGAAATAGAAGTAAATGCTTCACTATATGTGGTTTGGCATTCTAGTCTCGTCTTGCTACTGGCTAAAGGTACAATTATAAACAGGTCCACTTGTGGCACATATCTTTAGAAAATAGCATGGTGTTGGCAGCCAAGATGTGCTGTAATTAACTTAAACTTAAATGTGAAAACAAACAAAAGCCAAAAGCTTACAGGAATGCCACATAAATTATATATATGATCAGTATTTCAATTAATTTTTGCATACAAAATTTGACTTACTTGGCTTTGGCATCGGCGTCCTCGTGGCCTTTATTAGAAACATCCTCTAAACCTCCAATCAAGTGCTTGAATGAACTGGAACAGTAATAATAAATGTTAAAATAGCTCTGAGCAAACTTTTTCTGACACAGATTTTGCTATAAGAAATCACTGCCTATTCAGGATAAATTATTCAAGAAAATTCTCTTAAACTGCATATGATATTTTAAAAGCTTCTGGTTACAGGGAGCAGTAAGGTGCAGTTTGTACTCTGCAAGTGATCTGCGAGGAGAAAATGACCAGACAGCCATAAAAAATACTGCCAGTTACTATTAAAAATTCATTAGCCTGCTTTTAGAGACGATCCTCTAAAATAAAAAAAAAATTAAAAAAAATTGCAGCAGGCAAGGCTCATGTATGCCACAGAAGTAAAAAGAAACCCCTGAGCCAACAGATGGTGAGTGAGCGAGTGGGAAGTTTAAGACCAAAAGTAAAGAGCACATAAATGTTTCACTGATTAAATTACAGAATAAAAAATATACTCTGCTGAACGATAAGAAAGCCACTGAGCAATTTATAAATCCTCACGAGGTTTAAAATCCCAGTAGTTAGTTTGTACATTTTTTGGTTATAAAGATTAAATATGCAAATGTAGCTAAAAGAAACAAAACAACAATGTTCTTTTAACATCCTATGAGAATAAATTCAGCAATGGATTTGACTCGGAAAATGAATGTCGTGTCATTCATGTGAAATAAATCTGACACACTTACACTTATAGCAAGGTACTTCCAGATTTTCCTTTAAATGATCATTAACGATTATAGTAAAAAAAAAAAAAACATCCAAACAAGGCAGTTTTCATGCGATGCTCAAGACCAGCCCTCCTGTTGCCTGACTTTTTTTAAGAGAAGCTTTTATTTAAGTATTTGTCTGATCGAGTTTTGCCTTCCAAGGGGTCAGCGGCTCCCTGCCACTTGTTTTTATTGCGTCTTTTTCCCACAGCTACCGCTGTTATCTTTGTTTTACCACTTAAGCTGAGCTGCTTTCATTTTAAAGAATCCATGGGTGCTCGGAAAATGAATAAAAGCGCGCGGAATAACAAAGATTGAAAAACAATTATCCTGCACCAAAACTGGCCTAGCTGTTTGACACAGGCATTAGTCTGGCTTTGTGAGCTGTGAAAGCATTAGCTGCCTGTGTAACAGGCAGCAGCAATCACCCATGCTGGATGACTCCTTTACTGTTTTTTTCTGAGGCCAGATGAATGTATTGGGTAAGAGGACTCCAACTGACTCTGCTTTTCTATTCTCCACAATTTCAAGAGGCCAAATAACAGAGCTAGAAACCCTTATTTCCGTTCATAGCAGAAGTAAAACTAAAAATAACTACAATTGTCCAGCTTTCCTGTCTTAAGTCTTTGAAATGTCACAAGAAAATGTCCTTCCTTTTTGGTCTATTTGCAGTTACAGAGCGACAGAAATCGCTGAGGAAAGCAAAGTAAAACAGTCACATTCACAATTTTTGGCTGTAGATGTATTATAAATCAACATTACTAAAAAAAGAGTAAATAATTGTATTGGAAAACAAAAATATCTGCCATTTACTGGCAGATAATGTAAAATATTACTACTATTACCTCAAAGTAATCAAGAAAGTACATGTTTTTTACATTAAAAGTTCTGACGTAGACGCAATAAATTTAAGGACATTGACACGATTTTATTTATCACAGCAACTAATGACTTCCAATTTTTAAATGATCTAATTAAATAAATTGACTTTTCATTGATATTCAAGTTTTTTAGATGCACCTGTGTTTAGTTTCTTCAGATGTATCTTAAATAATTTTGGCTTTAAAGTTAGGGGTACAGAGTGGATCTCAAAAGGTTATGGGATGCAGAGATTTGACCTTAGTGGGAGCAGCAGCAGAATTTAGGAACCAGCTTGTGATGCAATTAATTCCCTTTTCTTTTCAGTGCCCAACAGGGCAAAAACAAGATAAATTTTGCTACTTACTCTCGATCGATAACCAAACAGGTGACTGCCTCTGCTGCAATGACGTTAGCTGTTCTTATGTCCTCCCTGGAGGAAATAAAACAAAGAAAGAAGAATTAGCACTTTTGAAACAGTCGTGCAAATAAAAATCAGCAATGCCATTATTAAATCTCTCTGTTTTTGTCATAAAAAGCTTTTTTAAGAACTGCGGCAGCGGACACCGTTAACAATCATTGCCTAATTTAACTATATTCCCCCTAATTTAACGTGGCATGCATCATTTGCAACAGACATCCCACATCCCTGCAGGACTGGCATTACTCTTTATCATATTTGACACCGAGTTCATCTTCCTCTTCAGATGAGTCGCCCCAGTCACATGAATCTTCCGAGTCCGAATTCCAAGAATCCATCTTTCCCTCTGAAATATTTTCAGTGCATGAAGAACCACAACAATATGTTCTAAGTTAGAAGCAGAACTGAGCCAAAGGGAGCCTTCCAACAGAAGACATCTGTACTCTTTCATCAAAAAAAAAAAAAAATAAAAAAATCTGTCCAGTTGAAGAGCAGTCAGTTCTGCTATAAAGAGTAGAAATGCAAAAAAAGGGGGGAAATTCAAATATTGTCCCATAAGCACATAATTCCCTATCTTTTCCGGAAAAAAAAAAGACAAAAAAAAGGTTTATTTAAGGTCGTATGGTTTAATTTCCAGCAAATCCAAAACTAAAACACATGTTGGCCCTGACTGTGTGGGAGCAAATTCAATTCAGCCGAAGTGCTACCAGTAACTGGCAATCACTGTCTCTGTTTGCTGTGAACTCCCAGAGATAGATCGACCTATTTCAATGAACAGAGGTGACAATCCCTCTTCATGCCATCTCTACTGCCTCTGCTTTCCCTAGTCCAAACACACTCATAGGCACGGCCACCCACACCTCACCCCTCGCCCCCAAACACACATAAACACTGCCTCAGACTTTCTGCTGACCCCGTTGAAAAAAGGTCACAGCTGGTGAGGGGAACAGAGTTTGAAATGTGAGGACGACAGTGAAGAACAGAGCAGAGAGGAGGTTGGCAGCCTTTGACAGGGGGGGTAAAGGATATATCAACAGATGACCACGCACGCTCTCCAGCTAGCATAATGCCTACTCTGGTATATTCACCCCCGATAAGCTGTTGTGACCTGCATCCATGATCTTAGCATAATACTCAGCATAATACTCGGTTTCCTCACCTGTAACACAATTTAAATTACTGTGAAAAAAAAAAAAAAAAAACACAAAATGGGTGACTGGAAATGCAAAACTGGGACAGCTGCAAACAATGAATAAAACGGTCATCCATCTGAACAATGCAACGTGACATGGGGGTTATTAAATAACAAAACTAAATACGTAAATATAAAGGGTTACCCATCACTTGTCCCTGCAGGTTTCAGTTGCTTCTTAAGATAATGAGAATATTCATATCTTTGTCACGTGCACAGTGTTCGATATGTTATTATACACTGCAGGTGGCAGGCTATGCTCAAATTGGTGTCTGATTCACATAAAATTATTTGGTGTAAAATCAAAGGGCACCTTTAACAATTTCTAAATTATTTAAACTACAATTCTGAATGGGAGAAATAAATGGAGGATCTACCGTATCCACTATTCATGTAGAACCCACCACTTTTAAATTCCAACATATTGATACAAAATTCAATTTACCACTCACTCACATACAAGCACAACCACCCACACACACATAAACACACACTTCACACGTTTTTACTTGTCATAATGAGCAACGGTTCCACCCACGATTGGCTATGCAAATTAATTGTCTTCAGAAAGTGAACCATGATGACAGAAAAAAAAAAAAAAAAAACAAAGTAGCACACAGGGCTATCTTGAAATTGTGTTCATGCGGCCATGAAACATCCTGAGGAGACCATGAGAGGTTCATATTACCAGGAGATCTTTTACACCTGTCCCCTGCTGCTCAACTGCAGCTGAGGAAAACAACACTGGATCGCCCTGGCACTGATGCTGGCGATGTTCTTTATGAAATATAATCCCGAAACAATATCTGTCACTGTGACTCATTTGTACAACGCCGAGTCTAAGTCAACCTCGATGGCTTTGAACCCGCCCATTGAAATGCCCTGGGAAGGTGACGAACACACTTGCACAAGGAGAACCCAGTGCGTTAAAAGCAGCTGCGCGCTGTATCCGAAATGCCCTTTGGAGCCATACAGAAGCTTGTGGGGTGGATTTCCACACATGAACATGATAATTGGACAGTGATCTGCTGTCCTGAAACCAGGGTTGTGAAAACAGTGCACACACACAAAGACTGTAGAGTGGAAAGTGTATCTCTGGTCATAAGTGAGAGAAAAATAAAGAAGATGATGATAAGGTGATTGAAGAAGATCTGTGGTTGTTTTCCAAAATATGTACTTTTGCAAACAAAATTAATAAAACCAGTAAAAAAACAAGATTTTTATGTAATATTATTGGATTTTATCTCTAACAATTATGCCTACATAGAGATAATCTGTAAATTAAAAAAAAATTGTGACTGCAGAAATGATTAGAGCTGCAATGTTCTGACAAATATTTGCTTCAGGCCTTCGTTCTTTACTCATTGTCACTGTAGCTCCATAAGAAATTTTCAATTTTAGTCGCATCTGGGAGGTCACTTGTTTTGTACTGTATTTTAAAGCTGCACTGTGGACTGTAGCTTTACGCACTTAATTATGCATGTTAACATTCTGCATATGTTTAACTTTAAACATGCTACATTCGCTCAGTACACGTGCGGAGAAACGGAAGAGTCCTACCTAAAATTAAAGGTGCATGTTTTTGAACCATTACTCCCGTTGTAAAAATCACATTCAGCATAAATGCATAAATAAAACCTGTTTTCTGGCATACAGGAATGACTCTACATATGCTGATTTAAAGTATTTTATTAGATTCCAACATTAGATGAAAACATCAATGACTCACTCCCTGTTCGAAACTGTATTTCAGCAGAAAAAAAAGCATTTACAGTCCCATTCCAAGTTGAACTGCAAATTTATGAATACAATTCCAGTTTTACTGTCATACAATAAACATTCCTGTATAGTATGTGTTATCATGTTGCAGAGGCATGTACTACAAACAACAGCTATGTAAGCAAATGTCTACAGGACTTTAAAAATATTTGGTATGTTTTATACAAATGTTTAACAACCAGGGATTACATACAAGGACATAAAACAGGAATGTAAATATAAAGCATGAACAGCAAAAGATAGGAATGTGATTTATAAGATGGGAAGAGTTGGAGTGAAAGGAATGAGATAATTCTATACAGCTGTGCTAACATCTTTGATCAATGCATTTTGTGCTGCAACCAAAACCCATATTAGGAAACGTTAGCAAAATTGTACATGCGCAACACGACTGCTAAAAAGAAAAAAAAAAACAACAAAAAAAACGTTCAGATTCCGCCTAATATTTTTGTTACAGCATAATAGCAGTACCTCTACTAGCAGGTTCTGGGAAGAAACAAAAATATTAATACAGCAGCTAAAAAGATCTGTGACTGCTGTGTTTCATTACACCAAGGTAAACTGCAAAATGATATTCCGAATATGCATAAAGCAGAATGAAATGATCAGACTTTAGAAAGCTAAAAGAAAAGAAGCAACTACTTGATAGCCCGTAAATCTAACTTCCAGCTTTTTTATTTTTCAAATGCAGATAGATTGGTCTTGAATGCAAAAGCTGCAAAATATGTTATTTTGACATAAAAGAGTGTTTGAATAAAAAAATAATAACTTGGCTGACAGAGGCAGCATACCAACACAAACGCTGGCTGATGGCAATAATTAATGAGATCGCTGTTGTTGGTCTCTGAATTTAACCTGATATCGCATTGATCTGTCACTGAGATCAGCAGACATAGACAGTATTCATTCAGTGGATGTTTTAAGGTCAGAGATTGTTTGAAGTACTGTCACATATATTGTGAAGACAAAATTTCACTCTTCTTCCTGACAGAAAACATTAGGTAAGCTGTAAGCTATTTCAAAACGGCACACCAACGTGGATGCATTTCATTTCCTGGAACACGCATCTACTGGGATGTGCACATAAATACATACAGCGATGTTCGTTCGGGGTTATGCATAGACGTTCTCAAGAGAAAGTGTGTAATCTATTATATCTTCTACTGTTTCCCCTCGCCAGCCCTCACGAGAGTTTCAGCTAATTATATACATGGCAGGAGAATAGACTTTGACTTGTAAATATGTTGTTCTCATAGATCAAAGACCAAATCTCCAGAAAGACAAAAAAGCTGGTGAGTAGGGGCTATTGAGTTTCATGATCGAGAACACAGACAGTTAACTCACAATTACAAGGACGACCCTTTGGAAGAGCCCTCTGATCAAAAGCTTGTTGCAAAGACGGCCAGCATCTCTAGCATTTGAATTTCCAAGACATGTTTATCTGTCAAAGGTGGGGTCGAATGCGCTTATCTTATTCGAGACGCTCCGTTACAAAATATGTTTATGATGCTCAGATGGATACAATATGAAGGGGAAGTTGGGATAGAAAAAGCACTTTTTGTTCTTATTTCTTCATTAAACAAACCTGGAGGAGCCTTAAGATGCTTTGAAAAGTCGGCAGTACAAGACAGCAGCTTACATCTATTTTGTAAAGTAAATATGATAAAGTCATATTCAGTTAAATTGAATTAAATATTCGTTCTGGTGAGGCTCATTTCTGAGATGAAGAACATTTAGAAGCAGGTCACAAATTACATTTGAGCACATATTTCAGCAATGATTTTTAAAAATTGGCCTGATATAATATTCTTATTCTAAATGTCATGTTTTCATTAGCTACAAGCGAGAAATAATCATAATTAATAACAAAAGTTTTAAGACATCAATCTATGAAAAGTGTTTCACTTAATGAAATTTAACTTTTCAATAATATTACATATTTTTAAAAGAGATTAGGCATGACTTCAGACATTTTTTTTCCCCTCACCACCATTTGAAGGGTACATATCATGCATGTCACTCGATAATCATATATAGCTATGTTATCAAACTGAAAATTAAGGCTACTGGAGACAACAGATTTTGAGTGGGATTGAAATGAGGAAACAAATGAAGTAAAATGAATTGAATGCAACAATGTGGACTGTGATCCAGTTTGGATCGCACACCACTCATCATATAAACTGCCGTTAGAATAAGACTTACTGTTTCCACATGTTGTACTTGTTTGATGAAAACCCCTAAGAAAAATCCAAAATGTCTGACCTTACAAAGGCAGCTGACCCATATAATCATGACAGATTTTGTTTTCTTGAGGAAGATTAATGAGGAGATTATTAAAACCAGAAAACCCTCAAAGTCAGCAAAACGTTTTTTTGCATTAAGTAATTATTTTACATAAACAGACTGTAACACTGTCGGTCAGAGAAAATCATTCTTGGGACCATCTCTCATGTCTGTTGCTTTTGTATTTATCATGTTTCGTGTTTTTTTTTTTTTTTTTGTCTGCTAAAAGCACCATACTGCTGCTTTTGCAGTGAATAACTGCATGTAAATATGTTTTGCTGTGTTTTTACAATAGTAAAATAATATTGGTGATTCACTTTGGCTCGTCTCCTTTGGAGAGAACCTTCTTGAAAACGGGGCTAAGAGGAGAAACCTTCATCAACTCATCCAAGCTGAGGCTTGCAAAAGTTTGATCACTGAGGTTGGTTCTGTTTCATTCTGGACATTAGTAGATTAGTCAGCAGTGTTTTGTTCATTTATTTTGTACAATAAATAAAAGTGAAAAATTTGATTAAAAAGTTACACAAAAATGAAAATGCCTGCTTTTGTACAGAACAAATTAAGTATAAGGGCTCTTAGAAAAAATACTGAATGCAAAATTATTTCTTAGCATACAAAACATTAATATTTCAACACAGCCAGGAAGTGAAAAATAACACAAAATGGCCCACAAAACTGATAGTTACATCTTTTCTGTCTTTGACTGCAATACTCATCGATTGTCATATGCATTTATTTAAAATGTACACAAAAGCAGTTGCAGCAAATATCTAAATTTACATAAGATGTGATAAGATGACACAGAATTAGCATTATGGTTTAGTTTGCTTAGTTTGTCTTGGCTTAATTTTTCTCTTTTGTTTTGCATATTTGTGTTATTCCCTCAGCCTGTCTCTGATGTTTACCTTGCTTTCTGTCCCTCCCTCGCACTTGATTTTGGTTGCTGATTGCAGTCATCTGATTCTCATTTACCATCAGTTGTTTGGTAGAGATTCTCATTTTTGTTCTACATCAGGGCCGATTAATTCAAAATTTCCACCTTTTTGACAGCCACTTTGCTATGTTCGTATCAAACAGCACATATTACAAGTTATTAATGTGTAAAGATCACATTTTTATTTCTAACATGATACTTCCACTTGCACCGGATCATGTTTCCTCTGACTCGCATGCATTTTAATAATCAGCCTACTTTATATCCTGCAGTCATTAGTTTTTAACATATGGGGAAAGACTAGCCATCTGTGAAGCTCCAGCTGTCGCCGGCTCATTACTTTCAATATCTCCAGGACTCCCGGTGAAATTAAACACTCGTGTGTTTTACCAGCACATAAATTGAAAATCTTTCCTCCCTCATAATCCTGTTTTAGGTTGGTCGTAAGTTTTTGTTTACGTTTTAAAGACAACGTGAACGTTTGAAACCTGATTGGCTACAGATCTTGCATTCAGTGGCCACCAGATGGCGACATGTGCATTTATTTTTATAATGGAGGCTATGTCCATGAGTGCATATCTTATGATTCTGCCTGACTAATCATAGATAAAAACTTGAGATTACTCTCTCCCTTCACAATCTATGTTTGGGTAAAACTTTAAACACAGAGAAGCAACGTCACTACAGCATTAAACAAACTGGAGGAGGGTAACACCACTCCTGGCCCTGGACAAAGGTCTTCAATGCCAGACATCGTCTGAATTTCTTTTTAACAGGGAGTTGTTCTCTGGTATGTGAATGTTGAAATAAGCCAAATGTTAAACAATGTATTATGATATCTTTATTTATATAACAGATCTTATTGACAGAAGCATGTGGAATGTTGGATGTTTTGCTTTACATCTGAATATTTTATGCACTTTTTCTCACAGATACATAATTCTACCTTTTATTGGAGGCAATAAGTGAAATATTTCATAGAAATGTCCAGTACAGATACTCAAAGAGAGAAAAAAAAATGAATTACAGTAGTCAAGAACAGCATGAAGATGTATTTGCTGGCAAAGAAAAAAGGAAGTGAGAAAAAAGAGAAAAGATTGTCTAAATAAAATTTGTCTTTAAATGGGAGCACGACATTTGAAAGTCAGACACAAAACCTACTGGATTAAATGGTCCTATGTTTTCGGTTTGTATTAAAATCATATGGTATATGCAAAAAAAAAAAAATTTACTATGAACATTAATAGTTCTTTCATTTGCTGTAAGTAAACACACCATACCTAAGTGAGGTCATGCTAACTAGATAACTTGGTGTGGATGGTTTTTACTGATGTAAAAATGATCAATGTTAGCAATGAGTTTGAAAATGAAGTATAAAGAAGCACGATAGCTTGAAGAAAAATAAAAAATGAATCTGTTGTTGGCAAGGTTGTTGCTCACTAAGGTTGTCTTTTGAAACTTAAACAGATAACAGGAAGGCATAACAGCATAAACTCTCACTCTTATCCTGAATTTTCAGCATCTGTCTGTAAAGGAACAAGCTGGATTTCGAAATGTTAGCAACCTTTTGGAAATCTCACAGTGAAGCTAATGGAGTAAATTCTCCTAGTGGCTTTGTTGTGACTCTTACAGCTGAATCTACTTTGATTATTCAATTATGAACATTTGGTTCTTCCTAAGGAGAACCACACCATTTGTTTTTTGTTTTTTTTCATCATTATATGGCAGAATTATAGTGCAACCAATTGCCCTGACATACCTACCACATTGTTTTCTGTTGTTTAGATATGAATTTCTTAATCATTTACAAAAGTTTTCCATGTTCATTTAAAGGCCCCCACATACTCTGGCGTACTTCAATCTGCGGAGCTCACCTCGAACTCGAACCAAACTAAATTTTTAGAAAAGAGCAATTCAAAAGCCAAATGCCACTTACAGCATGAACGCCAGAGAAAAAACTGTTGCTTTAGCTACAGGTCTTTAACAGAAATCTGAACTGGCTGAAGTCTGTATCGACAGGTCAAAGTTTAACAAAACCGGCAATCAGCAGTAAACCCTTGATCAACAATTCTATAAAACACAACCTATTATATCAAAGATTTTCAATATCAGCTTTCATTGAGGCACACTTGATTTTACATCAATGACTAAAGCCTTCTCTGTGCTTCACTGTTGTTGCATCTCATTGGGTTGATTAGCAGATGAAGATTCTTAGACCAGATTTAACACCATTATAATCCCTGACTGAGTGTTGAGGCTGTTATTTGCACTCTTCTTTTACCAAGCGGAAGTGAGAAATGTCAGTTGTTGCTGGACACAAACCAAATCTCACTCCATCTTTATGATATCAGCCTTTGGTGTACTGGGTTTTAGTTTTTCCCCTGATGTATCTCTCAATCAATAAAGCAAAAGGCTATTTTTTTGTTTGCCTGACAGCTTCTGAAATATAAGAAAATTTTAAAATGGATGGTATAAAAAAATACTCCAACTATTAATAGTGTAAAGAAAAGTGTGCCTGGCTAGACAATAATAATAATAAAAATAATAATAATAATAATAATAATAATAATAATAAACATTTGGCAGTTTTTTACAGGTGTCAAATGAACAGAGTTGCAGCAAAATAAAATGTAAAAAAAAAATTGGAGTCTATTGGTGATAATTTTATAATGAAAATTGCTAGCACAAACATTCACATCCATCAGCCGAGCCGAACACTAAAACAGCCGTCACCAACACATCTTTGGTGCTTCCCCTTCTTTCACTCCTGTACACTCAGACAACATTTACGATAAATTAACAGGATATTCTTTAAGTTGGTTCTTTCTCAGGAGAAAACAAATCAGGAAATCCCCAAGCCTAGAAGGAGTCTCCCATCCTGCAAAACCAAAAGACCATCATCTGACCTCAGTCCTCATAAAGATCAATAATTAATGTTTGGAGTTGAGTGATGTCCCGTCCTGCTTCCAATGTTTTACCATCATTGTGGACTTAAATAATAAATCCATCAATAGACAGAATGACTACAGACTATGTACTCTGTTGTTTGGGGTCATCAAGTATTGTGATAGACCAGTTTTAGTCTACCTAGCAAACATCCCAGCACAGGTTAGCCCAAAAGGGAACTGGAGAATGCATTACATCCTGGATTTATGTAATGATCCTGCTTATAGATCATTACATAAATGATCATAATATAAACTATTAGTTTACATTACAACTCCAGAAGTCATGTCTTCCAAACTTTTTATACACAGGCTAAAAAAAACAAACAAACAAAAAAAAACCCAGAAAAGTATCTCTTTTGGTATCTTAATGGACATCTACTGTCCTGGGGAATAAAGTATTGCAAGAGGGTCTGAGAAGTATCAGTTTTGACATGTTTGTTAGCACTGGTGCTCCACAGGGATTTGTCCCGTCTCCACTGTCATTCTACCCCAAGTACCAATGACTGGAGCTCTGGGAATGTACATGTCAAACGACTCGACTCATCCGTCATGTCTTCAGCTCTATCTTGATGACAAGTGAGTCATCAGTGAAGTTCATTGGCCAAATGCAGTGAACTTCAGACAGGAAATGTAATTAGCCCACAACCCAGAGTAGCTGGTTTACTATTGCAACAGGAAAACATTGTTTGTTTGTTTCAATGTCTGGTCAGGGGCAGCAATAAACCCAAGATGCAGTTTGACTTCTGCATATTCCATTGTACATTATAGAAGAATGTGTGTAAAGAGGCCAGAAATCAACAAACTTTCTCTATAAAGGAAATAAATATTTTTTTATTAGTATGTCACTGGATAGTTTTTGGATGATATTTATTCTCAACAGCTTGCTGGTCATTTTGGGCCATCAGCAATTTCTACCTTGCCGTTTTGATTTTTTTGTGCATATTTTTACAATCAAGGATTTAAAGAAAATTTTAATCTGTCCGTGCCTAATATTAGCAAATGTGGTCATCTGAATCTAATATTTACTAAAAGGAAAGCAATGAGTTAGTTTAGTTGAATCAGAGATTATAATCTGTTCTATGTTATACAAGTCAACTAGCCCAAAATTGGGGATCAGAGTAGAATTTGTAATATCAGTGCTAACCGATATTACATTACATTTAAGTATCTTTATGATTACTCCATGATATCAATTATATATCCATAAACACCAAATTAAAGAAACTGTTACAAGAATTGATTATCAAATGACTATTTGTGTATATGAAAGAAGATTGGTGAAGATGAAAATCAACCTTGAACCCAAAGTGGCTGGTGAGAAAATATTATTTACCACCTGTAAAAGCACCGAGTTTATAGTTTTGCAGCGGCTTATGCAACTCAGGCCGATACAGTCAGAACGTGAAGCTGAGCACACATAAAAGAACGGAGACATGACAATCGAACTTTTGAAGGGAGCCATCAATACGGCTCCTCCTGATAAACATCCACCAGCCCTGTGTCAACTCTGGAGACAAAGTTTCTGGTTCCATTCATTTCTCAGTGCCTGTTGTAACATTCACTCCACCTTCAAAAGGCCCAGCAGAGCTTGGACTTTTTGCTGTAAGTGAGGAGACCCAGCCGACTCCAGGAGTTGCTTAGTGGTTCTCTACATTGCACTCATTGAATCTGTTCTGTCACATCCATCACAGACTGCAGCCAAAGAAAGGACAGGAATACATTTTAGAATTTTAACACAAAGAACTGCAAAGGAAACCCATGGGGCACCTTGCTATTTTCTCTCAAGAAGCAGGAAGCAAGTCAGGAAAATGCTTGGCAACACATAAACAGAATTCGCAACTTGAACTTTTCTTGCTCATGCCAAAGAGCCTTGAGTATAAAAAAAGAAACAAAGATGCAACTTCTTAGTCCTCATTTTCAACAACACTGCCTGCCATCAGTTGCCATGTCTGACACAACCAAACACTGATGCACCTCAACAAACACCTGATTCTGAGAGGAAAGATTTAAGAATGAGTGGAAACTGGGAGAACGGGAGAGTTATTAGGTACAATCTTACCCTTGCAGTGCTTTCTCTCCAAACCAGTCACCTTTTCCTAGGCTGTGGAGGTACACAGGCTCTCCGTTGGGCAAGTCTTCCCTGGTCACATTAACCTGCCAAAAGAGGGACATAATAGGAGGAGAGTAACAGGTAAGCAGGGTGTAGCATGAAGAAGGTGAGGAAGATCTAGAGACTGAAAGATGTCTTGCAACTAAAGGAAGATAGGAAACATTTGATTAAAATAACAGCAACAACATAAGTTAATAGCAATTGCTTTGTTGGGTTGATCACACTGAAAAACACTAACTTGTCTCTAAAAATATTTCGTCACAGCTAGGTATTTATCTTTATGGTGCAGGAGATAAGAGGCATTGCTAACTTCTTCATCAGCTCGATGGCACATATGTAATTACACTCTGCATTGAACCAAAGACTTACAAACTACAGGATTGGCACTTGAGTACATTTTCAGGGGATGGAGATGATTGTTTTGCCTAATGAAGGCTCTCGTCTTCATCCATTAGGTGTAGCGACATAAATCCAGCAACAGCGTGTTGGAATGCAGCGAGCGGCTGACTGACAGCCTAATTACTCGTGATCGTGTATAATCCTGTCGTCACAGAGAAAAAGCAAAGAGAGAAAGTAGGAAGTGAAAAGTGTACACCAAAGAAGTTGTACTGCATCTGTTTCAGATCAGAAGGTGGTGCAGGAAGGTTTGGTTCACAAGAAAGTTCTTGGGAATCTGTCACCTTGCGAGTGGATCCTTGGTTACCAACATATTTTCAGTACTACGGTTTGTCCTTTGGACAACTTGTGTGTAATTTTTCAAAGCCATATTAACAATAAAACCCAATGGCTTAATAACTTTATAGTCCAATATGTGATTAAGCAGTGTTATTATGTAACAGCGGTGACATTTCATTTAAACTTGCATTGATTCTGCAGCAGTGGCATGTAAATGCTGGGCATATGTCAGCTCAGAATTGACTCTACAAAATCTTTCATTTTTCAAATTTTGGCTGGAGACCACACGCTGGAGCATTATTTACCTGAGACAGAGTATCGTGTTTCCTATTTCACCATCGAAATGCAAGGCAGACAGATAATGTTCTAATAGGGGCAACAATGTATCCACAAGCTAATGGGCTGATTAGTAAGCTCATAGTGTGCTCTGTACCAGTAAGGACTGGACTTTTTAAAGTATTGCCCTATGTGTACTGCTCGTTTGTTGAAGTGTGAACAGTATGTGAAAACTCACTGCATGACGGATTGAGACATTTGTTTACGAGGACAAGATGGAGTGATGCAGGCCAAATGTTTGTTAATGTTGGCGCACCCTCTTGTTATGCTGTATTTCAGGTTTATGTCCAGGTTGTTGGGCTCCACAAGCAGAATATTTATTTTCACAGACAGACCGTGCTTTAAGCTCGGTGAGGCTTTGATTAAACACGTGGAACCACTGAAGGCTTTTTTGTAATTATAATGTTCTTTTTGTTTTTCTCTTTTGCTTCGGATCTATATGTAAGTTGGTGTTGGCCAATTTATATTTAAATTCAATTTATTTTTTGCTGCTATAAATGTTATGGACAGAGGAATGGATGAATGGACACATTTTTCTTTCCTGGTGTATCTATGAAGTCAACGGCTCAAAACAGTCCTGTGTAGCTCTAAATTTTCATTGGAGATTTATCTTACGTTTTCAGACATTTCTTCTTGAAATCTAATTCTAATGGCAAGTTTGCTTCTTGATGGTGACATCAGGCCAGATGGATTTGCTGGTTAGTTTCTGATTGCCATTAGACAATTTTTATTTTTGCATCTTTCTTTGAAACTCAGAAATAAATTTTGTTTTTAATTATCTTCAGTGACTGGTTCCTGGAAAGAGAATCAAATCACCACAGTTGAGCTGGCGAAAGGTGCAAAACAGACCTGAGTGGCGGTAAAAACACGGTAAACAGATTCCAATGCAAGCGGGTGGAAAAGCTGTTGAAGATGAGCATGACCCACCCAGTCACAAAATAAAGAGGAAGACCAGTAGGCAAGTTGAAAGCCCTCCCGCAGAACTGAGTCCAGTGTGAAAGCCAGTGTTGATTACTGAAAGGGGAAATCAAAGTGACTCCTTTCCCCTTTCCAAACACTCCCATCACTGCTGCAAAGGGATGATGAAAGAGGCAGCACTTTTCCCTATCCGCCAATCTGAAGATGACTGATGATAGCAAACTTCCATCCAAAAATACCACGCCTTCACTTCAAAGATTGGCATCTGTTGCTGCGTTTTATATGCCTGGATGCCCTGACTTGTGATGAGGACTGTCTTGAGGGTACGGTCTGGTGTGACTGTCCTCACCTTTCCCTTGCTGATAATGAAGAAGGTGTCTCCTCTGGCCCCCTGTCTGATGATGTACTCTCCTTCTTCATAATGCGTCTGTCAGGGAAGAAGACAAAAAGGTGACAAACATAAAAAAGAAGCGCTACTGAAAGACAGGAGTAGGCTATTAATACATACATACATCAGCATTGTTTTTCATGCCTAAAATAAGGTAAACAGAAAAAAAAACTATCAAAACTATTGCATCTAATATGGATGGGAACTTACTGGTTCAAACCAAGAGTGAAATAAATAAAATAATTTCATCTAGGTCTCAATTTTCTACATCCTTGGTATTTCTGCACATACTGGAAACTATCTTGTTACAAACTGGGTTTTGAAATGTTCGTCATTTCAAAACCCACATAGAAGATGAAGGGGAAAAACATCATATGTGTGAGAAAACAGTCCCCAGCTTGATAAAAATCTTCAAAATGTCTACAGAATTCCTGTAGGAAAAACCCAGAAGTCAAAGCTGAACAAAATAAAGCAGATCAGATTGAAGCAGAAAAGTCAATAATAACCAAATAATCTCCAATCTAAAAAAATACATAAATTCACCAGTAGTTTAGACTTTGTTAATATTTAAATTATTCTTGAATTAGTAAGCAAGTAAGTAATAGAGAGGGTTCAAGCAAACCTTTCCCATCTGAAATGTGAAAAATAAGCATTTTTAGCGTAACGTAATGAAACTTTCTGCTTTACACTCTATCCTGTTTCACTTTAGTCAAGGTCAGTTCAAGCTCCATGCAATGTTTGGCTGGTAAAATAAAATAAAAATAAAAATAAAAAATGAGCCAGTGGTGTTGCCATAAAACAGAGTTTCTCAATTCCAGCGGTCAGGGACCAATGCGCTACATGTTTCAGGGGTTTCCCTTCTGCCATGCACCTGACTTGAATAAGTGGGTGATTAACAGGCTTCTGCACAACTTGACGGCATGCAGAGAAAGTCATGCAATCAATTCAATCAAGTGGTCTGGAACAGTGACACATTTAAAATATGCAGGTCAGCGGTCCCTGAGGACAAGAGTTAAGAAACGCTGCCACTGGGATAAGTTACGGTGCTGAAGTTATCAAACAGCTATTACATACAAACTACTGCATAAAATATATACATATGTGTGTTGCAAATTAAATATATTCTTGGCATTACAATAAACCTGTGTATATTGACATTTACTTTTTAGGCACAGATGCTCTTTCCTAGCAACAAATACACTTAGTGCTAACATTTTGAAGCATTACATGGTGATATACTGTAAAGTGTGATAATAGATCCTTAAAAAAATCTTTTTCTCTTTTAACTAAAATACAGTTTATCTGTCAGTCAAACTAAAAGCATCTGGGATGGAAAGAATTTATTGTAATTCATGATTTTGTGATTTCAATCTTGTATTTTGGTAAGCAACTAACTTCTGAGAGTTGCAGTACTGTTAGTAATGCAACTTTCCCAATTAGCTTTAATTAGCTTTCTCAATAAGTAATTAGTTATTCAGTAGTGAAAGATTTTCACACTTACATTTAAGTGTTGGTTGAAATAACCTCCAGCACTAGGTAGTATACACATTTTCTAAAGGCTCTGCTGCTTGAGGGTAAAGTGATGAAGGCAAGTTGTGACACTTTTAATAAAACATGAAAAACATTTTTGCAGCATTTAAGCAACTCAATTTAAAGTTTTACTTGATCCTTGCACACTGAGAGCATAAGCAGTCACAGAAACACTTTCCTGAGGTTGACTACCTGACATGTCTCAGTTTTTGTTTTACTGAAATATTTCACAACTTGTGAAATATCCTGGGACTGTTGCTGATAAACTGCTGAGATCAATAGCTCCTGTTAGACCAATCTACCTCACACTGTTATGTGCATTTGTGAAAACACATGATGTTTATTTTAGCCCCGACAAATAGTTTCCTCCAAAGCAAGGGAAACAGTCTGATTCATTTTACTAATCAAAACGCATTTGTGGACTAATCAAAACTAGATGAATGACTAAACAGATGTTTATAGCCTCACTTTAGTAGCACCATTTGACTTATTGTCTCAAATTAAGAGAACGCCTTTGATCATACAAAATAAAAATTAATGGTAATTTGTCTAACGCAGAGAAATCCCAAAGCACTTCAAACAAAAAAATTGGGTCAATTAGTATACTTCATAGATTTTTAATTACTTATTAATAGAAAAGCATCTGGAGACTTATTATTTAATTTAAGAAATACTATTTCTTAAATTGATATTTGGACACAACAAAAAACAAGTAATTGTAACGTAAAAGCATGCTGATCTCCACTAAGTTCTGCAGTATTGATGCCATAATTCATGCAAAAGGAGGCCCAAGTATTGAATTACCACAACTTTCAGAAGTCTGATGTTTTTGTTTAAAATCTATTATGTAATATTGTAAATTTCTGAGACTCAGAATTTTGTTTACTAAACATTTTAACCTTTAGAACGATTTCACTTTAAATATTTTATACTTTGTTTATAATTTAATAAGAGGCTTTTTTTTTTGCAAGCACTTTCAACAATTTAATTGCCTCAGTGTAAGTACTAATACTAATTTGTAAATGTAGAAGTGTTTGTGTTTCCTCTCCAAAAGCATTTCTGGAAAAAAATATCAAGCAAATCAGACTAAAAGAAGCTGGCAAATAGAATATGTGTTCACATTTGTGACAAAAGGGAGAGCATTCTTGTCAACTAGTCTTTCTTTGGGTTTTTATTTCAGGCAGGAATTATTCACTATTCATTAGTATTTGAAACAAATAAGATCAAATCATCTTAAAAGCAAGTTGATGTTATTTTTCATTACAGTGTTTTTACATAGGACAAACATAAAATATCTCAATCTGCATTTGAATTGCATTATCATATGATGCAAAGTCTTTCTTAATTTTCATGAAATCTATGATTGATGCATACATTAAGCTAATCTCTCCATCAGTGTGAAGTAATGGGAAAGCAGCAGTGAAAGCGACCGATGATGCTTTCCTCAGACCTCACACTTCAGTAAGAAAAGGAAAAAAAAGTCATTATAATAGGATTTAAATCATAACGAATGCCAAAGTGCACCACTGAATGAAACACAAAAATTGACTCATCTTGCAAAGCTTGGTTGAAAGTGGAATGCCATCTGTCTGCAATATAATTAATTATTGAACAGATTAAAGTCCACCACCTAGTTGGTCTGCAAATTAGTTCAACATCACCACAGCCACTAAGCAACAATTGTACTGTCTTCCATTAAACAAACTTAATAATCCCTAAACCGCTTTCAACAAGTAAACATGATCAGAAATTAGATTTTATTCTCTAAATAAAACAAAGGCGTGAAGTAAAATCTGCTGAGGTAAATGTATGACTTGTGGGTTTTAAGATAGATGGATCGACTCCGTACCTCTTCAAGGACATCAGCGAGCTTGCTAAGAATGTCTTCCTGTAGGTCATGAAACGTGGGGACACTGCAGAAGACAAGAAAGGACATGTTTTTAACAGGATAGTGTAAAATTCAAATGTTTTGTCATGTACATTAACCCGCTAATCCACTTAGAAAGTTGCAGTTAAAGTAAATAAGTTTAATCATCTGAACTCCAGGGCCATTGTTTTACATAATGACCTGTGATGCCCTCAAAGAAGGACCTAGGAAGATCCTTCACACTCCTCACTCTCACACTCATCAAAGATTTTAAGAGAAAATGTCAGATCACTCACTCAACTGCAAGGAAAATATAATTTACAGAAACAAATATTTTAAACAACTCACACAGTATTTAAGGCTCGCTGTCCTAGCAACTCTGGCCTGAGGTCATACTGTGTAAAGTAAGAGGTCTCTAAGACCTCAATTTTGTAATTCTTTTTGCACTCCCAGGTAACTGTGGTAACTGATGATGCAAAAGCACATAAATCTGCAGTCAAACAGAGAGTGGACAAATAAACCAGCAAGGGGGGTCTGCCAGGAAATATGCTTGCTCTGTCCAAAATGACCATTAGAGCAAAAGTGCAGTTCATCACTATTGGAGTTAGGTACAGTGTGCTTTGGACAGTGACAGACACAGCATTTCTAACAACAGAATTATACGGCACAGATTAATGACCACATTTTAACAAAACAGCATCACACCGGTAATGCTACTGCGTACAAGTGGTGATAAATTTGGAGGTGGCTCTGCCACTTTCCAGAGAGGGAAGCTTCCAGGTCTGATTTATTGTAACAACGCATAGCTCATTTTGAATGAGGGTATACAGACAGCGTAATGATTTTACCTTTGGACCATATCTACAAGAGAATGGCTCCAAAAGATAAATGTGGGTAGATAGAACCAAATCCAAATGAGGAAGAGCACTTAAATGAAAACTTTGCTTGAGAGATGGAGCACCATTTTTGATGACAGGGAGAGTTTCTGCAAGGTGCCTTCGTTTGCTAAAAAAAAGGAACAAAAGAACATAGAGTCTGAGACTTGGGGTGTATTTACAATGTAAACCCTTATTACAATAAATCATTGATATCAAAGTACAACTTTTTTCTATAGATTTTATATACAATCTGAAGCCACCCATGATTTGGTCCATGAAGCCAGAATTTCTATTAAAGCAGTTATGAGTATGAGTCTTTTGGCCCATGTAATTTAATTTTTATTTTATTATTATTATTTTGGAAGGGATATGAATTACTTAGCAACCCATCTTCAATCCAGTCTTTCCAGATGATTATTTTTAGAAAATCAGTTTAGTGTTTCTTAAGCAACTGACCTATGAGTCATTCAAGAACAAAAATAATTATCAAACTTAACTGATAAGCACTGTTTTGTCAACACACAACAGCTTCTCAGCTGGCAAATAATAATAATAAACCGTAACCTGTAGGGGAAAAAAATGCAAGTTGTGGAAAAAAAGATATTCATTGAAAACTTATGGACATGAAACCAATTTTAAAAGGACATGAATATTGTCAAATATCAAAATGAATAAATTAAAACAGAAGAAAAGACAACTTAAGACCTTGTGTGAAAGAGTAACTCATATACGCCCCCAAAAAAATCACTCTTAAAAGAACCGCTGAAGGTTGCAGCCCGTCATCTACGAATCCGTCCAATCGCCCAACCGTATTAGCAAGGTAATCCATAGAAAGCAGGAAGAGAGAAAAGAAATCTTTGTAGCTAGATTTCTGTCATACATGCATTATTATATTCTTAAAGTATGCTGGTGTTAATACTGCCAAACATACATGGCAAGATCTGCAGTTACAGCGTAATAAAATTAATATATCAGCACGAGGTTGTGATGTTTGTTCCGGTGCTTCCAGGCAGCTTATATGGGGGCAATCTGTCTGCTATTGAGCGAACCAAATAAAACAGAGCTAATGTTTATCAAGAGGGAAAGAAAATAAGCCATGTTGCTGAACAAAGCCTTATCTTCCCATATCATCTCTTCCTCTTAGTTTCTCCAGCTCCCTGTCACCCCCCACCCCCACCCACCCTGAGCTCATTTTCCATTTTTTATTACAGTAATCTTAGCCATCTTGTCTCGGCCTCCAGACCCTGGCCACTTTGCTGATCTACATGTCTCCAGTTCCTCCACAGAAACACTGGATTTACTAGAGAGGCCTTGAACAGAGGCGGCCCAACTCTACGTGAATTATACAGAGTTTGAAATGCTGGAGCTACGAAGCATGTCGACGCAAAAAAAACCCTTCTGTTGTACAACTCTGATCCAACAGCTTCATTTGGGGATGGGTAAGTAGCTGCACAGCACAGGCTTGTCTCTTCATATATATATATATATATATATATATATATATATATATATATATATATATATATATATATATATATATATATAAATTTTTTATTTTTTATTTTTCATTTATGCAATTGTTTTGTTTACGCTGACATTTCTAATTTCATAACTCAACTCATTGCGAGAGATTGCGATAAAGCATAAAATAGGATTTCCTCTGTGCCTCTAAACTAAGCAAATTATGCAGACTGTTCTCAAAGGCTTGTCTCTTCAAAGTGGGAGGGGAAAAGGTTGAGTGTTAGCCCACCAACTCTAAAACTTTCAGTAAAGAAAAAATGCGTTTTGTAAATTTGCGAGCGATTGTTCACTAAGTGTCACCCTTACCTTTCCTCTCACAATGCGTGAAAGTGATTTCAAAATATACGCTCGGAAGCGGCAAAAGCTCCTGACAAGTACACTCAGCTGCTGTGTTTGAAATCATGTGGGATCAATGGATCCAGAGTCTTCCTCCTCCACAACTTATAAGTGCAAATATGTAATTTTCACAGCAGTTAGAGGGCGGGTGTAGGCTCACAGCAACCAGTCCGCTTTTGTTGTTCGCTAAAACCTATAAGCTCTTTTATTAGATCTTCTTCCGAGGAGCGCAAAGGGAATATAATTATGAGCTTATTAACAAATGCTACCATTAATCTCTGATTTCCCCCAAGACACCCGTCTATAAACCAAGCATAGAGTAGATCTATTAAATATTTACTCATCTCTCAAACTCTTATGTAAGACCTGTGGGGAGAAGAGAGATGCCGTTCTGTACATCCTTATCCTATCTGAAAGAGGTTGTAATTGTTTTGAGATTTTTCAAGTCAAAAATGTGTTTTAATTTCTTTTTAAAAGAATCTTTGAATTCTTAGGTAAGCAATTACATTCTGTTTGTTCTACAAATATGAATGTTTTCCTGTTTTTATTTGATGGAGGGCTTTCTGTGCAGCTTGCTGCAGATAGTGAATTTCCAGGATGAAAAAAAGACATTTCTTTTCTGCAGGAGGTAAAAAAAAAAACAAACATGGGGTGGGATATTTTCACAGTGGTTAATGGAAAAAGCGTTTTGTATAGTAAATATTTTTTTTTTATATACCGTTTGCTCTTTGCAATCAGGTATATTGCAATTCTTAGCAAGCAACATTGTGTGTATTGACTGAGAATAAATTAATAAAACCACTTTATTTCAAGTAAATAATCATTTGAAGTACATGTGGTGTGCACTATGCGTGCATGAAAACATTACTTCCAGCAAACATAAGCAATTTCCATCTACTTCTTTGAATCAAGTTGCACTTGTTACCTTGCTGTAAGTATCACTTGAAAGGAAAAACCAAACAGCATATTGACAGTTTGGGGGTTTATTAACAGTGTAGCATTGTGAGCAACGGCAGAAATGAGACATTAGCTCATTTTAATATGTATTGTTCCCTTTCATTTGCCTTGGGTCAATAATTCACTTCAACAAATATGAGCAGTAGTGCATATAAATGATGTAAGTACATCATATAAGTCATAGTAATTAAGGGTTACGTGTAAAAGAAGAAAGGTAGCACACAATTTCCCTAATTAGCTTGAAAATCAAAACAAATTAAAGCCGAACAGAAAAAAGCAGGTATATAAGCGATTTATAACCTGATTGTGTGCCTCCTTCTGTCCTTTGATGCATATTTCTTTTATCTTATACTTCATGCTCCGGGAACCTTTTTAAATGATAATAAGCTCCTCTTTAGAAAAGTGGTTAGTGCTTTGTCGCTTCTTAACAGATAGGAACGCCGACGTTCTAGAAGAAAGACACAAGATATGCCTTTCAGATGGTCAAACGACGCCGTCTCTGTAGTTAGTCATCAGAGTTATTGCAAAGAAAGTCAAGAATTACAAATTGTTTGAGAAACAGTTCACACACACACACACACCCACCCACACACTACCCTGAATTCATTTTGTTAATTCATTCATTGAATTTCAGATCAAAGACCTATTCAGACCGTTTCCTGTCACCGTGAAACAATACGCAGCGGTGGCTCACCTTTTCAGAAACTCCATATACTCTGTGTGTTTAATGAGGCCCGTCCTCATCATGATCGTCTGAAAGCATTGCCGGTCGATGGCCCACAGCTTCACATTTGTCAAGGCTGGAAAGAAGACCACACACAGGTAAAGCCATGAAAGACAATTTCTGTTGTCTGGGAACCAGAATAACACAAAGGTACATACAGTTTATGCATATTGCATACTGTGGAAGAGCCTTATGCTTTGTGCGTTCACAAAGCAAACGGATATGCTGTGAACTTAAAACAGAAGAGAAATCAACGTTAGTAGTTTAACCCAAGACAACCAGAACTGCTCCTTGGAGGTGATAACCTTTACGTTCTGTTGCAGTGTGTAAAAAGAACGATCATCCATGTGTTTTATTTCGCCTTAGTTCTGGTCTGGAGCACAAAAAGAAAGTTCTGTATATATATATATATTTTTTTTTAATTCCCCTACCCAGCAGTTGGGAGTTAACTCGTATTACTGCACGGCTGGCTTGCCTCGAATAATGCTACAACATTTAAATTGGCTCAGGGTCATGATTTGACTGTGGAATATTAAATTTTTATTAGTTTAAGCCCCTGAGTTGGACAATTACTCTTTGTTCTAGGAACAATTATCAAAATGTGTGACATGACTGAAAGTCACTCTGATATTCTTCCTAAACATTTCAAAATTAATTATTCGCAAACTGACTGCTGTCTGTGCTGGCCCAAGGCAGTGGCAGCCCAGTACAACATGCAGGGCAAATTTTGGCTAAAGTGGTGCAGATTTTTTCTTATGTAAATTTTGAAACATCTTTGCAGCATTTTCAGACTAATCAGTGAGAGAAGCTGGTGTATTAAACACCCTTTATTTTCTTATTTTATTTTACAAGAAAGTAACAGTATTTTTCTACTGTTTTTTTTACAGTATTCAAACTGTTACTTTTTTTCAGTGCCAGCAGTGTGTGCTATTATCGACACCAGTTTTTTAACAACTAAAGAGATCTTGAGCTTTATACTTTGTTACTGAGCAGAACAAACAAATCATCTCATGATCAGGCCGAAGTAGTTAGAGCTGCATTTAGGGAATTGCTATTAATCATGTTACTTTAATTCAGAAATGACCAAACTTGATTTTTTGTTTGTTTTTGAGACTCAAATCACATTTTGCAAAGTGTGAAAGTATTTAAGTATGTACTTAAAGCCAGCTAGAAATCTCCATTTCTAAAACTCACTACAGATGTGTCCAAACGCTCAGTCCCACTTCTTCTCTTCTCTTTAGTTTATATATTAATGATTACCACAGTTGTAACCTTGTGTGTGTTTTCGAACACACAGTTTAATTTAATTTGCAGGCAATGACTTTTTTTTCCAACATGTCTTGTTGTTTTGAGTCTTTTACTGCATGGTTGGATAAGTCGGTTCTGATATTGAAACACTTAAAGCTGCATCAGTGTGCCGTTTCCTTGAAAGCTCAGTCTCTGCCTTACATGTAGCCACACATGAAATATTAAATAGAACCAAACTTCTAAAGAGTAGAAAAACCCGTCATAATCTTGTCCATTTGCCATCTTTCTATCTGTTCTTGATTCACTCAGGCACGGATTTTTAAAATTTCAGTTTTTGAGATTCTTTTCATGGCGTTAAGCCTCAACAGCTGTTTTATTTTCTTTCTTTTGACTCCTCTGTCATCATTTTTGATCAGAATATGTTTCACCTGAGCAGATCACTGGCGTAACGTGCTGCCTCTGTTGAAATCCAGGCCGCGTGGGGTTTCATCAAAGCAGTGGACCTCTAACCCACAGCTGAAAGTCTTTTTTTTTTTTTTTCCTTGAATTCAATTTCGTTTTAAATTAGACATTGACTTGTTGAGGTGGAACCTGAACAACAAAAAGTAAAAAAAAAAAATTATATTTATCTGGCTGATTTAATTGTAAAATTACTTCAGTGCTTCGTCTTATTGCTATCTGTTTCATATAAATTATCCACATTCATTTTTTTAAGCAGCATCTTCTGTGGGACAATAATGTTATTTCAGCTTCAGCGCCTCAATTGTGCATCTACTCAATAGTGGTTTAAAAAGTGAAATAAATCTATGACCTGATCCACCACAGGATACAGAAAACCCCAGGGGTGACAACTGGGCACAAGGACAAAAAAAACAAAAACTAGTTCAGATAGCAGACTATTTGTTATTTAGTTCGAGTGTTGCTGCACCCTACCTCATCCTCCAGGCGTGAAATTTCTCAGAAATTTAAAGATAAAAATTGCTTTCTTTCCTGATAACCTCTGGAGTTTATTGATTATAGAGGGATTATTTTTCTCTTGCTGGCTCAGGTATTGAAGTCGTCATGCACAAGATGGGGGAGCAGTGGTTTGTTTAAGTAATACTTCTAAAAAGAAAAAAAAAGAAGAAGAAAAGAATGTATTTGGATTTAAATAGGAAACAGCCATACCAAAGTCATAAGTAAGATTATTTTACATGGAGGGTTTCCTATTCATACATAATTTCTTTAAAAAGTTTGATTTTTTTTTTTTTTTTTTTATACGTGGATCAATGCTTGCATTTGTCTGATGACTGAGTTGAACTGGGAAAATCAAATGCAATTTACTGTCCAAACACATATCAGTAACTTTAATGTACGGAGAAAGTTATTTTACTTGAATAATGCGAACCAAAAAGTGAAAGTCATATCATACGGTATATGTTATGACTTTAGGTTAATATAAAGTCTCAAAATACAGGTCTCAAAAGCTACAGGAGAACACTTGAAATGTACTGTGTGTGTGCAATGAAGAGATGTTGTAGCTGAGTGTTACTTTCTCAGCTTAATTAATGAAAAACGTGACATTTTTATGAGATTCCAGTTATTCGAGATGCACCTGCCTTGTCTTTAAGGACACATTCCCTGCCTCATTCATGACTAGAATCTTGCTATAATTTGGCAGCACTTTATAATTAGGTCAAACCACAAGAGAAATGCCCTCATTACAGAAAATGACACTGCTGTCAGATAGATACTGTTTCCTGGAGAAGATATTCTAAAACACAAAAAGAGACAAATCTCAGAATTATGTAGAGATACAAGCACACAAATACACGTTTTACCTGTGAAATCGCACACATTGCTTCGAATCCTAAACATAGCGTCTAAATATATTTTCCACAATGCCCAATTTCTCCTTCCCCTTTTTCAAGCCTTCCAAGTGTGTTATTAGTGTCAGCCATAACTGGATCTGGTTACACCTTATCTAATCAAAAAGGTTATTTGGACTGTTGCGATGCGCAAAATGGGGACAAATTGCCCCAACTCGGAGCACAGACCCAACAAATCTTGTGTATAGAAATAGGTCCGAGGAGAGAAATGATTTGACCCAGAAGCAACGTGAGTGGGAGGTCAGACATTATTGGCAATTGTGTAGTGTTTGCAGTGAAGTATTTGGGAAGAAAGTGGGAGTGTAGAGCGCTGGGAAATAAGATATGTAGGGAGCTCGCAGCGCACAGCAGTGGGTAAACGTATTTTTTGAGGACTTGACTAAATTGCGGTGAGACTCGGGGAGCTAGTTAGCTTGTCCTGAAGGTACAGATACATATGAGTGCTCAAGGGTTACTTACTTACTTCACAGTTTGCGTCTGTGGATCTGTGCCAGCACAGCCTGAGCAGGACAAATATGAAGATGTGCATCAACAGCATTTATAAATATCCTAGGACATCCCCCATGTATGTGGTATACAGAGTATAAAGGACAATACATGAGTATCAAATGTGATTTCCTTTTGTTCGTTACCCTAATGTTCCCCTGAATACTCAGGAGGTTGAATATATGTTAAACATTGGAAATCATTTCATAATATTTTGGAATTCTTTATCATGCATAACTTTTTCGTCCGTGCCGTGTACGCAGATTGTTGCATATGTTCAGAAAATTGTTGTTGGCATTCTACGTCGTGTTTGTTCCTCGTTCTTGTTGTTTATATTTATGTGCAGGCAGAATTCTCCGTTAAGTTAATTCATCTCTCCCGTTTCTTGTCATCTGGAGTTCTTTCTAATTTCCACTAAAACATGCTAAACTCATTTCCTAACTCCATCTTGTTGACAGGCGTTCAACATCTATTTCCCTTCTGTTTTGGGAAACTTCCTCTAATTTACATATATTTTTGCCTTAGAATGGATGAAAATTGAAAACTATCCAATGTTTTCTTATTCAAGTTGCCTTCTTCAATGGCTCAACAGTGTGGTTTGTTCGTACTGCTAAAAATGTTCAGCCTCCTACCCATGTTGGGTTAAATTATAAATACAGGAGACATTGCAAATGAAAGGAAGCAAGCAGGAAAAAGATACATGCAGAGGAAGCAGTTACTCCTGTATTCAGTTCAATCATAACTCACTGTAATTTTGTTTAAGATAAAGAGATTATGCAAATGTGCCACGTGTGTTAGTTCTTGTAATGAAATTATGGCTAAAATCACATAGACATAGGAGAAACCATTTTAATGATTTATTGTACTCCTGACATTTTACATCCAGAGATTATTATAGAAGGGGAAAAAAATCCCAAATTAGTCTGACATTTCTCACAATTTTATCACAGGTATTAAATATATAAAAGTCTATATGTATTGCTATACATTGTCTACAAAAGCCAAGGTTTCTACAGTATGATTTAACATTGAACGGGTGAATAAAAAAGTGTCAGAGCTAGAAACGATAAAGTACCTGAAAGTCGTGTCGTTTAGAGACAAAAAAAAAAAAAAATCTATGACCAGATCTGACACAGGATCTCAGAGTTGTTAGTTATTAGTCAGGTCATTAGTCAATTGCTAATATCCTTGTGAAATATTTTGTGTGTGCTAAAATATTATTGCATATGGGTAAAACTGGTATTTTTCACATAAAATGGTTTATTTCAGTTAAAATATTACAAGTCCCGAAAAAGGACTTTCACATCTTACTGTGTTAAAGGATTCAAAACATGCATTCTAAGACAAAGTTCCTGTCTCACTTCCTCATCACACCATTGGCTGTGAAATGATGTGATTTTCTATCTGCCTTCTGCAGCAGGTGATTTTACAATATTACTGTGGGGATTATCCAGTTGGGTGGAAAAGAAAATGTACAGCAAAATCTCAAATGCAGCTATAAATATGAGTAGTTTGCATACTGATGCTTGGTCATGATCCACGTTGCCCTTGTGGATGATTAACTTGGAGCCGCCTGGCTCCTAGAGACACAGTTTTTGTCTCCAAACTAATTAATGAGAGCAACAGCCATAAGAGTTTTCTGTCAGGAACATTGTTTTGATGCTTAAATGGTTTTAAATTCTGATTCTGTTAAACAATTGCTTTCGACGTCACGAAAGAGATCAGTGAATGTCCTGCTCTTGCTTTTAATTAATTGTTCTTTCATCATTTTCTCTTTTTAAAGAGCTTGTCAATGTGAGTCTATCCCCCCCCCCCTTCCTGACTTTGACAAACAATCGTACACAAACAAAGCCACAAAGACACAAAGCCACAGAGTGATGTGAACTCTGTGTTTTGTTTAGGAAAGTCTCACAGGAATACGGCTGTCAGGGCTGGGGGTGGGTGGAAGAAAGTAATCTCCTTTCCCCTAAAGTCATTAATAACATCAGCCAAGTTTGATTATATCTACATGAGCTCTTTAGAGCGTGAGAAAGCAGGACAGGTCATTTACTAAGAGTGGCAGAAACTCCTGGGGGTAAAAAAAATAAATAAAATTGTATCAATGATCCACGTAGTCATTGCTAAAATTTGAATCATAAGGTCGTAGTTGAAACAGCAGGAAACCAACAAATGCATTTGTTTTGTGAAGCTTTTCGTATTTCAGGTAATCTCTCCACCAGTCTGATTAACAAATAGTTGCTTTATGCTGGGGCAGAATCTTTTTGAGCTTATCAAAAAGATTCAGGAGAGCAGGGTTTTCCTCAGAAAACTTGCTAAGCCCGGTGGTCGGGGTGCCGAGGCGGTCCACCGTGTTTTTGTATAAAAAGATGTTAAGGTAACAGGAAAATTTTTAATACCACTTGGTAATTATATGTTACTGGCAAACATCCCCAGTGAAACACTACTTAAACCCACAACTAGTCTTAAAAACAACAAGTCAAAATACACAATTAAAATGAATATCAATTATTTGCACTTTTGTTTAATCCAAATTTGGTCAGCAGCTCCATCAGGCCCACCACACATTAACTCTGTCTGACTAAGTGGACAAAGCATTTAATATGGTTTGATGCATTGTGTAACCGGAAAAATAATACTAAAAATAATACTAAATATAATAATATAAAATCAGCGTGGTGCGTTACAGACAGGAGCGAAAGCTCCTCACCAGGCTGAACCTGCACGATCAGGTTAGCGCTGGTTCGTTAACTAATACACCGGCCAACCGGGAACACAGATAAACTTTATCAGCCCAGGCAGAGCTGGGCGCTGGGCAGCGTGTTGAGATGGAAAAGCCGCACAAAATCATTTGTCCACAAATATAAATCATTCTCACCGCTCGCTCAACGCGCCTCTGAAAGCCCAATTACAAGTTATTCCTGCAGTTCACGTAGAGCTGCGCAACCAGAGCTAACTAGAGTGGGGCTTAAAGTCCTACTTTAATCAAAAACTCTGGAAAGAATCATAATTCCTCACAGGGGGTGGATGTAAATATTCATCACAGGTCACCCTGTGTCCAGTTTGAGTGAAAGGAGGCGCGCGGGATCCGCGCTGAGGTAAACTTAATCCAGCTACTGCGGCGCGCGAGGCAACGCGCAGAGGCGCCAGTGATGTGACTGGTCCCGCTATAAATGCATAAACTATAAACCTATCTTCTATAAACATATCTTTTAGGAATAAATCTGCTCCGCCAGTGAAACGCTCAGAGCAACAGAGACGCTTGCAATCAGGCTTAAAAAAAACAAACAAGAAAAAAAAAACAAAAACAAAAAAAACAAACAATTTTTTTAAAATTATTATTTTCCTAAAAACATAAACAAGAAAGGCTTAGCCTGGCGGTAGCGCTAGTAAAGGATGGCGGGCCGCCAGGTATATAATACACTGGGGGAAACCCTGGGAGAGTATATAAAAATGGGAAACATCATTATTTTTAAATATAAAACAGGAGCAACACATTTAATTATTGTTACATTAAAATGTGCAATAATATCTTATGTTTCTCAAAATGTTTTTATTTCCTGCATTAAGTGAAACATACATTTTTTTGTTACTTCCTAAACGTACCTGCCTTAAAAGCGGGTCTGTTTTAGACTCCAACTCCATAACACAAACAAATTTCTCAAACCTTTGCTTTCAGCATATCTTCACTGGAAAGTCATGCATTTCAATTAACATTGTATTACCATGAAAGGCCACAGTAAAATAGTTGTTAAAATGGCATAATGTTTGTTGAAAGAAGCAAACAATCTCATTTATTTCAAGGTTTCATTCTTTCACATCTTCAGCATTGTATTTCTAATTTTATGAAAGAGAAGCATTATGTGCTTTTAAAGAAGAATCTTTTGTACGCTTTGAAAGAAATTCTTAAGGTAATTTGAAAAACTACCTTCACTCGTTTGGTTTTGCTATTCATTTCCTTAAAACCGTCACTGAAAGTCCATAATTTACAGTTCTACATGGACACCTCTCACGGATGCCAGTGTCAGAATATACATTTATTCTGTTGATGATGCAATTGGATTTTTTTTTTCAAACACTAGAGCAATGATTTAGCAACCAACGTCAAAAACAAAATCTTGAACAGGAACTAGGAGCACAACTTGTGGTTTTTATTCCAGAGTTTCAGAAATATGTGTGAAGATTCAAATGTAATTAATACAGCTACACCAATATTTTGTTCAAACTCCCTTTGCCAACTAAACCTCAACACAACACTGTGTGACTAATGAAGCAATTGTTAAGCATGGTGATGGTAGCAGCATGCTGTGGTTATTTCACCATCAATTGCACAGATGCACTGCAGGGGGTGAAATGATGAAGAACCTCAGCTTAGCATCTGACTCAATGGTGCCTAAAAGTGATGCCAAATTCTAATATATGTTTTTTCCACCTTTAAATGTGCAATAACAAATTAAAGACATAATATTTTAATATAATGAACAAAGCAGTGTTTTTGTGGAGAAAGTCTCTGTAAATCTGGATTAAATACGGTTTCCATATTTAAGGAAAGGAATTCTATTTCTGAATGATTTCTTTTTTCCTATAAAGAGTTTTGAGGTTACCCTTTGAAAACTCTTGATGTTTATTGAATGGATGCACCAAGGTCTGCTTTTGAAAGTGACTGGATGTTTTGAGGGTCTTGTCTGACATCACATTAAAATGAAAGCAAAAAATGTGCCAATGAATTCTTTGTCCTCCACTTATAATCTGTTATTATCTTCCATATTAAGAACATTTGTATTTCTCACCACCTTTTCAAATCATAACAGTAAACCGTTTGCCTTGTTTATTTCTTTTAAAATGTTCATTAACTCATTTGTGCGATGACTTGTAGTCAGAGCTGCACAAAAACCTTTGAAGGGCTGCAAACGGGCCAAGGGTGGCACCTTCGACGACACTGATCTAGTAGGTGGAAACTCTGGGTGCTCCAGCAGGACAATGATCCTGCATCACATCAAACTTTGGAAGGACAGGCTAGCATTGACCTTCTTGAATGGGCCTGTCTTATCCCTAAAATGTAGGAGCAATGGATAATAAAGCAGCTCCAATTCAATTAACCCTTTCTGCCAAGAAGAATTGTCACATATTGCGACTCTAACAGTCTGCAGAAAACTCACGGTGCCGAGGCTTAGCTTGCTAAGAGATACCAAACTAAAAATGTGTTAGAGATTAGATGTATAATCCACAGGAAATCTAAATTGAATTTTTGATATCAAAATTCAAATGCGCTATTTCACCCTGAAAAAGAAAGAAGTGCCTTGTGTATGCCCTAGCTGTACAGAACATCTGCAATATACAGAACTAATGAGAACCAGCACAGAAGCAAACAAGAATGCTTTACGATAATAAAACAAGCAATATGGTTGGGATAACAATGGTAACAAAGGGAGGTTGGCTAATCACTATTACGAAGGTACTTGTCTATAAAGGGAAATACTGCACAAAATTAAAGATAAACTGGATCTTCAGAGCAATGGCCCTGAAAGGTCAAGTGAACGTGCAGGTTATTGCAGAGGGGACAAGTGAATCAGGTCCAAATGTCACACAAATCCATCTTAAAGTTCATCAGGAATGTAAGCATTAAATATAAATGTTAACCTTATGCTGGTGCATGAAGACAAGTCGGATGAAAAAGTCAGAATTCGTTAGCATTGATCCAATCTCCTGGAAAGCTAATGGAACTTGTGCAAATGACTTTTTGCATGAAGCAAGAGTGATATGGTTTTTAAAGTTTGGTGATGAGGAGAGTCGCGAAGGCAATTAGATTTAGATTGAAATGATAAATCTAATTATTGGATAGACACTGTTCATGCACCCAAAATGCGAACTGCAAGGACTGGGATAAACTGCAAAAGCACTGATGTTCATTTTAGTGGCGTGGCATATTTGTGTGAATTTGTGTATCAGCAGAATGACATTATATGAGTAGAAGGAGTTAAACATCTAACACAGAACATGCAATTGATAAAATAAATAATGTAAAAGAATTAGTTATCTTTAAAAAAAAAAAAAAGTGGCTTTGTAATGTGTTGAGAACATTTATTTAATCTAAAGTGATCTATCTAAGCTCTGCCGAGTATCCCTTACTGTATCCAGAGCTGTAAGTGATAAGAAAAACTTTTGTGGAAAAAAAGGAAAAGCTATTTTCCTTCCCCTGTCTAGTGTACCTTAACATTAGTCAAAAACTTACTGTGTTCTATATAAATTGCCCTCTTATTGGTTTGTGAGATAAATTCTATTTATTTATTGTCTTCAGCATAATGGATATTCAACAAGAAACCATTTTCCACAGAGGAAATCAGTTTGAATAACTCTATAAATTTCAGTCTTGCCCGGCTGCAGAAAATCAAATGGAGGAAATGAAGCGGGTTTGCTATTCATCAGCAGGCTGGTTATTTTTAGGTCCAACCTCCAGGTTGTACCAGGTGAAACTTTCAAAATGTGCCTTTTTTTTCTGCGGATCAATTCAAGCCCTGTAATAAAGAGTGTGGAATTACCAATTTTGCATGCTAGAAAAAAAATGGCAAAAAGAGCAACTTAGTAAACACTGCCAGGTCTGTTGTAGGGATTGCATATAACAGCATGCAACAGAGTGAAACTATTTAATTTAATTTTTTTTTTTCTCAGGATTCAGCGAGCACAAGAGAATTGCACTTTTCATCTTCTCCTAAAATAAGCGCAGACATAACTTGTTGCTGCATGTCATGAGGCCTTCTGTCAGTAAACACAGATGCTTCGCTTCCTGCTGAGAGAGAGAGGTGGGGGGGTGGGGAAAGCATTCAAATCTCTTCACCTAAAAATAACTCGAGAATCCAGAGAGAATTTCCCACCTACTGCTCGGCTTGTGCCGTTGTGTGTCTGAATACACTTTTGATTATTTCTTGTTTTGATGAAACTTCAATTATTCTGACAAGAACTGCCTCCACGCTGTGGGACTCCAGTGTTCTGCTTAGTTTCTGTAATATCCACAAAGAAGCCATTCAGAAGAATGATCATATAAACATTAGCCAAGTCAGCAGGTGGCCCAGAGATTATAAATGTCTTTATTTCTGTTGTGGGGTTGTTCGAGGGGATAAATTATTCTAATGTTTCAAATATTAAATTTGACTGAGGATTTATTTATATGAAAATGTCGTGTTTGCTACGGTCATCTTGCCAACTAACGCTCAACTCAAGGAGATGTGTCATATTTTCAGGATTTTATTTTTCTCTTAGCGGCCACAACCACTGAGTGGTACGTTTAAAGCACTGTCCCCCGGGTTAGCGCGGAGATGCAGTGTTTATAAATACACTGTGCAGAATGTAAATTTGAAACAGGATGCAATAACATGCTAACCATTACTATTTCAAAGAGTCCATAAATGTGAGTGAGTTCAGTGAGCTCTTCCAACAAAGCTTAGACAAGTTTATATTTACCAATGGGTTGCATCACCGCTTCACTCTGCAAAACTCTCACGCATTCCTCACTTACAGGAACTGAGAGGACCAACTGGTGTAATCAAAGCGAGAGGCTTTGCCCTATCCCTACTTACTAATATATCATTTTAGAGAGATTAAATCATTTGCTTTGCTTTATGCATGCTTTTTTTTAAAGAATAGTAACATTTTAAAAGGTGTGCTATTTGTATGATTGCTTTCTTTTTCCACTAACACTCCAATGATTTGCTGTCTGCTCCTTCAGTTGCACTAATTAAAAAAAAGGTTTTTCAGTTACTCTGCATTATTTTACCCTTCAGATCCCTCAACATTCTCAGAAAGCTATTTAATGAAGGCTAAAAGATACGACTGTCTGTAATGCTATTGACTGAAATGTTGCAGACCAACAACCAGTGGTTACTGTAGACGTTTCTTAAAGGATCGGCACTTATTAAGTTGACAATAATGGATGGTTCAAAGCTTTTGTAATACTGAAAAAAGCTATTAACTTCCTAACAAATACTTATGGTAGTAAAGAAATAAACACCTTTTTTTAGATTTAACAGTTGGAAAGAATCATGTAACATTAAGTACAACAAACAAACTTAACAGCAGCTTGTACTTGAGAAAATAAATAAATAAATAAATATATATATATATATATATATGATCAATTTTTTCTAATTTCATGATTCTACCAGTTATGTCTTTAAAATTTTATTGGAGTTTATGCTCTGAGTTTACATTCACTTATATAATTTCTGAGAAGCCACCAATGAATATCTTAATATTATTGAGGAATCAAACTTTATATGTTTTTTTTTTTTTGTTTGATTCTTAGCATTCACATTTATTCTATGAAGTATAACAAAATTATTTATTGAAATAAGTATGGGATTTATATATAGTTACTGTCACATTTAAGGGTTCCTCTTCAGCATGATCACATTTAAAAAAAAAATAAAAATCTACAGTTTTCAATTCAGTCCTATTTAGAAGACGATACTGAGATTTACTATGAAAAAGATCACAGTGAAACAACTTTGACAGAGTGACATGTAATATCTAAAACCAACTGGTGTGCTAGGACAAAAACAGTACTGTGCTGTCCCTTTCTCACAGTGTTATTGCGCTCACCGCAGGCCTCACAGCATGGCGTGCTGCTCTCATTTTTTATCAAACTGTTACAAAAAACGGCAATCAGTGCTCTTGAATGGAAACCATGCTTTCCCCTTCCCTTCGATCAACACATTAGTACTAACTGTGCCAGTTTGAAAACATAAGTGGGATGTCTATTCAGTTACTACACCAAAACGCTGACCTCCAAACCGAGATCCACTCTGACGTTACAGCATTCTGAGTCTCTAAGCCAAAAGTAGACGGGGCAAAGTCTGCAGGTCAAATTTCAGTTCATAAAATCCCCATTTTTATGGTGAGGTATCCTATTGAGGAGGATGAAGTCAGAAGACATATTGTCTGACAGAAACAGCTTGAACACTTAGCAAACCGGCACCCTAAACAAAGGATAAAATTGCTTTTCCAGTTTAAAGTACTGTTCGGATATTTTGAGTCTTTCTGTGCATTTGGTATTTTAGAATGACTTTTTAACCTATTACCAGATCTCCAAACTCTGTAAGATTATAAATAAACTTACAGAGGAAACTAAATCAACAAGATACAGAGTCGCTTCAGCTGCTCAACATCATCTAATAATGGAAAGATTCCAGTGCATATTATCTCATTAGCCTTTCCCTATTGTCTCATGAGACAAGTGTAAAAATGTCTAATAAAGCAGCTGCACCTGCAGGCCTGTTTTCTAAATCATCGCCGTCTGAAGCAGCCTCTCTGGGTGTTTTAACCTTTCAAGTTGTCTGAGGTCTCAGAAGAGCATCTAGCTCAAGGCTCACACCTGCGCACCAACTTAGAACTGGGACAACAGCAGCAGCAGGGGCCCCTCAGTCCAACTACTCACATACACAAAAAAAAGTACACTGAATCACGGGAGGAAGTGGAAGCAGATGACGGAGAAAGCAAAAAAAGTTAACTCCAAACTGACTTCAAACAGCTGGGGAAGGAAAATGCTTCTAACCTCACCATGATACCACATGGGTTTGTTTTTTGTTTTGTTTTTTGCATGCTGGCAACAGTGCTACCATGGCAGCCATGGAAACGGAGCGGATTTCTTTCCTACTTCATCCCACTGGATTTCTATCTGCCAGAGCTTATTCTTTCTGTCTTCTCCTCTCTGTTGTAGTGGTTTTCATGGTTATCTGCTGAAATCCTTTCTCCCGTGACAATTATTATCCTAAACCTCTGCATGAATAATATGAATAAAAAAAAGAAAAAGATTTGACTCTCAAATATGAATCGTAGGCCAGAACTGTTCAAAAATATCCTTTAAGCAATTGATTTACAGTTCCTGTAGCTCTCCTCACAGTTCAGTCACAACTACAGTAACGTTATCTCAATTCCTTCTCTGCCTTTCTAATTGCTTGTTAGTGCACAAGGCTAGAGTGTGCAGTCATTTTGTCGTTTTACTCATTTCGCAGTTGCACCATTATCTTTTAATGTGTCTGTAGGTCTTTCTCATCAGCCTTTCATTTCACTAAATATGGCTCAACCTCTAATTAAGGTCAGCTCTCTAAAATTGGAAAAGAAAATGCTTCAAGAAGGGTTAAACCTCTTTAATTCCTGTTAAACCAGCCCCTCTGGTCATTATCCGCTTTTACAACTTGGTCATGAATAAGTCCAGCATACAGCAAGTGAAACTCCAAAACATAGGGTTTGATATTACATTAGATAAATAAAAAGGTTTCTAACAGTTTAGCAGAACCACAGAGTGATCATTTGTATCGATATACTGGCTTTAAAGTCAGTGTTTATGAACTATTATGCAAAGAAAACTCCAGACTAACTAAAGAGCAAGATAGATTCTTTCAGAACTAAAACTAAAGTATTATTATTATTATCTTCTCCTGCTGGTGTCTAGACAAGGACACTCATGAATTAAATTTCGGTCTCAATAAGTTATTTTTTCCTGGTTAAACAAAGATTAAGTGGAAAAAAAATGTGTCAACTTTCATATGTGTCTTCAAATTAAAGCTCATTCTTGCATTTTATATCCAGCAAGACAAAGTTGATTGCAAAATACAAAACCTGCAGCCTAGTCAATAGAAATCTCCAACAATGAAAAAAAAATTAACAAAAAAGCAACTGCATGCAACACAGTTTCTTTCTGTGCACCACCATTTGCGAGGAAATTTATTTAAAGAGTTGAAAGTGTTTTTTTGTTTTTGTTTTTGTTTTAGCCAGACACAAATAGGTAATGGATTTTGCTAATGGCTTGTTTCAATAATCACAAAAATTTAATTACAATGACAACATGGCATAAAATGCTGTTAGTTACTACCTGCACATAAATGCTAATTGACGTTCTGTGGCTCTTGCAGAAGTAGCTGAATCTGGCAGACAAAAGAAAGCTTCTCCTCACTGCTACTAAACTATTTGTGGAAAATATTAAAAATGTTACATTTTGTGGCACCTATGGATTACAGCTCATATGTGAAGCATACCTGTCAGAGATGCAACAACAGATAATGTTTCCCATAGAGAACTGAGGAGTATTATTGCTACTGTAACCAAGGGAAAGAGAGAAAACCGGCATACGAACAGTCTGACAAGCCTTGTGTTTTATTATTTAAACAACAAAAGCTGTTATTCGCCGCCGTTAGCGCTAGCCGTCAGGTTTAACTTTGAGCCTGGTTCTCCTAGAAGTTGCATCCTTAAGTTTTTAAGCAAAATGGACAAGGTGAGTTTTTTTTTTTTTTTTTTTTGAAACACTGCGCAAACTGTGCTGCACTCACACTGATACATTAACACGTGATAATTTTCTTCTCTGAGGCTGATTTCAAAGGCAACTGTTGGCGCGCTCACGGCAGAAGGAAGGGTAACGTTACAGCGACGCACTCAAAGACGTCTCCAGAACAATGCTGCTGCTGCTGCTTCATTGAGCGATTGTGATAACGAGACATGATCTGCTGTTTTTTTAGTCAATCGAGCAATTGTATACTTTTCTTTTCAATACAGACAACTTAAAAATGCACAGAACTAATTAAAAAAAACTTGGATAATTATATTTTACAGAGGCATTGGTCTGTGTAACTATTCCTGACTCCAGATCACAGCTGCTAAAAGTACTGATCCGTTTTCTGGATGTTGCGAAATACAAGCCGACTGTTTGGCCTATTGGAAAAAAAGTTGTGTACTTGGTAAAAATGTCAAGATGGATCACAGAGTTTAATGGTAGCGTGTGCTCTATGAAAGATCTTCTTGCACTCTCTGGAGGTCTTGGAGTACATTCTACTTCTACTTCACAAAACGGTTACAAAACAGCAATCGGCTCTCTTGAATGGAAACTCTCCCTTTTTCTTCCTTTGACGGTTCTAGCACTGATCACTGCACCAGGGTAGCTGACACAAATTGACACATATGCAGATACAATGGTCACGTTTAGTGTGGTGCATCACAGTTAATGTTGGACTTTGGGTTCCTTGTTATATATTGTCCTTGTCAATGTATGTCTGTCACAGTTTTTTTTTTTTTCCGAATTTTTTTACTGACAAGAAAAAAACCATGTTTTCTTGTTTTTCTGCTTTACAGAAATTGTATTTGTGCTGCTCTATCACGTAAAATGCCTCTTCCAATGAAATACGGAGAGGGACTTTTTTTTACTTTACAGAATGATGCTACATTTTCCAAGAAAATGCACACTGTAACTGATTAAAGATTTCATAACAAGAATTATGCTCTGGGTCTTAAACTTCTGGAAGTAATACCGAGTCGGTTAACTTCTATCTCTACGACCATAAGTCAGTGAGTCACGGTGCAGACTCCGACGAGCCAACATGCATATCTGTGAAGTGGAGCCGTTAATCTTAAAGGATATATTTGCTCATATCTTGGATGGTCAACAGAAGAGGGAAATAAAAATCTTTCATCATAATGAGAATCCAAGGGATAAATGTCAAAAACGCTGGGATCATTATGAGAAAGAAAATGTCGGTTTGAGATTAATGTTGATGGTGAGCATATGAAACACAAATATATACTGCTTGGCACAAATATGCATGGAATAAATGTATGCATCTGGCAGCCAGTGGTTTTTTCTCCCTTTTTTAATGTATCCCAGCACCACTGTTGATGTCAATTGAGGAGAGCAATTAGAAACATTAAGATTTTTATCTAAATACATCCTACTTAATTTCCGAATTAAAGTGGATTTTGTGATGGTATTTTTTAGCTATAGATTCTCTAATAGTTTTCCGTTGTTCTAAAAGTGCTGGAGACAATTTTAGTGAATGTTAGTTCAAATATAATCCAGTTACACAGTCTTCCCTTCAAACCTGCTAGAGAAAAAAAAAAGAAGTATTCGCTAGGGTGTACATACCCCTCACTGGAAATCTGTGATAAAGTAGGACAGCTTCTTTCAGAAAACACTAAGTCCTGATTTTTGTATGGGCAGAAATTGTCTCAAAGTCAGCAAATATTTGACTTTTTATTATATAATTTATGCACGGAAAGAGCTTCAGGTCTAAAACCTGCACACACCATTCCATCTCTCCTTAGGAAACGTACACAATCAAGAGTCTCCTAATGTGTGTCGGCTAACTGGAAATACCCAGCTGTACCCTAACAGCTTCTTTCATACACAAACACTCCCTCATACCTGGATCACCTGGACCCCCACATACTTAAATACTCTAAGAAGCCTTGAAGTTACCACAGATTTATGACACTGTCAGTGTTTACGAGCTAAAATCTTCATGTGCGTAACAGTGAGTCCTCCAAGAGATGAAGACAAAGACTTGCTTTTCCATCACTGCTATAAAAGATGGAGCTTACAGATTTAATCTCTCTCACTGATTGTATTTGGAGTGACTGCCAGTGACATTACTTTCTTAGAGATGACTGCTCTGAAAACAAGGCCTGGATTCCCAGCAGCCTTTTATCTGTGGTGTTACTGAACAATCGTTGTGTTTGTCTGTCTTGTGTGCATGTGTGTGTGCGCGTGTGTGTGTGTGTGAGCCCTGTCTGTTAAATGTGTATCACCGTGCAGGTCGCATGTAGGTATTGTATGTCAACACTGTGCATGCTAAGCTGTGAATTCATTCAGCACAGGTCCATTGTTGTGATCAACACTGTCACAGTACGAAACGCCGCCGTCCCTCTTTGTTATTCTGACAGCAGTGCACACAAGCTGAAGTTCTGCTAACATGATCTTTAAGAAGTCATTTTGCCTTAGGATATCCTCTCTATTAGACTGTTTATGTGCATATAAATGCAGCATGTGACAGTCAGCGACTCATATGATTACCATCCACTCACACTGTCTCTGCTGTCAGAAGGAAACAAGATACACCTCATAAAGATAGCAGCTTGAAATGAGATCGTTTTTGTTCTAACATCACTGCGATAAAATAGCCTCATAACTTTGACAAAAGGCTAGTTATATGCAGCCTCCAGTCGCTATGAAGCTAAACTGGCTTGAAGTGGAGGAGATTATGACTGACTTTTTATTTTAGGAGAAACAGTTTTCTGAAATGCTCAAGGCTCAGAACCATTACTTCCTACATGCTGATTTACATGCAGGCACTGAGCTGTGAATTTAGGAATTATTCACTTTTGGTAAAATGAGTGTCTTATTCTGAACATCAAAACCAAATTCAAAAGCTCAGGTTTCATGTAGCAATACATTTTAAAAGTTGTGATTTTTTTTGTCTTTTTTTTTTTTTGTTAAAGTCCTGGAAGTAATGCAGGTAATGCTGCTGCACATGGATGATCAGCTGGCTGAAAGAAGATTCCTACACCTGGAGATAAATTCAGTTGTTTGGTATATTTTTGGCTCCCAGAACAATCCTTCAGTTGACACTAAATAAGCACCACTTGTTACATATTTCTACCTAATCCATATCTCAAAGTTTACTCCACTGCCACCTCAACTGCAATGCCTGTATGACATAAATCTCTTCATCTGGATCTGCCAACTAGATGTCTGCAGACGTCCGTGCGCAGGTGAGTGTTTTGCGACCGTGGTGTATGTGTAATCCCAACAGAGACTAAACAAATCCCATTCTAAGCTTGGTGTCACATTGAGCACATAACGAAACACATCACAAATGAAAATGTGCGGAGAAAAAAATAAGCTCCACTGATATTCTGTTGGGACACGAAGTTCAAATCGTACCGATGCTTAGATGCACTTAACGGTTTGACTGAAACATACATTTAAAGGGATTTATTTCCTCTGCATCAGAATTCAATTTTAAATTTGCAGTTGCAACTTAAAGCCAACAAAATTTGGATGGTAAACTGCAGATTCAAAGAGGTTCTCTATGAAGTGAAAACTGTTGTGAATGGTTCTCAACATGGTATGAGAATTCAAATACCTGTGTATCTGTTTCTTATTGTGGAGTTTATTGGTAATTAATGTGTCATATATTTTCACTGTCATTTGTCCATGCTTTTTTGTGGTGCTACGCTGAATAATGTTTTGATATGCAATCCATTCGAAACACCTTGATATTTAAATGCTTTATGAACTTATTTTTTCCTACTGTCCCCTTCTCCCGTTTCAAGACAACATAAAAACAATTTAGTCTGCAGCCTTTTGATGGAGCTTCCTCCTTCTACTGTCACTGCTGTCCTGTTATCATCTCTATTTGTCTCTCACTCAAACCTTTTTCTTCCACTCTTGTTTCCAGCCTGCATCTACCTGACTGCCATCATGTGGAAATAATGCGACACAGCTTGATGACAAAGGAACTCTTCTGAGTCTCAGGAGAGTCTCGGGCTGCATGTGAAATCTTACTTCATTTGCCGAGACTGGCTGAGTCAAACCCCAAATGAGGCCATAGCTTTACACTTAAGTGTCTGCATCTAGGAACTGAACATAACATATTGATTAGAGGAGCATTCTGGGGGCACTAAGCATCCTGAAAGGTGCAGTGCTGCTCATAATGTCTGCGTAAGTTATTTTAAGGGCTTGTTTCTTTAGGGAGAATGCAAAATAGCAAATACTCTAAAAGGATGAAAGGTTGGGGTTGGGGATGGGAATATTCTTTTGAATGTGCCGATGCAGGAAAATTTTCACTACGCAATATAATTCGTGGTAATTCATTAAACAAACCATGGCAGTTTGCAGCTTCCCAAATCACCCTTGAAATTGTTTATTTTTAATAAAGCTCAGAGTTTAAAAATTGCTGCAAAAGAATTGTGAATTACAATGACACTTTTCAGGTCCGGTCTGTCTGTAGAATAAACACATAGGCCCAAAATGCACATATAATTTCTCCTCTAGTGGTTCCAAAAATAGGCAAAGGTTTTAGCAAAAGTTTGTCCTTGACATTGTGTTGGACCTGCAGTTGTTTTGAAATAACAAATACCTAAGTAAAACAAAAAGTACTCTTATGAAGAAATAAAATATCTAATAACACTGAATATTCCAGAATCATCTCAGTTCAGAGCAGCTGGTTCCTTCACCAGTGAGCCGCTGAAGTCACTTTGGTGACTCGTATAAGTTTAAGATTTTTCCTCATCAAACTTTGCCTTATGAGACGTTCTCGTCCAACGCAAACCCAATACTGCTTATCGCCTCGTATTGTGAGCTTGTAAGTTAAACTCCTAAGTAAAAGCCTTACCTCAACACAAAAGGGCGGTTCATCCTAATTCTAAAGATATGATTACTCACGGAGGGGGACTTAGGAGATTACTGTATGTGATTAAAATTAACTGAGGTTACATCCTCCTACAGAGCTGCATGCACAGATCAAATTAAACTGCTTGATTGGAATGCGAGTCTCTGTAAGCACTACTGGCTGCATGATTTCCATTAGAGACTATCACCTTTAATAGCCGCCCTGGCAGCTGAATTCCTTGGTACATTCATGTGTAGCGACACACATTAAAGTAAAGACAGTCATCCTAAGAGACAGCGCCAGTGACCCTTTTAAACCAAACACACTTTTGGCCGTGTAGACAATTACATCATTTGTTCCATGCATGGGTTTTTTTTTTGTTTTTTTTTTATTAAAGCACGGCAGGAAGTATGGGCCGATGGGCTGGTAGATGGGCAAAATAAAACACAAAAGAGAAAGCCAGACGCTCTGTCGCCAGTGGGAAGGGGAATATTTTATCCCGTAAGAGTTGGCTCATCTCCCCGTGGACACCTGTTGCCATAGTAACTGGAGCTGAGAGTTTGGTCGGTTTGGCTGGTTCGTTGGACTTGAGAAGGGTCAGCACAGGCTACGCAAGTTTCCGACCATGAAATGGTTGACCCCGCCTCGTCCACACTTTAACAGGATGGAGGAACCTTTGCCCTTTGTGTATTCATTAAATACAAGGTCAATATCTGATTTTTATTTTTTTTATTTTTTTATAAGACTTGGAAATATGAGCCAGCTCTTGATATAAATATATATCAAAATCTCTTCTCAGTTCATCCAGATCATCCGGAATGTTCCTTTGTTTCAATTCGCCCCAACTCTGACCTGCCTCCATCTGTCTTAATCCATGCATACAAATATCCTTTCACCAATTAGACCATGCCTCACCTCGTCTCACCTTTTGTCTTTTTATTATTCCGCTCAAACACAAATTTGGAGCCACTTCCTATTTCTTGCCTCACCTAAACACACATTTTTCATTTTGACATGCTATCTTGCGAGCTTTCGAATGTGTGTAATCTGCCATCTGTCCTGTGTTTCCTCAGTCTCCTCTCTTTAATCTATCAGGCCGACTATTCAAATTGCCAGTCTGATGGACCACCAACTCACCCACTGTGCATCTCTCTGAGCTGGGGCTCTGACATGTGAAAGAGCAAGAGGCAGTAAACCTTGACATTCGTCTCACTCCGGGTCTCGCGGCACACCTGGCTGAAGTGTTGCGAAAACTCACACCGCTGATGGGCAGCTTTTGATAACTCAAGAACAATTCTAGACACGCATTCCTGCTGCAGCAGACCTAAAGTCTTCTACAATGAGACTGCATATTTCATTGAACATGTGTGTTCAATGCGTCACCTTGGCAACATGTGGACATTTCAACATGGACTTGTGTGGAAATGTTTTAAGGTGTCTGTGAAGACTCACTCTTGACAGTGGCTGTCCTGGTGCAGTTGTAGAGAATAGCCAGCTCCCCAAACACCTTTCCTGGCCCCATGGTGCAGAGCTTCAAGCTTTCCTTTGTCACCTCCACCTTACCATCTGAAAAAGGCACAGAGAGGCAGAAAAAGAAAAAAAAACAAAGCATTTATTGTAATAGTTTCAGCTTGCACAGTAGATTAGCCAAGTTTGACACTAAAGTTTGGCACGATCTAGAGAAACTCATCCATGCGTTTATCTTTAGCCGCATTGATTACTGCAACAGCGTCTTCACAGGTCTGACTAACAAATCAATCAAACAGCTGCAGCTGATCCAGAACGCTGCTGCTCACGTTCTCACTAAAACCAGGAAGATAGAGCACATAACACCAGTTTTAAAGTCCCTACACTGGCTCCCTGTAGCTCAAATAATAGACTTTAAAATACTGTTGTTAGTTTATAAATCACTGAACGGTTTAGCACCACAATACCTTAAAGATCTGTTATTGCTGTACCAACCGTCTACACCCCTCAGATCTTCTGGTTCTGGTCTGCTCTGCATCCCCAGAACCAAACGAGGAGAAGCAGCATTCAGTTTCTATGCACCACAAATTTGGAACAAACTTCCAGAAAACTGTAAAACAGCTGAAACACTGGGTGCCTTTAAATCTCAACTTAAAACCCACCTGTTTAGAGTTGCTTATGGCTAAATTAGGGTTAGAGTGTAGGTTTTGATGTCTTTGATGGTTTTAATGTTTTATCTTCACTTTTCATCTATTTATTAATGTCACATACTGTTTTTATTTTTTCTTTAATTATGTAAAGCACCTTGAAATGCCTTGCTGCTGAAATGTACTATACAAATAAAATTTGATTGATTGATTGATTGATTGATTGATTGATTGATTGATTGATTGATTAAATTAAGTTTCTGCGGCAAAGTTTCACTGAGGAAGTGGAGTGGATGTAAGTGTTTGAGTATTTCGCTTCAGAATAAGTATATTAATTAAGGCAATTAGTGTATATCTTAATCTTAAGAACTAAATTACAATTTTTTCATCTTAATTTACCACTTTCCAGAAGTATGAATCTGCCATTAACCTTTCCGCATTTTGTCGCATAAGAACCATGAACCTTAATTTATTTTATTTTGAGTTTTAGTGACAGATCATCACAAGTCATCCAGCTGAACCACTGTGTTTTTGAGTTTAAAAAAATGTTTAAAGTTGACAGGAAACTTGCAAGTATCCCTGGGTAATTAAGTGTTATTGGAAAACATTAGTATCAATATCTAAACACCAGCTATAAGGTGTTAAAAAGACAAAGATTATAAAAATAAAATTAAAATAAACATAATTTTTAGGCACTTCAGTTGTTTCATCCTATTATAGAATAAATAAACAAGCAGTGCTTAGCCTGGTGGCCCACCAGGCTTATAACTGGGGGGAAACTCTGCCATCTTTTTCTTTTATGGAAAAATGGATAATACGGGTAATACGAAAATAGTTTCACAAAACTGGATCCTTCTTTCGATGAAATGCCACCTAATTTCAGGAGTAAGTCCCTTCTCTATTTGTTATTTTTTTGCTATTGCAAGAAAATAGCAAATTGGAAGTGCACAGTATATTTTTACCCCAGTCAGCAGCATGTTATCTATTACCACCCAGGACGAAACTATACACAGAGAGGAAGTCGTTAAGTGTGTCACCATCTCACCAGATTCCTTCCTGCGACTCGCAATGTTCTTACGTAACAGCTCTGTTTCCAAAAGGGAGAATTTCTGTAGCATTAAGATGGAAATGTAGAGAAAGAATAAAAAGCCTTTCAGTCTAAGACTTTAATAAATCTTTACACTAGCACTTCTATTATCAGCTGAATCATTAAAACAAGATTCAAATTGTCACCTAGTCACTAATTGTCCAAAAGTCTGAGCTTTTAAAATAATTGAGAATACCTTCAGTATTTTAATTTGTGAGAACATGAAACTAAACACAAAGTAAAATACAACAATCTGCAAAATCTGCTTCTTCTATTCTTAGGTCTTTTGGAAAAACTGATGCTAATAACATCGACTCTTAGAGTGTGCCCTGGTTTTTCTCTAGGGACAAATGAAACTCTTCCTTCCCATTTTATAGAGACAAAATATTTCAAAAGCTTGACATAGCTGAAATAGATGTAACATCAGCCAAGTCTTACAGACCACAAAAAAAAAACCAGTTATCTAAGTTAAAAACAAAATCTATGCCTAAAGGAAAGCTACTTATGGTTAACAAATCTATTCTTTAAAACAGACACCCCTCCTCCTCTTTCAACACAGGATTTAAATGAGAAAGTATGCATATTTCAGAACACAGTAAATATTTTAAGACAGCTGTTTATCATCTTGAAAGCACTCACCTCAGATGCAAATATACTGATTTAATTTCAAGCAAATATGAAGTATGACTACCAATTTGCCAGCACAAAATTAAGTGGTTGGGGTTTAAATTTATTTCTGGCTACTACCAAGACAGACATGAAGAAAAGCCAATGTTACATCATAAGTGAGATTACAGGGTGGCGACTATGGAACCAGTCAAAACCACAGCCTACATTTTAACATGCTGTGTGTATAATTGTAGTTGTAAATAACCCAACTAGCTATCCAAGGGATGGACACAAACAGGACAAAGACAGTGGTTAATGTATCTGTTTCATACTCTGAATCACTTTGGGTATCAGTCCTGATGCCCAGGGTTAGAGCTCCAAACAGATGATTTCTCCACCGTAACAAAACATCTGCTGTAATTTTCTGTTCTCTATTCAGGTATTCCTACAGTGTCAATTAAAACCCCCATAAGCATGAATCGTAGAAGCAGACAGAAGGAAGCCAAGAAGAATGACCGTGTTTTGTAGAGCGACCCTCTGCAAAGCCATGATGCACATAATGTGGTTGTTTTACTCATCCGTCTTTAAAACTACCACATTATGTGCATCTTTGCTTTGTCAGCCAGCTGTCTATTCAGTAGTTGGCCATGTAGCTCCTCCTCGAAAATAAGCTGTTATTAGTCTTGCATACAATTTGAAGGTTTATTTATTTCAACTTTTCTTTTTTATTTTAATAAAAATAAATGGAAAACTGATTGTTTTGGGGTTTTCTGAGGCCATGAATAATTGACTGCTAAACACAAAGTTGACATTAGAACACAAACAGAAAGCAGTAATTAAATAAAATCCTAAAAGAGGTCAGCAGTGACAAAAAGAAATCCTGAATTTGGAAAGCTCGCTGACCGCAGGCCTCAAGGGGATTATTTATCATTTCTATTGCCAGGAATAGAAATAATAACAATGTTAATTTATTGAAATTTCATAAATGATCTGTTTGTGTCTTGTTTTGTTTTGTTTTTTGTTTCTAAACCGACTCTGGGAAGTTCACACACACACGCACACACACACACACACACACAAACACACACACCCACAGTACCTCCCCTGACAAAAACACACATGCTCACAGGGTCCAGCTCATTTCCTGTTTTTGCATCTAATAATACCTGCTTTATCGTGCTGCTTTGTTATTCAGTGGAACTGAAAAATTCACCAGAAATTTAACTCTCTCATGAGGAAGCCTCATTCAAATTAAGGCACATGCAAAACCAAATGATCACATTATGTAAACAAGCTGATATGGCCGTACAGTTCGTACTGTCATCAGTGAATGTGATGTCAAAAAGCAAACAAGAAATGTGATACATTGAGAACACAGCGTGCGCTACATGTGTAGATGCTCACTGCTATTAGCTTATCACTGTCAGTGAACATCGGCATGTCTTCCTCCCCCCCCAGGCTGTGTGAACAGGTTTAATGGTTGATCATTTGAATGCGAGTCGCAGTGTGCCTCACATAGCGGGGCATCGGAGCACACCTCAGAGCAGACTTTTCTTTGGCTCAAGATCAGATGAATTTTCCGGCTGGATTTTTGATTAAACGGCCTAACTCTGCCTCACACCATGCACTGGTGAGGACTTGTCATGTAATGAGAAACATCAAAACTCGGCCAGTAGGGGTTCGAGTTCTCTCCTGCGACGAAGGACGTCTTGACCCTTTTTTTGTGAATCGTTCATATACAGAATTTTGTCTTTTTGACTAAACTCCATTTCTTTGCACGGAATCTGAGTTCAATTCAAATAGAAAAGGAGGCCAAACATTTATTCCCAACCAAAACAGAAGACTGCCTCTGACGTTTTTAAAGTCAAGGAGCAAGACACCATTTATCTCCGTCCTGGCCTTCCTTTTATTATGTTTTTCTAAGAGTATAAAGTGAACATAAGGAAACAGGATGTTGGGGAGTTCAAATCTCTGAGGATATAACACAACCAGAATCCCATTATGATTGACCGTAATCTTCCGGCACAGTTCAGGGGTCAAATTACCCAATACCATTTTTATCTGACCATTGCAAGAAAAACTAAATCAAGCAAAGCATGTTTTTATCCTGCAACAGCAGCTCAAAAATGGAAGTCGTGAAGATTTTTGGTGCTACAGCACTTAAGTTTACACTTGTGACTTCAGCTCAGCAATAAAAAACAAACAAGCTGCACTCAACGGTTTAGAGCAGTTAAAGCCGCAGTAAAACACCAGACTGAAGCTGAAAGCCCATGTACTGAGTTTGAGCAAGGGATATATTAAATGGCCATTGAAATGTGTTTGATAAATGGAGAGTTTTACAAGAAAAAACTGAATCTGTTCTTTATTAGGAAAAAAAATATGCTGTTCCTCGGAGATGGTTGGGTCCTAACTCTGATAAAATTGATCTATTTTGGTATCTATCTATTTATCAGCTGCTTGCCCTTGCACTGTGTTCACTGCTGACTCCAATAAAGGCAAGTATGATATCAGTGATATCAAAAGGGTTAGTCTGTGTTGGGTTTGCTCTAAAGTTGAACATTGATCTGTCCTGCTCTGTAATGAGTTTGATGCCCATCAGCTGTGACAAACCTGATTGTTTACTGGTGGCTGTGCAGAGAATCCTGATCTCTGAGATAGATTTTCCTCGACATCGATCAGCTCATCTCATTCTCTTTGAATTAACGATTAGTTAAAATGGTCAACATTTGCACTAAATTTATAAACCCAAGTCCCTCGGATCGCGGGGCTGTGACAAAAATCAAGGACAAGGCCTTTGTTAGGCACTATCAAGTGCCGCCCTCAAGTTAGAAACAGAATAAATTCTTAAGTTCGAGAAAATACCAATGCAAACTTGAGCCAAGGGCAAGAGCAAACAAAGACGATAAGCAGCTAGAAGAAGCGTTGACAGATTTGGAGTTTTTTTTAATCGCGCAGAGGAAAATGGGAATGACGTTTGTTGAGTTCAAAGCAGTACCGGAAAAAAAAAAAAAAAAAAAAACACGTTGTTTCAGCAAGACTCTGTGTGTGTGTGTGTGTGTGTGTCAGTAGCCTGACAGATAGTATAGCCGCAAGATATTACACACCAAGGAGAAGCAAGGCTTCAATGGACTGCCATTGAAGATGTTTATAGAAAGGATTTTTATTTTTTTTACTTAAAACTTTGAATGCTAAAGGTGAAACATTAATCGACCGTGTGTCGTTAACCCTGTAAGCCAAAGGGCTGCATCAACAGATTGCCCCTTTTGGGCTCTGATCTCCTCAAATCATCCATAAGTGCTGCATGCCACAGAGTTCTTCCATGCATTTACTCCAGTCATATCATTATGGAGCATGAATGATCTGGTAGCAGCTGAAATGTGTAAGGAAAGGAAGGATAGATGGTTGGAAGGACGGAAAAAAATATCTGGAAAGAGATCATTCAAAAACAAACAAATGAAGGGTTTTCCTGCGAAGATTGGTCTTGAATAATTTAATTCAATTCACGGGTGTTTTCCATTTCACACATCAATGTCTGACTCCTTCCCTTGAAAAAAGAGATCAACTCTTAGCTATTATAGCAGGTAAACAATTGCTCACAGATTTCAGAAAATCTCCAAAATGGAATTGATTCTGAAGCCACAGGAAAATGTTAGAAACCTATTTGAGCCTCTGAAGAGTTTTGACCACACTAACCTATTGTTAGATAGATTGTGTTCAAATGGGGAGGTTTCAGCACAAGTCCCAGCCTCCCCAAGAGTGACTGGCCATCAACAATCCTCTGAAATGACAGGTCTGTGACAGTCTACGAGATTAGGAACCCAGGAAAACCATTATTGGACAAGGTGTTTGTTCTCAAATCAGTGACTGTAAAATTGTATCATCACAATAACTATGAGCAACAATAGTGTGCATTTTAGTGCTATAACTAAAAGCAGCTCTGTTGTCCATCTTAGAGAGGTGACGTTCAAGAGTCAAAACTTTTGAAGTGTTGTGGACAGGAGGTGGAAACCAAATACCCTTATCTTGTTTGAGGCTCTTAGTTATTAGAGACGCTCTAAGGATGTTAGTAAGTCTCAGAATGAAGCTTAGCTGATTTCAGAAAATAGCGGTAGCTCAAAGAAGCTTCGATCTTGAACTAAGAAACTACTGTATCTGGTGACAAAATGGCTTTATAATTGTGTAATTTTACTCGGCTCTCTGTTGTGGTCACAACCTACTAATTCAAGAGCAGAGACAACATTTCAGACAGTGAAAGAAGCAACACCCAGAAGCTCAATAACGCATACATTTATAATAAAAATAAAATAAAAAAAAAAGACATCATGGTGACTTTTCTGAAAGAGTATTTAAAAACTCTCTTTGGGATTAGCCCTGTTAGCTAACTGTATATGCAATCTCGCTGAGTTTTCCATATTTTAAACACCCCACCATTTTGTGTCTCAGTCTTCCAGAATCCTGCTAACATTTTCAAATAATTTATGCTATTTAACAGAGAAGTTTCTGTAACTAAACTTCCCATGTTTGAGTTCAGTTAGGATTATCAAAACTGCTTCTGTTTTCTAAATGCAAGAATCAAAACCATGTGATGTTTTCAGACAATTTTGTTTTAATATATTTATATATATATTTTTTTTAGTTTTATTTTTTTCTGAAAAGCATCAGTCGTCCTGCATCAAAACCAATCTATTGACATAATGCAGCCGTCCTCGTACTGCTGCATTATGGGGAAGCGTGCAAAAAGAGGGTAAGTTTGCAAGCTTACCCTCTTTTCCTCCAATAATGAAGATCATTATGACCAAAAACTTCAATCTTAGTTTCATCACGCAACAGGACATATCTCCAAAAAATGATGGTCTCTGCAACTGAAAGTGTTTGTAAACCGTTTTCTTCTATGTTGCCTCTGGAAGAAACACTTTTTCTTTCATGAGTGGCCTTTTGACCCATGGCCACAGCACTTGTTTCCTTGTGGTTAATAACATCCTTTTACCAGCTTCTGGTACCATTTTCACAAATACTTTTATGTTTCTTCTGTGGTTTATTGGCACGTTTTACACCAAATCATGTCTATCTCAGGGGTCAAAGAGCACTCCCCCTTCCATAACAATTTGATGGTCAAATATTCCCATGGTGTGTATAATTGAAAAGATTAATGACGCAACTTGATTAGTATTCTATTTTTAGCATCACTATTATTTTCTTAATCTTTTGACAAGTACCTATGGACAAAATCCTCACTTTTGCAAAGTGTGTTTTGTCAATAAGCAGTGGAGCAGCTGTGCACCTCTCTGTAAATCACACCTGGAGAGTAGACCGGCTGACGTCAAACTGTCTCTCTTAAATGAAAGCTACAAAAAAAAAGGGTGACGAAAGGTGGGGGTCGAGGGGCGAGAGCGGCAAGAAGAGTCGGGAGAAAGACGGAGGCAGACTTGAAGAGAGGACAATAAGAACAGCAGGTGAGGGAAGACACTGCGGGTCAGGTGCACCTGACGCGACAGGTATACGCAGCTGAACATCTCATCATTGAAGTCGAGAGAACTTCACATCTTTTCCACCTCGACCGAGGAGCGTTCCTGCAGAGCCCCGCACCGGCAGCACTGAGAAAAATCGCACGGCAGCTATGCAGAGAGCGCAAGAAAGACCTAAAGACTATATTCAGTGACTTGTCAAAAGAAACGAAAGGACAGCTGGTTTCAACCTTTTTACATCATTGTGCCTCAGAGACAGTATTCAGCTGGAGCTGAATATGCTGTAGCTCTTCAGGTCTTCCTTTCAAGGCCGCTCATCTTCACACATAAAGTTAGCTCCAATGTGTGGAAGTGATAGGACGTGTGGGGGAAGATATCACAGCTGTCCACTTGTCTGTGGCTTCTCTTTCTCTCTCTCTGCTTCCATTAGGACATTATAAAAGGCCTGCTGCTCTACTTCCCATCAAACTCTGATTATGGTTGTTGTGTTGACAAGTTGATTGGTTGGCCAAGCGGGGAGGCAACTGAAAATGATCATTTATTCATACATTAAATGCAGCCTTGTAATTAGCAGCTTACAATCTTATGTGCAGTGTTCCTTTTATGCAAATGCGCCAATTTAAAAAGCTTTAACATCAGTAAACACATTAATGTGGTATCTTAAAAAAAAAAAAAGTACCTCTTTAATTTTAGCATCCACTCATTTCAAGTACCTTGCTGCGTAACTACAGACATGAGAGGGGATTTGCAGCACACAAAAAAAAATCACTTTTTGATACTTCATATCAGCACAATAGAAAATATCTCCTTCACTTCTGATAGCCGTTTAATTTATCTCATTACGCTGAGAAATTCTCCTTTTGTTTTTTCCCGAAATGAGCTGAATCCTTCATAATTATCCAGTAATCTTGTGGAAAATTAGACTGAAAATGAGTCTCTCCTTCATGTGATCCTATGCAGATTTCTAAATGGATGCCATGACTGCTGGGGGAAGGGTGTGGGAGGGGAAGTCCATCACCGAGGAGCTGGTGGAGGCACAAATGCCAAAGTAACTAAATGCAGAGACGACGACATAAATTACCAAACTGTCACAACAAAACAAGCGACGTTATCTTAAGTTGAGGATAATTAAGTGGCGTTCTGCTTATGATGGCTTCAGCACGGACATTGTCAGCCATTTTGTTTCACAGAGAGGATGTTCAGAGTTGCTTCGTATGTGAGAGGTAGGAACCCACCCAGGGTTTATTTAACAAAACTAAAAATATGTCCTTTTCAAATTTGTTTTAAAACACATACAGTTTTTTTAACAGCATTTTTTAAGACAAAAGAAAAAGGTTGCGTTCATAAATGTAAATAATGTTCAGTTTCTTCCCTCTTCACTGAGATAAATGAAGAGATAAATGTGAAACTCGGAGAGGACGCAATTCCAGAGGACAGAATGGCAAAACACCAGCCATCCTTTCTAACCTCAATAGACGCCTCCGACTGTAATACAAAAAAAAAAAAGACAGCCCGCACTACCTGCCTTTCCAGCACCTCCTCTTTGTGTCTCTCAGTAAAACACATAAGCAATAACAATAAGACCACAAAGGTAAACATCACATCATTAGATGTACAGAGCAGTGAAGAGAGAAAGAGAGTCAGAAGGAGAAAAGAACAATGATGCACTGATACAAGGACACACTGTCCTCTCTACCTCCAGGCTTCTGTAGTTGGAGGAACAGTTTCAAGTGTTTGCACATCTATTCATAGTTATTGATCATTAGCCGAGTAAGAAAAAAAAATATGAAAGAAAGAAATAGTAGCAATGTCTAGAATAACATAAGCGATGAAGAACAGCAGGAAAGGAACAGTTTGTTTTTTAGACTTGATTCATTTTGTGCTTAAATCTTGACGAAAAGGCAGCACTATGACTACAACGGCACGCTGCAGAGATTTAGAAGACTTTTCAAAATCCACAAATAATGTTTTCTTGGAAGCGTGTGCCGTATTAGGGTGTGCTTTATCAAGTGAGCTCTGGAATGACTTTCGTTTCATGAGAAGTCATTGTAGTGTGTAAAAGAACTGCACCTTGCATCAAAAGCAGGAACGTATGGCCGCTGCATATATCCACTTATTGTAGCTGTTCTTGCTATGGCTTCAGCTTCCTTTTTGCCTATAAAAATGAGCTAATTGAGTATTTGAAACGCTTTTAATTATTTTCTATTTGTCAAAGACACAGGTAAAGAGATATTGTCCTTTCTTTGGTTTGCGGCGGCATGATTGCATTCATGTGCGTTTTACTTAAAATATTTAGGTATATATTTTTAGAAGGCAACATGGGATTGAATGTGAATTGTTGCCTTTGGCAAAAAGGTCCATGTGTAGAGTACTGGCTGCATTGTTCAGTAATGTCAATAAACTTTGAAGAATAAGAGTATGTTGGAATAAAAGGAAGTCAAATTTCTTTTTTTTTTTCTTGAAACAAAACTACATAAAAGTCCAGCCATTACTTTGAGTCTTAGGTATTTCCTGTAGAAGATGAAAAAGTCAAATGCTGTCAATTTAAGTTGATTCTGATTGCGTCCACAGGCAATCAGAATTTAAGCTGAAATTTCTTTTTCATTTTTTACTTTTGATATTCTTGCGTGAAGCTGATATCCAGCGACATTCCTGGAACTTCACCTAAAGGCTGCTGGAAATGACTTGATGGAAAATGAAAAGCTCAACACACTAATCTCTGGGATTAGTCCATCTTCGTCCAAGATTTTGTACTCACTCCATTAGTGAACGGTCGCTGTGATCCGGGTTCGACACCAGAGAACGGCTGTCATTCCAAATGCGGCGACTATTCCTATAATCTTCCAAATATTTACTGGGACATTTCAGCAAATACGTCAAAACCAGACTCTTTAATTAATTTTTGAGCAGAGAGGACATTCTTTCACTTAGCTTACATGTATAACACACACTCACACGATTTATAATAGAACACAGAAAACTCCCTAGGGTGAGGTATTTGACACAGACAATCAAAGTTTAAGAAAAAAAGATCAAAGAGATGAATTTCAACAAAAGGGCAACTAATAAGAAAAAGTCTCAAGAGAGAGAGGAGAAACTCAAAATGAACCCGCTTCAAAAAGAAGTGTAAAACCTGACTCCAGAGACATTTATTGATGAAACTAGCCTTTACAAGCTCTCTGAAATATGGATTTCTCCTGCAGGAGAGTCACTGAAAACAAGACATACCTTCAGTTATCCACAAAAAACTTATTTGTACACGTCCTTCAGTTGCAGTTTAAAGCAAAACTAGTTTTTTTTTTTTTTCTTTGTCCTTTGTGAACAGCTGTGCACAGCATGTGGATATATATTGTGTCCGCAGTGGACTTTGCTTTCTTGCTGCGCAGGCAAGGATTCTTCCATGACTGTAAAAGAACAGATTACTTCTGTGTCGTCTTGTATCCTCAGTCTGAACCTCTGCAAACACAGCTTATCCAGTCACAGCAGACCCTTTATGCTGCTGCCAGTCTGTGAGCGACACCTCCACATACTGTACACACACACACATACACACGCAAACCCACAGTCTCTCTCACGACAGCAGGCGTATAATGCAGTACATATTTCAGTCTAAACAATGAGTGAAGTTTGAAACATTTGCATAATATTCAACTCATAAAATGGTTTTAAGCTGTTTTTCTTGGCTTTTTCAGTTTCTGCCTTCCCTTCTTCATACTCGGTTCCTCTGATGTGATGCACACACACACACACACACACACACACACACACACTGCTGTTGTCTTTCCACATGAAAAACTTGCAAAAGCAGTGTTAGGCTCAGGGATAATTTGCAAATTATTCATTAACTCCTTCTCCGAGGTGTATTCATTGGCTTCTGCGGATCGATTAATTCAAAAAAAAAAAAAAGAAGAAGAAGAAGAAGAGAGACTAAGTGAGAAGGAAAAGAGAAAGTATAGTTAGAATACAAGCAAATACCAGAATAGAAATCAGGTAAGCCAGACGGATCGGTGAAGAGTAAGAAGGGGAATAAGACAGAATTGACAAAGAGGTGAAGAACATGTGTAGAGGGGACAGTGACAAGAGGACAGATTGGGGCCAAAGCCGGTGAGATGAGGAAGTAAACGTCTTCGGTTTCATGCTTAGGCATTTTGAAATAACTTGTAGCAGCACGGCTGTGTCTGTGACAATAGGAGGGAATTAAAGAGGAAAAAAAAAAGCGACAAAAAGAACTTCTCGCTGGCAGAGGCGGCAAATCAGACAAGACACTCACCAGAGAATGAGTATTTTCTCTGTGTGCTACAGGCAGATGGGGCTCCGCTCACTGTAGGTTGAGATTATTGGTTTGCGATACACACTCTCAAACTATTTGCACATAAATAAGACATTAGCTGAAGTTGCGTTCCTGTAAATTGATGTATTTCAGACAGTTGAGCCAGTCTGTGATGCCACAAAGCCAACAACTCTCAAAAGTCAACAGTCCACTTATATTTGGTGACGTTCCAATATAGGTCTATTTGCTTTTCTTGCTTCCTTTCCCGCTCATTCGTCGCTCTCTTTTTTTTCGCTGCAGATTGGAATTGTCCACTTCGTAGCGGAAACCTTCAGAGGCTCCCGCTCAGTTACGTCACAACAGCATTCTCGTCTTTAAATTAGAAAATAAATTTCCAAGATGTCGGAAAGCAAATACATTCTCGGCGAGCGAGTGAGCGCTCTCGCAACACTACCTCAATATGAGACCAGCAATGCCATCAATCAGCTCAGTAACAGGGCTATTACTCACACAAAAGCAGTAATAGGCATTTCTAACGGTCTGAGCAAGTTAATATCTGTTTCTCTGTGACATTTGAAGCAGCAGCTTCACAGAAAAAAAAAATGTCACTACACACATATTCACTTAATAACTAGATTTTAGACTTTCAGCTCACTGGGGAATTTGATGCAGCGCCACTATCACTGTATTGTGACACGTCCTTTTGTGTGTACCGTAATTCCAATTACAGACTCCCCCTCACCTTCCCCTCCACTAGTGACACCTTAATGAGGCTCTGCTGGGAGCTTGTAAAAATGTATCATGAGAGCTGAAGTCAGGAGAGGCTGTGTGTGTCATGTTCCTAAATCTAACTACACATCTGGAAATCGAAAAAAATTTGGGCATCTTTAACAAACTTCCTTTTCTTCCAGTTTCTCGCCTACTCACTGCCCATTCTGCAAAAAATCACAGTCATCCCGCTCCAAAAGTTGAAAAGCATGTGTTCCGGGCGCTGCTAAAGATTAAACTCACAATTACGCTCCTCTACACTGAGCAGCTGTCTGATAGCAGACGGCACGTTCCCCACCGTTTCCTTTAAAAACTGTAAATTGCAACCGCAACTATGATCAACCTGAGCGACAACTGTGGTTTTTGTTTTAATGACATTCTCCTGCCAAGAACAGTTATATGACAAACCAGGGCGAGGAACCAAAGTGCATGCAGGTGTGAGACACAGAATTAAGAATAAATAAAATCCCCATTTTCTATTATAAATCCCCAAATCATATCAAGGCACTGAGGAGATGGGGGGAATTAGAAACCACAAAATCCTCAGACTGGCAAGGAAACAGGCATGCAAGGGGAAAGCAAGCGTTTCCCAGATGGAGCTGATGACGTAAATAATTTTATGTACAGGAGAGTCGCTGTTAGAGAGCAGCGGGAGTTAACAGGTAGAAAATATGAGAATGAGTCGAAGACGTAAGATTTGAACCCTGTTGTGAAAAAATATTAGTAATTGGAGCTACTTGATTGCCGCTGCTCTACATTGCTAGCTTCAAAGAGTCAGAGTTTGTGTTTTTTGTCGATGGGGGTAAAAAGTTGATGAAGATATTGATGAAGACCTCAGCAAGACTGCTTAACGCTCAAACCTTTCACAGAACTTTTCATGATGCGCCCCCACTTGTTCTCTCATACAAAAATAAAACATTAATAATGCTCAGAAATCGACATCGACTTCTTCTTTCTTGCTTTAGGAGTGAAGACAAACTCAAACAAAATCAGACAGCGTCGGGCAATACAGCCTATTCCGGTTCCAAGTAATTTTTATATTTAGTTACCCAAGATGCCTTTTAAGCAGAAATTTTAACTCTGAGCCCCTGCGGAGCGTTGCGGTTCATTATTAATGTGATTGGCTGCTGTAAAATGCAGCGCCTGTCGTGTCGGTGTCTGCTACATGCTGAGTTCTGAAGGCCCAATAAAGCCAAAAATTTGTGAGCCTCAACATTTCACTTTGCAGAGTCTATCCGCCCCAAGATGCTACTTTGACAGCAAGTGCAGCATCCATTCAAAGTCTGCATAAGTTAAGTTGCCAGGCAACAATGCACTGCAATGTGTTTGGGAGCTCTCGTTTCTGTAACCAAGCGAATTCTTCGTTTTCACACCACCTTATGAATATGCAACTATGACACACACACACACACACACACACACACACAAAAATTACTTGACAGTTTATTAGCAGCAGCTACTCTCCTTGTAGAGTACTGTTAAACGTCTAACGGATTTTACTCATGCTGCATGTAATTCGCTGTACACAATGTGTTCTTGCACACTTTTGGAGTCACACACAGGTGCCTCTAGTGATTTTATCTCCAAGCTCCAGACTGCAGAGGGGTTTGCCTTCCTTTATCCTGCTACACCAGGCACATAAAGGATCCTTCTGAGAACTCCAGCCTACAGCGCACAAGAGGTCCTTCAACCTGGAACAGCTGTCAGAATCTCAGGCAGAAACAATAATGCTGTCCCTCGTGAATTTTCTTGGGAAACTGGTCAATTTACACGTGCTGTTGGACTCATCCGTCCTCCACCAAGATGATAATTGTTTTACCTCCAGGTGCTTGTTAGATTAAGGAATTATGAGATAAAATATGTATGTATAGCAGACACAGAAAGCTGATTCCTCGTCATGTTTTCAAAATGCTGCTAGTGAATTAGAGGACAAGGTGGTAGGAAGGCGATAAGGTGCTTGTTGGAAGCTAAAGGAGATTATCACAGTCTGAAGCACACCCCACAATTATTGGCATCCCTGGTAAAGTTGTGTAAAAAATTATTAAAATAATATATATATTTTTTTTTTTTAATAAGCCAGAATCTCACTGTGAAATATAAAATAACAGGGAACTTCAGGGATTTTCTTTTGCTTGTGCTGAGTGCCCAGATTCACGTTTAAAATATCCTGGAAATGGAAAAAGTTCATTTTGGCATGTGCTGATGTGAGGGAGTGGTGCAGGTTCACGAGATCCTTGGAACAGAAACAGTCCTACATCATTACATAAGCAGCTGCTTTTACACATATCAATATGTTTCATTCATCCCAGGACCCACCTGGGATAAGTGCTGTTAAAGGTTTATTTGAACAAGTTTCCAGTTAAAGTCCCAGTGGATTTTATCACACTCCAAAACATTTAGGTTTCAGATCTTATGACAAAAAAAGGCTTTTCAACTTGGGTTTTAGTTGAGTTGCAACAATTAAGATGAATTATTCTAAATTTAAGCTTAAATTGAGGTAAATATATCAGCAGTTTTCTTGAGTTTTACTGATTCAAAAGAGTTTTATGTACTGAATTTTAATTCCTTCTATTATAGAGATTTATTCGATTTTATACCGGTCGTATTTTAGTGCATCACCTTTTTTTTTTTAGTTTGATTTTGTGCTTCTGTAAAAGAATGGAATTACTTTAAGGTTTTAAACTACTTTTACTCCAGGAGGGAGGTGTAAATTAAATACTGATGTTTATTAAATAACATAAACAACAAGTGCTTTCAATCCACGCGGTTGCTCGTTTTTAATAAGTGACGCGTAGGAACTAAAGAATTGATGTCATGCTTTCACCGAGTCAAATATGCAGGGCGCCACTGTTGGTAAACATCGCTGTTCGTTGTTATTCTGCGGTTTATCTCTGAAGCAGTGAGGGAGAAGACTGCCAGCAGACGTACAGCTTAAGCCTTAAAACAGCACATTGACATTCGACTCTGTCACATTGAAGCATTGAAAATACCACTTAAGCCTCCCCTGGACACTGTATTTGTCTTTCCAAGCAGCGGGTCAATAAAATAATTGGAATTCAATCTAATTTGTGTCAAGAACTTGTCAAATCCTGAGTGTAGAACTGAATTCCCAGAACGCCTCCACCTGAGTGAATTGGTCTGCAGTTGGTCTGAATATAGCAGGCTGTCAAAGAAGCTACCAATGTACCGTGAACACTTCAGCTTTGGAGTTGATTCTTTTTATTTTTTTTGGAAAGCTTCTTCGTTTGCATTTCACTGCTTCTTCTCTCCTCCCTGCTGACAGTCGATAGCTCCCTATAATAAAAAAAAATCTTCAAAAATAAATTAACGGAAATTGTATTCACTTTGTTGCTTTGAATTATGACTAAATAATAAAATCAACTAAGTAAAGTTACAATTCCCTAGATAAAAAGGACATAAATGTAATAAGAGTAGCAGAGAAGATTCAAGAGAATCAAATTAGAGATAAAGAAACCCAATTAAATAGAAATCTTGGACAAAATCCTTTTAATATTGCCTTTAACACTAATTCCCCTAACAATTCATATTAAGTAAATAATGTAACTGAAGCATTGCTTAATTTTTACTATTTTCTGAGCGAATACGAGTGCTTAGGAATCTATGAACTTCTCTCAATTCACAGAGAGGCCCACTTAACTTAGCCATTCTTCAAAATGGAAAGGAGGACAAGCAATCCAAGTAAGGTGGGTGTGTGACGATCCTCAAAACACTCAGGAAATAGCCGCAAAGAAATAACTTCACACGTTAGCCTGCCCATATAAGTGAGCACAATAATCAAAGAGTCTGAAGCGAGGAGGACGATAAAGGAGGTAAACAATACCTTCAACGCTCACTGTTAGAGAACGTCAGCAAAGAGAGGCATCTTAGAGTCACTGAGTCTCCATGACAGCCATTAGGCATAAATATATGCAGTGTGCTAAATGCAGCTGAGGCTTTTATGTGGAGCTATGTGCTTTGGTCAAATGACAATTCAATTTTCAACAATAAACACTTCAGGTGGGTCTAGATTGAAACAAAACCACTTTATCCGCACTATCAAGCGTTGGAGAGAATCTGCGTTGTGGGCCAAAAGAATCAGATTTCAAATGGTGTCTTATCAAGATTTCAAATAAATCAAATAGCATCTGAACGACAACGCAAAATGGGTATTATTCAGGTCTTTTAACAAAACAAGTATCCAAAAAATGATGACTGATTAAACAGAAATGATTGGCCATTTATAAGTGTAGAAACACTTATAAATGACAAACGAGTGTGAAAACGTGCTTTTAGAATCCGTGTGGGTTTCGCCAGCTTTTCTAAAATAAGTGATTTTTACCTGAGATGCAAGCAATCTGTTATTTAATTTAAATAAGCAATATTTGCAAGTCAAAAACACATTCTTTTGTTTATGTTCCACATGGCTCCTACTCTATTCACTAAATGAATCTATTTTTTAACGTTATTAGCTGCAGAAGACAAACAACAGAGTACATCTGAGGACTGTTGCCCTATCCCATCGTGTTTCTGCAGAACACGGGTTTGTTTTAGAAAACACACTTTCATTGGATTAAGTTGCATAATTGCTTTGAAGGAAATTGTGGGGGTTTACTGGGCATAAAATACTTGTTAGTAATTGGATGTGATTATGCTGATCATTATCATCATCATTAGCCACCTGGATGTGTCTTTGGGGATGACATTGCCAATCAAAAACCAATCCCCTCGCTATGGAAATGTGAGCCTTTGTCTCAGATGTAATCAGTATTTTAAAAAGGACAGATGCTGGCAACGGCCCAACGGATGCAGACAAAATACAGCTGAGTTTTATTGCAGCAACTGAAATGAAATAACAACGACAAACGAATACTGATATTCTTTCACCTTTTTGTCTGAACTTGGTGTATCTGGTAAATCTGAAATTCAAGAATGAAGGTGAGGATTCCTCACCTTCCTCCTGACATCGCTCTCTAGGTTCTCTATTGGATTCAGGTCAGGCCAACTTGCTGACCGCTCAAACACGGTGATACGGTGGTCGCTGAAGAAGCTAGTTTTACTTTTGGATATGTGGGCAGGAGCTAAGTCCTACTGGAAATTAAAATCAGTATCCCATGAAGCCTCTCGGCAGAGGAAAGCATTAATTTATCAAACTGTTCCATTAAGACTGTTGCATTTACTGCTGCATTGACAAATCACAAACTCATAAATATAACAGAGGCAGCACTCTGAGAAGAGCCAGCTTCATAAGCAAAGATCTTCTGTCACGAATCCTCATTCAGGACGTTGGAAACCATCATCTCCTGGACACGGTTGTGTCGGCCACACAACTCTTATGGCCGAGAGAGTCTCAGCCATAACGCAAGACTCTCTCTCTCTCTCTTGTATATATATATATATATATATATATATATATATATATATATATATATATATATATATATATATATATATATATATATATATATATATATGCACAAGTGTCCATCAAATGTGGCATATACCAAGGAGATGCTCTGTCCTCACTGCTGTTCTGCATAGGCCTGAACCCCCTCAGCCAAATCATCAACAAGACTGGCTATGGATACCGACTGAAGAATGGGGCCACAATCAGTCACCTCCTCTACATGGATGACATCAAGCTGTACGCCAAGAGCGAGCGAGACATCGACTCACTGATACACACCACCAGGATCTACAGCACGGACATTGGGATGTCATTCGGACTAGAGAAGTGTGGTCGGATGGTTACAAAGAGAGGGAAGGTCGTCCACACAGAAGGGGTCTCACTCCCAGAGGGAACAATAGCAGACATAGAGCACAGCTACAAGTACCTGGGAATACCACAAGCAAATGGCAACCTCGATGAGGTCACAAGGAAAGGAGCCACAGCCAAATACCTCCAACGAATAAGGCAAGTCCTGAGAAGCCAGCTCAATGGCAAGAACAAGATCCGTGCAATAAACAGCTATGCCTTACCAGTAATCTGCCGGAATAATTAGCTGGCCACTGGAAGAGATAAAGGCCACGGATGTTAAGACTCGGAAGCTACTAACCATGCATGGAGGGTTCCACCCCAAATCCAGCACCCTGAGACTGTACACAAGCTGTAAGGAAGGAGGCAGAGGACTAGTGAGTGTGAGAGCCACTGTCCAGGATGAAACATCCAAGATCCATAAATACATCAAGGACAAAGCCTCAACAGACGATGTGCTCAGCGAATGTCTCAGGCAATGGGGAACAGAGGATGAGGTGCTGGAGGAACCATCATGGGAAGACAAGCCCCTACATGGGATGTACCACCGACAAATAACTGAAGTGGCTGATATCAGGAAATCCTACCAATGGCTGGAAAAGCTGGACTCAAGGACAGCACAGAGGCCCTCATCCTGGCCGCCCAGGAACAGGCCCTAAACAACGGAGCAATAGAGGCTCAGATCTACCACACCAGACAAGACCCAAGGTGTAGGTTGTGCAAGGAGGCCTCTGAGACAGTCCAGCACATAACAGCAGGGTGCAAGATGCTGGCAGGGAAAGCATACATGGAATGACATAACCAAGTGGCGGGCATAGTGTACAGGAACATCTGTGCAGAATATGGACTGGAAGCCCCGAGGTCAAAGTGGGGAACACCCCCAAAGGTGGTGGAGAATGACCGAGCTAAGATCCTGTGGGACTTCCAGATCCAGACAGACAAGATGGTAATGGCGAACCAACCGGACATTGTGGTGGTGGATAAAGAACAGAGGAAAGCCGTTGTGGTGGATGTAGCAATACCAAGTGACCACAACATCAGGAAAAAGGAGCACGAGAAACTGGAGAAATACCAGGGCGTCAGAGAGGAACTGGAGAAGGCCTGGAAAGTGAAGACCACAGTGGTGCCTGTGGTCATCGGGGCCCTCGGGGCAGTCACCCCCAAACTGGAGCAGTGGCTCAAACAGATCCCAGGAACAACATCAGACATCTCAGTCCAGAAATGTGCAGTTCTAGGCACAGCCAAGATACTGCGCAGAACCCTCAAGCTCCCAGGCCTCTGGTAGAGGACCCGAGCTCAGAGGATGAAAGAGACCACCCACAGAGGGTGAGAAGGGAATTTTTTTATTATTTTTTTTATAAATTTACAAGTCATTCTAATCTTTTGTTGACATGCATTGATAAACAGGAAGTCATGGATGAGTTTTAAAAGTTCAGTTCAATGTGGTTCATTAAAAAAAAAACGTGTTCTTAATAAATGGCACCAAATGATTTTGTAAAAGGTTTTTTTTTCTCCGTAGGAAATTGTATTGCTAAATAAAAATGAATTAAAGGTTGGATTCTCCCTGTGAGAATAAGCTAATGTAATGAAAGATTAATTTATTTTAGTTATAGTATACTTTTATGAGGGGTTGCTGACACTCCTATGGTCTTTTTTTGTCCCACATGTTTTCTTTCCACTAAATTTTCCATTAACTTGCTTGAAAATCCCGCTCTGTTAACTGTCAGGTTCTTTATTCATCTTTTGTGACTGACCTTCCTTGAAGAAGGTGTCATCAGTCTGTCTTCCCCGTGGTTGTTTTGGCAATAAAATAGCCTATTTTTACACATCTTTACCCAGGGTTCCAATAAGCGTGTGAAGCACTTGTACTCCCATAAACTTAGATTGGATTTGGATTCAGATGATCACAAAGATAGAAAAATCACAGCATTCTTATTTACCGCTAATGTTAGCAGTATTATTGTACCTCTGTTGGCTAAATTTAGCCACGCCGTAGATGTTCTGTGACAGATAATGGACCATCAGCGCCATAACCAGACATTATTGGCTATCATGCCAATAAATGACACAACTGCCTCGGCGCTGCTCGTTTCATTTGCGAGGAAAATGATGTACAGTGTTCAGGTGACGCAGCTGGACGTTTGACAGGCAGACATCCTGTCAGCATGTATTTAAAAGAGACTCTGAAGACCTTGATACAAAGTCGACCAGTGAGCTGCGAACGCCTTTCTGGATTTGTTTAATGCAAAGCAAGCCTGGGGACGGCTACAGTGAAGTCTGCAAACAGAGCGCCTGGGAAAAACGGAGAAAAAGAAGCATGACGGAGAGAGAGAAACAAAAAAAAGATGGCAGTGTTTGCTCAACATAAATATCCTCGATCCACCCTTGGGGATTATGAAATGAAAAACAATTAACCAAACAATTAGCATAAAGTGGAAAATGACCAGAGCTGAATTTGAAGCCCCGCTTCCAGCTACGTTACAGTTCAGTATTCTGTCTCTGTCCAGGATGAAACCACAAAGCCCCTCTACAATTATTTCCCTTGCAGATTTGAATCATTCTTTTCTCTCTTTCTGTTGAGCTCGATAGGAACCAATTCATCATGCCAGTGTGACACTTGTTCACTGGTGACCTACTATGACAAGTCACCTCTGCCACAGGCGTCTCCCTCATCATGGGGGGAGATTGATATACACTGACTACAGATCCAAAAGGCTTGATGTTGATGCTTGGGCTATATTTGCAAAGCGTTTCTTTTTGATGACTCCAGTAACATTTCCCCAGGCTTAATTAACGATGATGTTGCTTCTTATGGCTTTTAGAGAGAAAGCCCAAATATATAAAAAGAAAAAAAAAAATCCATCTCTTATTTTTTTTTTTTTTACAGCGCCCAGCTCTTTTCCATTTGCCGATATTCCATATCGAGTCGCAGGTGTTCAATCCGCAGAAGGGTTTTGCACGGGATTTGCATAAACTCTTTGCATATTTGACTTCTCTCTGTGGTCAGCTGATAAGGTTCGGTTTTCCAGAGGTACAGGAAACGAGACGAAAATGTGAGCAGAAGAACAGGATGCATTTTCAGCAAATAATCTAACTTTAACCATGCTCCTACAAAGTGACCACAAAACGCGCTTTGAATTGTCCGTCTGAGTGTTACTTGTTTTGAGAGTTCACACCAATATGTGTGTACAGCGCGTTGAAAAATGTAGAAACCCCTTGTAGCTTTTCACATTTTATCACTTTGCAATCACAGACTTCCATCCAGGACCCACCCGGTATTTGGTTTCATTCATATCCCCCTCAGCCCTGACCAAATTACATTAAACAACTAAGCTTTGTTACATACAGCATGATGGCACCACCACCATGCTGTACTATGGGGATGCTGTGTTCAGGGTTATGTGCAGTGTTGGTTTTCCTTCCTGTATGCCAAAAAGTTTATTCTTGATGCTATGTGACTGGAGCACCTTCACTTGTTCGCTATGCCTGCTTGGTGACTTGAACTGTAAGAAGGTATTTTAACAACAACTTTTTTAACAACTCTTATATAAAGGGTAGCTACAAAGTACATAGTTCTTAGCTGTCAACAGAGTCCCACACCTCAGTTGTAGCTATCAACTACAGTTGCCATCGACCTCCAGACAACTAAATTAAACTCAGGTACAATTTATTCACTAATTAGGTGAGGTTCGAAGGGAATAGGTCACACTTTTCAGGTTTTTTGTTGCAATAATTAAAAAAAAAACATGAGTACTATTTGACTTCATCTTTATGTGTTTGCGTTAGCATTTGAAAATGTGACAAGGTTCAGTGGGGTGTTAATAGTTTTAGCATGGCATTATATGCTTAACTAGCAGCTGTCTGCATACAAACAGTTCCTACCTGCTTTCCAACAAGACTATTTTAACCGTTTGTCTCAATCAAGCATCGAAGAAACAGACGCCCAACAGCAGATTAAACAATCAATTGTCATGACTGATTCTCCTAAATAAAGTATCAACCTTTAAATGCCACTGCCTCCACACCAACCAACAAGGCAGGCTTCTCAATTCCTCTGGTTTATCCGAGTGTCTCTGCTTGATCACATTTTGAGCTTGTCTTTAAGTAACGGAAAGTCACTTAATACGTTCTGTATTGCTGAATGTATTAAGTATTACATTTGAGTGGTACTATATGGGCTAATTTCTTTACTTTATGTCATAAAGTGAGCAATTTGACTTCCAAGAAAGGAAATTAAAAGGTGAAACATCACTTTCAGCACATCAAACTATGTAATTCGGTTTTGTTCCAAGAGCCTAGAGAGAGGAGAAAAAAAGAAAAGAAAAAAGAAAGACCGCACTCGATCGCCCATAAACACTTAATAAGTTTTCACTTGCAGGTTTTAACTGGCTTGTGTGGGTGTGGGTGAATTGAAAAGCTTTTCCAAAGCATCCTGATTTGGAATTTATAACCAGCAGCAACAAGCACAAGATGCATAGCACAGTTAAAATATAATAATAATAATAATAATAATAATAATAATAATAATAATAATAATAATAATAATAAAGAAAAAGATTTGAATGACCTGGAAGGTGAAGCCTTGAAAGATTAATGTTCACAGATTTTTCAGGAAAGCAGATAAATAAATCCCAATCTCTGCGTGATGACCTAAGACCTTTATGAATATTAAGCTGATTCCGAAGTGGATGTGCACTGTTCAAGTATGCAGTGACACCTGAACTATGACACTTGATCAGTCAACACAGGAAAACATGTTCTGCATGTATTTAATGCTGCTAGTTTTCTGGCAGCATTCAGGTAACAGTTGTAACTTCTGACCAGCATTTGTTACTCTGGTGCATTAACACTCACTCTCGCCTGAAATACTTTCATTAGAACAGCTTATTGGCAAGATGTGCCGCGGTTGTGTGAACAGTGGCAGCAGTGAAGAGAAACTGCTATGACTCTCAATTTTCTACACATAATCAATCTTTTAGCATAGAATAGGATTTGAGACTATTTTGCAGACTAGAAATACAACATCAGTGGTGAGGAAAGCTCAGCAGCACCTTCTCCGATTCAACTGCTCAACAACAGTGTCTGACAAGAAGAGACTACAGAAAGTGATCAGATCGGCTGAAAAGACTACAGGCTGTCCTCTGGCCCCTCTGGATGAAACTGCAACCTGTTGATGAACGCACAAATATTGTAAAATCATTACGGACCACTTCCATCAAAGCCACCATCTGTTCAGCCAAATGTCCTGTAGACGGAGGTGTAGGAACAGGACAGAAACAAACACGGTGGGAAACGACTTCTAGACACAAGCCATAAGAGCACTACTCTTATCTTAAGTGCAGTGTAGTGTGGTAGCTGTAAAAGAGTTGCTGCAAGAACTTTGTTTTCCACAATCCATGAAGTTTCCTAACAGCAGCAACATTTGAAGCTAAAAAGAAAAAATCACTTTAACATTACAAGTACATCTAAAAAAACAATAAGAGTATTGTGAAATTAAATATTTTTTGTCAATCATTTCAGAAAGTGAACATTATGCACAAAGGGAAATATTTCAAGCTTGTTTATATATAAGTCTGATGATTGCGACTTACAGATAATGAAAATGTTAATAATGTAATAAAGTGAAATATTGTAAATTCATGGTGTCACACTAATCAGCAAATTAACTCAAAATACTTGCAAAGGCATCTCACTTGTTTCTTAGTCATGAGGAAGAAAGCTGACTGGAATAATGTCCAGAACATAGTCACCGACGCCCCTTCACAAAGAGGTCAAGCCACAAAAGGTCGTTGCAGAAGAAGCTCGTTGAGTTATGTGTTCAAGCATTTCGATAGAAAGCTAAGTGGAAAGAAAAAGTGTGACAGGAAAATGTGCACAAGCAACATGGATAACGGCAGTCTTTGGTGGAGCCTCACAAGGAGTCGATTGAGGCTGGACTCAGAACACCAAGATCCACTTTGCACAGACCAATCCTGCACACCAGCTTACCAGGGCTAAGGGGAAAAAGAACTGGACTGTTGTCCGGTGGTCCAAAGTCAAGTCCTCTTTTGAAATGAAAGCACATTTTGCATTTCATTTGGACATCAAAGTTCCAGAATCTGGAGGAGGAGTGGAGAGGAACATTGCTTGAAGTTTCCACAGTCAGGTGTGCCATGTCGTCCACTGTTGGTCCACTGTGTTGTTTGAAGTCAATGCAGCCACGTACCAGAAACTTAATAGCACTTCATGCTTCCTTCTGCTGACAAGCTGTAAGGAGGTGGTGATTTTATTTTGCAGCAGGATTTGTGTCAGCCCACAACACCAAAGGTACTAAAGCTGACCATGGCGTTATTGTGCTTGTTTGGTCAGCTAACTGGTCTGACCTGAATCCTATAGAGAACATACAGCAGGTATTGTCAGGAGGAAGATGAAAGACACTGGACCCAATAAGGCAGATGACCTGAAGGCCGCTATCAAAGCAACCTGGGCTTCCATTACATCCCAGATGCCGTAATTTATGCAAAAGGAAAACCAACCAAGTAGTAAGAAATGCATAAAAGTGAAAATGCTTGTCAAAAGCCTGACATTTCTGTCAGCTGGGATGATGTTCCCAGGCTTCTCAGGATACCAGACCACAGGACATGTCTCCAAGAATTAAACTCTTTCCCCCAGAGGGCATTCACAAGCTGTAAACTTCTGTTTTTTTATATAAATTGCTGTTGGAAAAATTGCCTCTCAGAGTGGCCTTTCAGCCTTTGCACCCATGTCAGCCCAAGATAGGGCTGTTGTAAACGAATATTTTAGTAATCGAGTAATCTATCGATTATTCTTACGATTAATCGAGTAATCGGATAAAAAAAATTACAAAATGAAATATTGGTAAATCTGGCATAATACCGGTGTTACTATCAGATATCAATATCAGTCCAATTTTTCATATTTGAGCATCCCTAACAGTTGCTTTTTTGTAGTTTAGAAAACTAACCTGTAACAATAATAGCTCACTTTCTAAGTTAACCAGAAGAAAAGTTATAGAAAAATCTGAAATTATATTGAATTTAATAACAAAGAGGCAGGCTCACAAATATGCTTATAAAAAATGTCTACAATCCAGCTTTTAGTTTATGTATTCATCTTCAGTGAGTTTAATAGATTAATTAAACTCACCTTGTCACCTAACCTGTCACGCTTTGGGTTTAAAAATACGGGAAATGCCGCCTGGACTGGGAGGAGAGGGCGAATGAACGAACATGGGGTGGAGGGGAGGAAATAGACCAGCGGACTGACGAACCGTTAGACCGGGGGACGAACACGGGGGGAAGCAATACGGGATATTTACACACCTTCACTGGTCACACTCAGAAACTCATCTACCAGCCATGTACGATGCGCTCCGCCACCCGTTTCTTCAGACCAGGATATGAAATTTATTGTGCGGTTCGTCGGTAAAGCTACATTTACACGGTGAGCATCAGCTACTCAGCCGCCCGCCCTGTTCAGGCTATCCGCTCACCTCAGCGCTCTTCCCGCCGTTCGCTTTCAACCAGCAGCCCCGGAGGAGAAATGCTGCCGTACTCCAGGCATTCCCCCAGTCATTTTAAGGATGCTTATTGGTTCCCCAAAAACGATAAAAAGTCGGGCATTATCATCAATCAATTAAATCCCCACGGGCCAATCTTGAAGATTGGACTTTATGCCGCTGAGACTTAGCTTTTGTCAACAACTCAGAGGCAGAAGTGAGAGCTCCGCGCAACGCAAATGAAGTCCCGGCCGGAACACGGTGCGCTAACTAATAAAACATAAATTAACGAAGCTTCGAGGCAGGTAAATTTTCCTCGAGGAATTTTAGTAATCGAGGTACTCGAATCATTCGAGGAATCGTTTCAGCCCTAGCCCAAGACTCATCCTACTCTGGATATTGATGCTTTCTTATTAATTTCTGTGAGCACTTTCACAAAGTCTTTTGCTGTTATCCTGTGGTTGGTCTGCAGATTTTGCACCCAACAAATGTACATCTATGAGACGCAGAACACATCTCCTAACTGACTACAGATATTCAAAGTTGAGTATAGTCAGATCTTTTAAATATCAATTGCTATTTATGGTATAACCATGCAATGGGAAAGCTTAGAGAAAGTATATTTCACAAATATTATTCTTATTTGAAAGTGTTCGGGGTGAATCTGTAAAATGAGTAACAGGAACTTCAGTGACGAGTGCTCAATCTTGTTTTATGTCTTCATCTCGGTCAGTGTCCGCCAAGTTCTCCTCCCAATAATGATCAATCACAGCTTCCACACATTGACTGAGACACTTTTCATTAAGGTCAAATCTATTGTCAGGGACAAAGACTCAATGAGCGTTTAACTGAAGCTCCTCTGAAGCCGCCCTTCCAGAGTCAAAATAGACATTGTGCTCCTTTTGCCATGCACTGTGAGCTCATGGTACACTTCTTTTAAAATAAAAAGGACATCAAAATGAAGTTGGAAATGAACGAGTCAGTGGGTGCACATCATATAGAATAAAACCAGAAAAATCATAGGTGAATTATAATGTGACAGCCCTTGAACACTTTATTTTATGTTTGTCAAGCAGAAACATAAAGAGAAAAAGAGGTTTGTTTTTTTTAAGAGTTCGTCCACACCTCTACACAATCTTAAGACTCGTTCTGCTTTTTACATCCTCGTTTTGTAAGGGATTTTTTTTTTTTTTGCTTAAGCTAATTAGGACCTCAAGATGCCCGATTTACTTCTGCACAAGTGTCATTTTACCTTCCATGACATACACCAGCGAGCCCACGTCGCCTTCCTTAATGATGCAGCTGTCCTTCCCATACTCCACAGGGTACATGCAGTCCACGATCTCCTGGATCTGAGACAGCTCCAGGTTCTTCATGAAGTCATTGTCCAAGATGGCTTCTTTGATCAGATCCTTGGACCTGGAAGCAAAGCAAAACAAAGCTATAAAAAAAAAAAAAAACATTTGAGAGGTGGCTTAAACATTAATCTAGCTTTAGCTTTCTCACACGTATCAGGATTTTATCTAAGAGACCAAAACAAAATCTGCCACCCCCATGTGTCACCCTGGAAATGGTGTGTTTAAGATAATATGGAGTGTTTTTCAGTATGCATAGTGTTCTCCATGTTCATGAATGAGTTTAATGTTGGTCTAATCTGATCAAAAGCCTTAAGGTAATTGGTTTTCATTTGGTGTGGAACGTGTATGCATTCCACATTGTTTAGATTTTTGATGGCTAAGCATGATGGAAATCATGTCTCCTTTACTTTCAATTACAATATTTTGAATTGAAATTTTGCAGTAGCAACGTAACAAAACAGAAAAAAGTTAAAGGCTTGTGAATGCTTTTGCAAGGCGCTGTACCAGATTCACATGACCATCAATAAAACGATCCAATTAGCACAATTTAGTGCTAATTAATTTTGCTTAATTAATATTTTCAAGGACACTGACCTGTTCAACATGTAGCTTTCTTTCATTTGGTAATGACTGTCTAAATCAAACAGCACAGCTGCTTTTCAAAAGCAAACCCTCATTAGACATCAAGGTAAAACTTGCTGTAACCCCTTTCAAATACAAGATAATAAATGACTAAATCCAAGCCTCAAGGTAAAACAGTTGTGGATATTCAGGATGCATGGCTGAAAGCCAAATTAGCCTTCAGGCTGCAGAGGAAGAATTAGTCTTCCCTACCAGCTTTCTCCAACCGATTCGCAAAAAAATGGAAGAAAATCAACCGTAAAAACTAATATGCAGCTGCGTGAACGTTTTCTCGGAAAAGTCAAAAGGAAGCCAGGGTAAATGTATGGCAGCCACGTAATGAAAGGGAAAATTATCCCTGAGATCCGAGAGTACACATTAAACGGCGCTTATCTCGCCGAGGGGCGATACTTCTTCATGAAGAATGTCCGCACTGACAGCAGGTGAATGCAGGCCAGGTGCAATGAAACACAAGGCCTCAAAGGAAACGCCGGTCTGATACTCTCTGACTGAAAGAGGTGAAGAGAGATGGGAGAGATGACGCGGTGAGCGGGAATCGCTCGTTCATTGAAGTATGTCATCACCAGCGTCTGAGCCGCTCAGCCAAGCGACGCACGGCTGCTTCTGACAGCATGTGGGCTAAATGAATGAGGTTAATAATTAGCATCTGTGTTAATCCAAAGATGAGACCACTTCTACAAAGACAGGAGGCCTTTCTGACCTAATAACCTAGATAAATGCCACCAATCCACAATGAGTATGAATTATTAAAGAATGTGGACCACATCTTGGGTTGTTTTTTTTTTTAGCTTTTTGGCCTTTCTGTGTGCATTGTTTAGGCTGATCATGGATCACTTATAGCTAAAAGGGCAAACAACCTGGAAGACATTTATAAAGCAGCTCTCACCAAAATACCAGCCATCGGCCGAAACCCTGGAGCTACACAAACAGAACGTCAAGCTACCACATCAGCAGTGCCCAGATTTATTCCCAGTCCTGTCCTGAGCTCTGAGTCTGTGTTTTTAAAACAAACTCCTCTGCACATTCGTGTGTTTATGATCTTGTGTTTTATAGGCACTTCTCGTCACGTTGAACATTTAAGGTAAAAAGAACCGGCTTGTCCATTCTGAGAATTTAAGTGTCGAAATCCTCCAACTTTTTTTTCTATCAAGCCAAGAAACAACATTTCAACAGCGATGATCAGTACATTTTCTTAAATAGCCGTAAAATACATCCACATGCAAAAATGCGATATGCCATTGAAAAATGTAGAGCAATCAACATTTTTAATTTAGTGGATTTATTTAGTTGCGAAACAGAATGCCATGCCAAAAAAAAAAAAAGATTTTTATGTTTGAGTTGTCACTTTTTGCAAATCTTTCATCAATCAAGTACCCAATCTGCTGCCACATAAATGGTTTAAAAGTGTTGCCAGTCAGCAAGACTAAAGTCTTCATGAACTGACTGTCAACACAACAAAGTATCTCAAGAGCAACCTCGAAATGCGAGTCTCAAACATTCATGCAACATATTTGCATTTATTTGAAGTCTGTATATTCTTCTAAACTGATTTACGTTTCTTCTTTGCTTACATTCATCTACTAGACTATTCTTTTTCCTGAGAATGAAATGTATTTTTATTTTATAGTTGTGGTCCCACATGGCATTTTTTGATTCAGAATTCATCCTAAATTGTACACCCCCTTCAGTCTCTAAAAACTGTTTCTTTAGTGTAGTTGAAGGTATTACATTTGTATCACGAGCTGAAACTTTAAAGCCATGTCAAAAAGAAGAAGAAATCTGAAAGGGGGAAAATATTTTTCCACAGCATAGTAGAGGATTGCAGCTACTACTACTACTACTACTGTACCTGGATGACCCCAAAAGACTCATTAAGTCTGCCCTTGATAGTCTCACTATGCAGCTGCAGGAAATTTAATAAGAAAGGACTGATGTGTTGCAGCTGTTTTATATTCCCACTCTTCAATCTTTGTTAAAACCTTTGTCTTTCTTGGCAGACGTGGAAGATTGCTTGGATTTAATCTTGAAACTTCCTATTAAATTTTTCGGGAGTAAACTTTAATAAAAAAAAAATATAAAAAAAAGCTTTTTTGGCTCTGATAACACAAACCAAGATGGTGATGCTTAAAATAGTTTTAATTTCATGCTGCTGTAGACTCATGATGAAGTGAACTAAATTATCCTGATCCAGCTGTAAGGCTTTTCTTTCTTTTTTATTTTTTTTTCTGAATTGACCTCCAGTGGTCTGGAAACGAGTTTTGTTGACCCTGTTTCTGTTATATTTCCACCAGTGAGACCTCCAGCCTGGCGGTCCTGATTGCAGCCATTGTTAAGCAAACCTCTTCCAACCAGACCCTATAAAAACATCTGCCTCCCTCGTCTTTGTGAGAATGACATATTTGCTTTCATCTACCAGTAAAGTTGAGGCTGAGCAAGTTCAGTCTTCCTTAAAAGGAGAAAATATGCTCTTTAAAAAAGAAGAAAAAAAAAAGAAAGAAAAATGAGCGGGAGAGGCTGACAGAAATGAGACAGGCAAAACGCGGTATATGGATAACGTATGCGTAAAGAATGCTCCACGGGCCTCATAAAGAAGATGAAGTGTGTAAGAAGTGGAAGAAAAGCACAAACATTTAGCCAAATGCAACAGGCATTATCACTGGACTACTAAAACAGCAAAAACATGATGGAAACGCTGCTTTTGCTTGAGGGGTGCACTTGAATTGCTTATCATTTTGTCAGCTTGGTACTTTTAAAATCAATGATAGCAAAGTCGCTCTCACAGAAGAACGAAACTAAATTATTTAGAGTAGAATCTGGGACGATGTGATCCTACAGTGAGTTTCTCAAACAGTCCTTAGAAAAGTTAAAATGAAATGTTGAGACCTAGCTGAGGAGATGACACTGTCTTTTTAAAGAGAGACATAATCACAAAGACTGCAAATTGTACAAAAGAAATGACAACTACACTTTAAAAAATATATGCAAAAGAGCAATCTTTAAGCATAAGCAAAACAACAGCGGCGTGAACGTCAAAAACAGTCATTTTGACTGACTGAACTCCTATCTTCATTTTATTAAAATAAGAGAAGCATCATGTAAACTGACAAAGATCGCAGCCACCCTGTTTTCCCTTGATCCATTCTGACAGGTGAGTGGCAGGTCAAAGACGAATAAAAAATTGAATTTATTTTAAATGTGTCCAAACTAAGAACTCCCACCTTTTTTAATCTACAAAACAAATCAATCAACAACAAATGCTTTGATACATTTTTTTTTTTTTATTTCACAAAAATCTGTTAAAGGTGAGGTATGTATCCTTTGATGCATGAAGGAGGGAAGTCTTGTAATTCCTTCATTTTCTGTCAGATTCAAAGCATCGTCTTGATCAATGGACCTTCAGTATTTTTTTTATGTGGATAAAAATATGTCCAAACCAGTCAAAACTGGAGTCACACTAAAGAAACCAAATAAATAAATAAACTTGAAATTCCTAAAAATAACCAGCTCTTACGGGATTGTTTGTCTTCAGCACATTATCATATTATAAAAAACAAGCACTGCACATTTTAATACCTTTTTTTTTTTTTTTACTAATTTTGTTCTGACAGATTAAACAAACATATTTTATATTTCATATTAGGAGGGATAAAATGCAGTCTGAATGATTAACGATTAATTTTGCTCTGAATCAGAAATTCCTGACTAGTTACCATTTTCATTAGCTATACCATAGTGCCATTATTTTTTCTTTGCTTACACTGTATAAAATACTGAATAAATGTTTCAATAAGAAATAAACAAAAAATAAAGTTGTTTAGTGCACAACAGATATAATTTTCTTTATTTTATTTTTGTTTTGTTTTTGTTCTTGTGCTGCTCACCCCAAGCAACATGGCACCCAGGGCATTGAGCCGCATTGCTGAGATGACAAATTGGCATCATAGCAAAGAGCTGAGTGCAGGAGTCAGAAAACCATCAACGTGCAGCACAATCCTCCAGGTTCTGGTCATTTAGCCGAGCTCAAAGTCATTGTCTCACTAAATGTCTCAGTCAATTTTTACGGATGGAAACACATGTGCACTCGTACAATAAAAGGCTCAGGGTGATGAATAATCATCATAATGAAGTGGTCACTGATGTGTTTTCTGCTTCTGCCGTACGCCAGAATCAGACGGATATAAAAATAGAAATTCAAAGAGAAAAAGTCTGGCTGGTGTTTTCTCCAGCACAGAGCTGACAGGCGTGACAGAGAGACTAATAGCATTTTTGGTGTTCAAACAAATAACACCTTTCATTTTTGAATCTGCTTACAGGTTTGTTTCCAGGCATCTCTGAATCTGACACAAGGTCTCATTCCAAAATGTGACTCATTTCCCCCCTTTCCGCGCAGTTTCACATTGAAAGCACACACACACAAAAAAAAGTTATTTAAATGATGTGTGCTTGAAGAGTGAAGAGGACTCTTCCTGTCCACCTTCCACAAGGAAGTGCAGAGCTCAACATTGGCTGAAACCACACACACACACACACACACACACACACACAGCTGGAATATTCAGACCTCTTCTTGGAGCAGAGCAGGGGACACTGTTTGCTTGAGAGTTTGAGAAGAATGAGACCTCTAGAGTAAACACGAACAGGGATGCTATTAAACTGCCTGTCACGTAGTCAGAATTTGTATAAAACAGATGGCGGTACATTAAGCAGAGCAGCTACCATTATCTATCGTGGGCAATTCATTTTCCTGCGTATGGTTTTAATATGGAAAATGTGGTCGTTTTGCTGCAAAAAAAAAAGAAAAGAAAAGAAAGAATTATCTTTTTTTTCAACTTTCATTTTCTGGGTAAAGAAGTTGCAAATATAATGTATTTGTGCGTGAGTGCGATGAGTTTACATCCCTCTCTGAGCACGCTCGTTCCTGTGTGCGCTACAGGTTAAGCACCTGCTACGCCTCACGCAATATTACGCACAAGAATCCCACAGGTGGGGGGAGAGCGGGAAAAAATGGTAAAGCACACAAACAGAGCGCGAAACCGTAGCATGATTATTATCACGAGTATAAGCCGATTCTGGACACCTACTGTGGGCTTTTGGCGTAGAAAGGTAGGGTGACATGGCTGAGGTCCTGGATGTCGAAGGCGGTGGGTTCGGCCGAGATCGCCTGCCTCTTGGTCCGCTGCTGCTCCTGCAGCTCGGTCTGCTTGTGGACCTGCTGGGTCGCCGGCTTGATGATGGAGCGGTATTTGTCCAATTCGTTCTGCAATCTCTGTATGAGCTCGTCCTTCTGGTCGAGCTCCAGCTCCAGCTCGTCGATGAGCGCGTCCCTCTGGCGCAGCTCCTCGATCTTCTCCTGGAGCGCGTACTGGAGGTCGCGCAGCGTGCCCATTTTAGTGCGACTTTCCTACAAGTTTATACAAACGGTGTTCAGCCGGGTCTTTATCCTCTCTCCTCTGCCAAGCGGCGCGCAAACTTTATCCGGCATGAACGGACTGGGAGGATGCAGCTCCTGTCTCCTCTGAGAGGGGGGAGGATTCCTCGGTTCCAGGCAGATGCTGAGCATGTAAAGGTTACCGGCGTAGTTGGGGCTTTCCCTCTTTTGCCATAAAATTTATAAATCACAATTGCGCAAATAAGTTTCCTCCTCTCTCTCTCTTTCTCTCTCTCTCTCTCTTTCTCTCTCTCCTTCTCCCTCCCTCGGCGATGTGACATTTGAGGACCGTCCTCCCCGAGTGCGTCAAGCTGCGACCCGGAGAGAGCGCATGGCGAGAAGGGCGCCTACAGGAATCTGTGGCGCGGTGCAGTTTGATACACCAGAGAGAGCGGCGCTTTGTCTCACATGAATAATGAAGTCAGTGAAAAAGCCACAATTCGGTCATCATACCTCGGCAACTTGCCCCGAGGCCGCCGAGTTACAAATAGACGAGTCTTAATGGAAGCTGGAGGTGATGGAAAACTTAATGAGCCACTGTGCAGAAATGAGCAGCTGCTTCTGCCTGTTGTGTTTGTCTGCGTGAATTTGTCGAAATATCTGTAGCCGGGCCCAAAGCTGAATATCTCAACTCAACTACACAAGTGATGAATATTAAAGCATGCAAATAGTGTGATTTTTTTATTTTTATTTTTATTTTTTTGTGTGTGTGGAAACTGATGCTTCAGGTATAGCCACCCTTCAAATATTGTGTTGTGACAACTGGAGCAAGTAAAAAGTGCTGGGAGCAAGAGGAAAGGCGCATCCTCCGCACATCTCATCTAATCTAATGCGGTGTGTGCACTCTGAACGCTGCTGATGTCTCTGTCCACATGTTCCCAATGAGTCATCTGGAGCTCTGCGAAAAGATTTCGGCCCCGTGTGAGCTGAACAAATTCGGAGAGAGAATAAACTGCCAAGGACAATCTGATAGGATGGGGGGTGGAGGGTTGACTCGGGGTAAAAACAGCAATTACTGCTGGGAGGTGAGAGCTGACAGGTATGGCGCTGAGGAAACTGAGGCTGAGGGGAAAGGAGATTTCCCTGGCTGAGTGGGATACGCCTGTGTGAGTAAGGCATATTTTTCCTGACACATTGCATGTAAAACAATTCGGAACGGAGACGGAAAGCAGAGAAGAAGAAAAAAATAGGTCGTCGCTGCCCTCTTGTGGTTTAAAGAAGTGGCAAAGGAAAACATAAAAATGGAAGTCTTTTGGCGGAAAATAAAATGAAATAATACAAACTTTAGATGAAATTAAACAACTAAACATAAAATGAAAACAGATTTTTGAAATTAAAAAAATTAATTATTATGAATGCCAAAATAATTCTGAATTATTTATTATCTGTAGGAAAAAGTTGCCATCCTGTTATAATCAGGGGAAATGTGAAAACAAGAAAGAGATACATCTCTAACCTGGTATTACAGCGTAGAAGAAACAACTATGGACACAATGCCAGCCATATTCAATCACAGCATAACTAGGAATGTTATAGTAGGCTTCCAAAATATTGACTTCCTCTGGTATGGAAACCTTACAAATCAGGAAAAGCAAGAGGAATTTTGTATCTGTATCCTGGTGGTAAAACGCATTCATATAAATAATTTAAATTAACACTGCATTAACTACAAAACAAAATAAAATAAGCCATCTGTGCACAGCGAGAGATGCTAGCATATGCTGCTTGTGAAGTGTTGACTCAGGACATCTAGCAGCTGCACTAAAACATGTCAGCCTAATAAGGAGACATTGTTCAAAAGAAGGGAATTCCTTAAAAGAAATGCGTAATTCTTAAAAAAAAGGACATCGATATCAACCTACAAAGTGTTCCAAAGCTATTGCCAGACATCAGAGTTTAAATGAAAGCCTTTTGTAGGAGCATCTGTGAGGAACATCTGTTCAACTAGCTGCACACCAGCCTGTTAAATCGTTAGTCTGGATGTATTCTTCCAAAGCTTAGCTTCTTTGTACGTGTCCACAAATAGAACAGCTCAGAGTTTTAATTAATCCAAGAGTCCCTTGCCTTTATGTTACTTCAAATCCATTTTCATCCCAGTCAGTTGAAGTAGGCACAAAGCTTCAGAAGCAGCAAAGTTGACTTCCTATGTCAGGAAGCGTGCAGCTGCCTTCAGGCCCCCTAAGCGCCATTTAACATCCCTGCATCCAATCCTACAAGAGAAGAAGGCCCTCCTACTGTCCTTCAAAGCTCCTCTACGCTTTAAATTTCACCTCTCCAGCCACCCAGCTCAGCCCTTTTCCTATACAGATCAATAGAAATAGGATCCGTATCTCCAAGCTGCTGAAACCCGAGAAAGCGTGCAGGGGCGGTCCGCCGGCTCCACGGTGCCACGTCCTGACTCCTAATGGGGGAGAACGAGGGAGGAGGTCACACACCGTCTCTGACCCCGTGTCAGCGCTCAGCCTCCTCACAGATGCAGCAGGAGTAATTGTCTTTGCATACATCCAGGACGTTCATTACACACAATTAACCTGTTTGTTCTATGGAAAGTCATCTGAGCATTACCTGTGACTCATCAGCTCAGGCTAAAGAGGCCCAACAGAGCAGGCTACAGGCTGATTGATTGATAGACAGATAGATAGATAGATAGATAGATAGATAGATAGATAGATAGATAGATAGATAGATAGATAGATAGATAGATAGATAGATAGATAGATAGATAGATAGATAGATAGATAGATAGATAGATAGACATTTAATGAGCATCCTATCTGCTAATGAGCACAATGTGGGCTTTCCCTGTATCCTCTTTATTGATGCAAATCAAGTTTGGAAATTGTCTAGCCGCTTCAATCAAATTAACCTCAATGTCTGTGGCACGGTGTCAAGAGAGCCATGCTTCTCTTGAGTGTGCAGTGTGAGACAGACCTCAAAACGACAAGTCAGTTGTGATGTTGATTGATTTAAAAGAACTTTTCTTTCTGTGATTACAGCTGAGAGACGGGCTGAGTGAAGGTGATGCAGGCCGCAAAACACGGTGATGACCTCAGGCTCATGAAACCCCTCAAAATAAGACCATGTGAACCTAAAACGAGCGCCTGAAGGTGATGAAGTAAGCATATGGTCAAACAAAGCGCTTTCTAATGGAGTATTAAATATCCTCAGACATGCACTTTGGGTCCTCAGCGTTCAGCTACTAAAAGCCAATAATGCACAGCACTTCCTCCAGTCTGTGTCCTTTGGGACCCGAGTGATGGGTCTGATCAATTAGGAAGCTCTTTCAGAAGCTGCGTCATTCACCCTAAGAATGAAAGTGCTCCTCCATTCATGACAAAGCTCCAAAGCTCTCATTTTTCATAAATAAGGGTTAGAAAAGTTGTATTATTATTATTATTATTATTATTATTATTATTATTATTATTTGAGGTGGGATCTGAACTCCATACTGACTTGTGTGTAAACAGGTTTGATCAATTTTCACACTCAAGCGCTGTTAAAAGCTTTTAAATCTTTAATAGAAAATATTAGATTTTGCCAATGAGTGGGGATGGAAAAGAAAAAAGCTCAAATATAAAAGATGTAACACGCATGAAGCACATGTGACGCAGGGAAGCGTCTCTTACCAGTCAGATTTTGGATATTTCCGAAACGTCTGCCTGGATAGGTCCTGGTGCGTCTGGGGCTCCGCGGAGATGCCCTGCGCCCTGCGGGTCCGGGGACCGATAAGTTGCGCGCTCGGCAGGACGGACTGGCATTTGTGCAGTTTCCTCTTCAGCTCGTGGATCTCGTCCTCTCGGTCCGCCAGCCGCCGCTCCAAGTCCCGTATCCTCTCCTCCTTCAGCAGCAGGATCTTGGCAAAGTCGTCCTCCAGCTCGCTCATGCTGAAATCCGCGTTAAACTTCTCCAAGATAACGAAACTCCCAGCAACTCGGACAGATCGGCACCAATCTCCGCAGCCGTTCTTTGATCTCCGATACGGTGATATGATGCTCCGACAGTCCCCTTCTACTGGCAGCTTGTTTGTACCACAGGAGAAGAGCAAAGCGGGCGTTTAAAGCCGAGGAGCGGCCGATTCATGGAGACTGTCCGCCAAGTCTCCAGGGAGCTGCTGCTGCTGGCGCTGCTGGTGAGCCTTCATTGAGAAAGCAATTACAGCAGATCTTCTTCCCAGCAGGCCGTCGAACTTGGCACTGAAGAGCCGAGACAACTCCTGTAGTTCACCAACACACCACGCAGGAAGCACCCCCAACCACAGACGCCTCCGCCGTCCCTACTCCCGTTGCTGCTGCCGAACCGTGCAGTGTTCGTTTACCATGTATGTGCGCAAACCTTTTGGACTACAATAGCGCGCCCATCACCTCCCTGACCCTCCCGATTGCAAAAAAAAAAAAAAAAAAAATCAATTGTTCAGCTTCTCGCGTCACCAAACATAAAACTGGGTTTAAGCCTACTTGTAAACAGAAATCAGTGAAGCTAAAGTACTAATTTATCTGTATGTCAAATCTACTTGCATTTTTTTTATCAGTCTATTTAAAGACATCTTGCTAAAACTTTACAAGTTTCAACCTCTCTGAAATTATGGAATAGATTGTCCACAAAAAGCTCCAAGCTTCAATAACTGTGACAGTCGACGATTATATTGACCCCTAAGTTTCATTTTGAGCTAATGTCATCATAATTCTGGAGGTGGAAGGGGATGAGATATTTGTAGCACAAACGAGGGCATTAATGCATAATGCAATGAAAGCAGCTAACGTAAACTTCCCAGTTACAGTTGGAGTCCATAAAATCAACATTTCCATCGCCATGAATACAGTGAGAAGGAAAGAGTAAGGCGGAACCTTTGTGAGACACCTAACAAACTGGCATCTTATAGAGAGATTTAAAAGTCACATGTAGTTAGCTTAGTCTAGCTGTAATTTATAAAGGTTGGGAAAAATGATTTGGGATATACTCTTTCATTTGAAATGTGCAAATTGTGGCAGCGCTCAGCTAGATGTTGTAATTTCTGCTTTGATTCTGACTAACACTGTTGCTTTTATGTGCACAGGAATGAGTCAGCACAATCCTCGGAACAATTTTGACCTCAAAGTAGCTTGGTTTATATTAGGAAACTAGGGATTGATTATGCTAGTCTCAGTTGTCTTTACTGGTGAGGGTTTACCTTCACTACAGTGCGAAAACATACCTCTGAGGAAATATTTATCTCACTTCAACTATAAGTTCTTCAGCAGTCAGCTCCTTCAAACCATGCTTGGCCCAGTAATTTGAAGCTAATGTTAAACACTTGTAGGTTGGTAATAAACTCAAAATACTAACATGCAACCGCAGCTGCGGAAAAAACGCTTTCCTTCGATTAAATCAGACAGAGAAAAATAATGGAACTGAAGATAGTTATTCGGGTTAAGGACACAACTTGTCCTCCATTGTTTTGAATGAGGGCAATTTATTTTAGGGAATCTTATCGCAACCAATGACAACAAAGCCTAAAAGCTCTGTAAAAAACACATTTTTCTACCTGATAACTTTTATGCTCACAAACAACACTAGCAGTAAACTGAATGTGGACCATAACTGTCCTAGCCGTGTTGTGAAGTTGTGCCATCATCCCTTAGCTTCGAATGTTTGCTTCTTTTAAATCTAAGGTTATGTTGACTCAAGGTTGCTGTCTGGAAATTGCCAGTATTTTCGCATGTTGAGTGGGGAAAAGACCTACGTTTAGACAAGACACCTTGAATCCATTGCAGCTGTCGTGCCAGAGAAACTATAAGGCGCTGTGAGTTTAGCATGTCATCAAAACATGAAGGTGCTTCACTTCACTGGCTTCACAGTAAGATCCATTTCCGATCAACCATGTGCTAAAGTAACATACAGAAAGTATTCATACCCCTTTAAATTTATCACTCTTTTATTTCATTGCAGCCATTTGCTAAAATCAAAAAAGTTCATGTTATTTCTCACTAATGTACACTCAGGATCCCATCTTGACAGAAATAAGCATAAATGTAGAAAAGTTTGCAAATTTATTTTTAAAAAACCCCTGAAATATCAGTGTTATCGTCAGAGTCTCCGATCACTGGAGACGTGTAAACGCACGCCAGGATTGCAACAAAAATGATATGGTCTCACTTAAAACCAGCCTAATATTAATTATTTTTCCTTATGCAAATTAATGTTTTTATTTAATAGAGAGAAATCTCTTCTCTACATCTGGTTACAACCATAAAGCTATAAGACATGATGATATTTTGTCTTTAATGTTCTCTTTTGACCTACTTAAAAACAGTAACAGAGTTTGATAAGTTACCGTAGCCCAGACTCAAGCAATTATAAGAAACTATGAGGATTTCCTCAGTGAGAATAATTTGCCGATGGATCATCTTCCTTTTTTTGCAGAATCATAGCCTCCATTTCATTTTCCATATATTGCAAAGTAAGTTTAAAACAAAGCAGGTTACCTTGTTGCAAAACTGAAAGTATAATGTAAGCATCAACAAAACATGAAATTAGTGTGCATTTTTTATGTATGACAACAGTTTTGTAACAACAGTGTTTCTCTGACTTCACCCAGTAATCACCCCCACCCTCACTGTAATATTAATAACTGAACAGGAGTCTATGCACCATTTTTCATCCCTCCAACTAAATCTGTTGCCAGTGAATGAATTCATTGAGGAAAAGCAGGGAGGGCTCAAGGGTGTGAGACGGATGTTTCATTAAGATTCTGAGTTAAAAATAGAGTGAACAGTTCCTCACTTTGCTGGTGGAGTTCAACAGATTTTCACCCTTGTCTACTGCTTTGCATTTCCCCTAAAAGCCACCTTTTCATGTCACGAGACAAGTGCTTGTTACTGGAATGCATGGAGAAAGGATTTGTTTGCTATATTCTTTTGCAATATTATTTTTTGCGGTAAATTTGTGGGAGGAATACCACCGTTATGGGTGACTGTGCAGTGCTGTCATGAACGTTTGAGCATTTTAGACATTGTTACGTTACAACCTCTAAGTTCTATGTATTTTTTATAGGGTTTTATGATAATCCATACAGAAAGTTGTACATATCTGCAAAGTGGTAGGAAAAGGATTGATGGAAAAGCTCAAGGAGTGTGTAAGACTGAATAAACCCTCACCTCACATGTGAGGCTCCAGATAGCCCACTGAAGTCCTGCTTTTCTGGCTCTTATTAGGATCCTTGTTGCGTTATTATGAGAAGTTGAATACAAACAGTACTGAAAGACAGACTAGCACAAAGGTTGTCCTTAATCAATAAAGAAGAACAGTCACGTATTAATTATGTATGCAGCAGACACTGTGTCCATTGTAATGGTGGTAAATTAAGTGTCACCTTTTGTCACCCAGTCCATATCAATGGAAAATATTTGAGTGACACCCTATTCAGAAAAAGAAGGGGATTTGTGCATTAGGACAAAATCATGCGGTCCATCATCAATCAGGGTTTTCATTAACATGTCTTTGATCTTATAATATAACATCGACGCCTGAGAGGGCTCGTTATATCGTCACCATGACTATATCAGCATCATCTGCATGGAGCGTTGCCTCCACACCAGAGTATTTCCATGTTTACACAGAGTGAGTAATGCTGTATTACCAGTTTCTGCATCTGTTGTCCGAGCGCTTTCATGGGTCATCTCCCATGGATTTTGCGGGTCAGGTAATGGGCAGCCAGTTGACCTCACGGCACCCGGAGATAGATGCTCTGACTGCACGCGAGTCTGTGGGCGTCACAGAGTTCATGTTGCCGTGCAGAAACGAAGTGTCCATGTGGGGTCTTCGCAGCTTCTCCAAGTGCCTGGACACAAAGGGAAGAAAAATGCTGTGCCCCCTCGAATGCCTCAGGGGCAGATCGTCTTACCAAAGATGGCAGGGCAGACATTAGTCACTAATTTTCTGTAATACACTCTCACACACACAGAAGAGGGCGAAGGATAGAAATTTCTTGGGTATACCCAGACATATGCTTGCACATCATTATCACTCACACCCACACTTGCGTACGAAGATTTATGTAGCTAATCACAAAGCAAAATAATCCCTGCAGATACAAACATAATCATGCCAGCAGTCTGGTTTCAAGAAGTTTGGAGGGATTTTTATGGGTGTGGACGTCGCATCAGTATGTTGTTGAAAGCTTTTGTGAATTTCTTTTCCCCATGCCCGTCTTGGGGGGGCCTCCATCCCACAAAAGGTGACATCAAGTCTGGTATAAAGGTGATGCAAAGCGACAGATGTGTTTCCCACGAGCAATTTCTGTCCTTCAGCTTCCTCAGTCCCAGCAAGCAACACAGCATATCCTGCACTTTCACATTAATACCATGTGTTAACTTTGCATTGCATACAGTGGATGTGTTCTCACATTGTAACATGAGCTGCTGATTGATCGCTTGGCTCACAGAGGAGATAGATAGAAGTAGAGTTCAGGAAATCGACTTAGCCAACGCAATAATGATACTTCCTTCCTGTCTTCCTGCATTAGAATCATCAAAATCAGATACAGTGCATGAGAAGAAGGTGTATTTCTTGTTTTTGTTCTTTGATTTTCCTTGGCAAGTCTTAGCCTGAATGGTCATTAACAAAGAGTAATCTTGTCAGAAAATCATATCCTGGGCTTAGCAAAAGAATGGCTCAATCTTCTTAGTACAATTTTGATCGAAATACAGAAAGCCACGTGACTTGTGTCACTTGTGTTGAGGGGGTTTACAGAAAGGGACAAACCTGCAGAGGATCAATTAGTCAGTTAACATTTTACCTGCAGCAAAAATAGTGTTGTAAAAAGCTGCACAGTGGAGCATTTGATAGCACTGTTGCCTTGTAGCAAGGAAGTGCTGGGTTTGATCCTGGCCTGGGATCTTTCTGAATGGAGTTGGCATGTTCTCCCTATGCATGTGTGAGTTTCCTCTGGGTACTCTTGTTTTCCCACAGTCCAAAGATATGGCTGTTTGATTAATTGGTCTCTCCAAATAATCCTAAGGTGTGTGTGTGTGTGTGTGCGTGTGTGCGTGTGTGTGTGTGTGTGTGTGCAAACCATTAGATTGCTCTCTCAATCATTTTTTTTCCCAAATAAAAAATACAATAAAAATGTAAAAAAATATATATTCTTTTAGAAACAGCAATGTAGCTCTTTCCAAACTTGAAGATGTAAGCGCTTTTGTTTCTTATTTAATCTGGAATTTCTTTAGCTCAGAGCAGGGTGTGTTCCTCTTTAAGATCTCTTGTCCAGCTTCATGTCTGACAGCTTGTAGCTGTCAGACATGAAGCTAGACTTCTAGACTATCTAGACTTAAAACTTCATTTTAAGTCTAGATAGTTTAGTCTTTGAAGCAAAGCTGATGGGCTACAAAATGTGGCAAGATCAAAGTAGACTTTTATCATCTTAAAACCTTTTTTTTTTTTTTTTTTTTTACAGAGAAGGTAACTTATGTTGAACCACAGAAATGGATGTCGGAGATACTCCACAGGTGTTTCTGTTTTGATTTTCTTTTGTGTTTGTTTAGTTTCTTACTGTACTTATGTGTTTCTGTTCTCTATGCATTTTCATTTAGTCTTCTCTATGACGCTCATCTGCCTAATTTTAGACTTTCTCACTATAATTTAGATGCTCAGAACTGTGCTAGAGTCATATTAAATAAAGAAGTCCACATGCCAGAGTATTCAACTTAGATACTGACTGCTTAGAAACTTTAACAGGTCTATGCAGAATTTAAAAATCCTTTTGAAAAAAACTTCTAATTCCAACTCAAAGTTGCAAAATTGTTTAAAAGAAAGCTATTAGGTATTTAACAATGGATAACAAGGGAATAACTAAGAGTTTCAGTTCACCATAATGAGGACTCTTTAATTGATGAAGTTGCAGTGTCATCTGTGGAAGATCATGATCCTACTTATTGGCAGCAAAGGATTGTCACCTAGATTGGTTTTTGTGTTGCACTTTTAGTATCACATAAAAACTTATAAAATATCCAAAAACAGAGCATGCTGTTCAGCCTTAGCAGGGCTTTCAGAAAGAAATTACATCCATGTTTAGGTTAAGAGATTTAATACCATACCACCTATTTTTCATTTAGATATAAACTTGAATAAATCTGTCAGATTAAGACCTGCTTAAGTTTAGTTGTAGTTTTTAGGAAAACTTTCACAATTCTGTCAGTGTTGTCCTGCTTTTTCTGAAGTAAAATACTGAATTGCACAAAGTGAAATTGCAAATTCGCTTAATGGAAACATGCAAATTTCGAAAAATAAAACCTCACGTTTTTCCATAAAAAGTTGTTGCACTGGAAAGAGGTGGTTTTTGAGCCGTGTCGAAATAGACTGCAGCGGAAACACTTTCTCGCATAACACGAGTCACGTGATCAACAGTCAGACGTCACTACTGGAGAAAGCCACGAAGAAGACAACAGGAAGTTCTTCTTCGTGGTTTGTAATTTTTGTTATTGTTTTTCGGGAAATTTGCAGCTGTCTCCGTCAGAGCTTTTTGTGCTTTTTGACTGCTGAATAAAAATGTGTCACTCGCAATTTCCCAGGCATTTTAGAATTTTCAGTCATATTAATAGTATTTGAGGGGGTAACTTTTTTCTTCTTCTTTTTTTTTTTACCTCAGTAAAACCTCGGTCTGAACTTCTCTCAGTTTGACCAGTCCTTGGAGGAGAAAGGGTTTTTTATACATATTATTTAAATTGTGTTTAACTTGATCATACAGACACTAAATTCAGAGTTGCTTCAAACACATCTAACGAAGACACTGGCACATTGATGTAAAGGCGACATGACAGCGAGAGTGAGAATAGGTGCAGAGCCTGCTGTGACAGGAACCACAAATGTGTTTGAGGTGAACAAAGGGTCAGAGTTCATTGGCTGGAATGCTGCCCCCGGTCTCTCCCAGGTGTGCTCTGCCACTGACGTTAATCCTGCAGACCTCTGCGTCATGGATGGTGGGATCAGACTTCTAAAAGTCAGATTTAAAAATCAAAACATTCCAGACTGGGAGTTACGTATAATGCTTGTCAAAACAAAACAAAAAAAATGGAAGAAAATAGTGATTTGTTAGAGTTTTGTTGCTTGTTATTAAAGGATTTAGAACATAAAACACTTCACTGTGGCAGCTACGAGGTCATGAACAGAGTTTTCTGGTAAGAAAACAGACTGAGGCTGTTCTGTTACAAGGCTACAGTTTGCCGATTTTCTTTTCCGAAGAGATTCTCATAATGAGGTGGGGGGATTGCCTTTAAGTGGCATCTTCTGTTGACAATATGTAAACTGAGATAATAATCAGAAAAACATTTTCAGTGTGCCTCACAATAATGAAAAACCTTTTTCATCAGTAATGTAAAGTAGATTTTTGTTCATTATAATCTGTGATGGACATTTTCACTGATAAACCACCTGTGATAAATGTATTTCTTCTTCTTAACACATTTCAATAATTACGCTATCAAAATTCAGCAGGTAGTGCTTCCAAAACAAATGTGATTATTATATTTTCAATCTTCTAGTCTAGTTCTTTATTTCTTTATTATAATACTAAAACAAACATTTTTCTTTTTTTATTTGAGTTTCTGCTTCTGAGATAAGATTCAGAAGCTCAGAGTGCTCGATCCTGAAAGCCCAGTCTGGCCTGAGTATTTAACTTCACTGGAGAAAAATGTCAAGGGGTGAATCTCATGCTCATTTTTTCCGTGGAGATGTGCCAAACCCAACCAAGACCACACAACTACCTACCTGGACTATAAAAAGAGTGTTTCAGGTAGTTCAGAAGCTAAATACGTTGTGGCTAAGAAGGCTTTACTGTGGCCTGGTAACTCCGTAGACATTTTACTTTAATAAAAAAATGAAAAATAAGGTACTCTACACTTAAAGGTAAAATTTCTTAAAATCAATATTTAATATTTATTTATCGTGACATTAATTATTTTTCCAGAATGGGAGATACTTATTGTATCATCCCATTAGAGGCATTTTTTTTTTTTTTGGATTTCTCTAAACATGAACTTTGAATACAATGTCTGCTTGTCATTTCAATTTGGAAAGGCAGCTGAGCATCATGTGTCTGATGTCTAAGGTCGCGAAGAAGTATGTACGACTCTGTATGACTCTTTCAAAAACAACCTACAATGATTCACAAATGGCCAGAAAGACCTTAGATGGTACACTCATCTAAGTATGTTTTTGATGAGAGAATAACGCTGCAGTATGCTATACAGCTCAAAAAACACCCTTCCTTTGAGTACTTAAAGTACACAGAGAAATGGAGAGAATGGAAAAGAGGTGAAGATCTTTGTGGAAGGAGGTTGGAATGGGTGAAGAAAAGTGTCAGGTGCCGTGTGATCAAAGAGAATCAGCAGGAATGACAAGAAATATGAACAAGGAAAAAAGACAGAAGGCAGAACTGGAGGTAGCAAAGAGCAAGACGTTGAGGTTCTATTAAGGAGTGATGAGGATGGATTAGATCAGGATGGGTACATCAGAAGAAAAGCTCATGTTAGATGTTTTGGAGATAAAATCAGAGAGGCCAGACTGAGATGGATTGGACGTGATCAGAGGAGAGACAATGATTATATCGGTTTAAGCAAGCTGAGGATGGAGCCACCAGACAGGAGGCCTGCAGGAAGGAGATTTATAGATGTGGTGAAAGAGGACGTGATATTACTTGGTGTGAGGGTAGAAGATGCAGAAGATAGAACCAAATGGAGACGGATGACTCGCTATGGTGACCCCGGAAGAGAAGGGCTGAAAGAGAAGAAGATCCAGAGATTAGGTTATGACATCATGTGACTATAATTAAACAACCACCTACAAAATTCTCTCTGGAGTCAACAACAAACACTGCACAATCCCCGAAAAAACTGGTAACGCCGTTGAAGCATGGCGGTGGCACCATTGTGGTGTGGGAATTTTTTCTTCTTTTATTATTTGATAGGCAGCTTGTCTATTAAAGGCTGCAAAATACTACTGATACTGAGGTGAAGCTTCACTTTCCAGCATTTCCCAGTTGTTTTCCTGTGATGATCCTAAACATACAGCCAGAGATGCATTGGAATGACTAAGATCAAAACGAATGACATCAATCTGTTAGAACGGCCTGGTGAACGTCCAGACCTAAATCCACTTCAGAACCAACAAATGACTTGAAACTCACTTCTCAAAAATGCTCTCCATCCAAAAAAAATATACTAAAAATGTTTCACCAGAAACGTGCAAAGCTGGTAGAGACGAACTCCCAAAAAACCTGCAGCTGAGAACACAAAGTACTGTAACACAGTTTTATTGGTGCATGTCATTTAATAACATTATGCAAAATAATTTACCTGGACTGTTAACATGTCTTTGTCAATAAAAAAAACCTCAATGGTTGACGGACATGAGAGAGGACACGCACTATGAGAAGAGGACATTAAAATAGACAAGCAGCTATTGTCACGGGTCCTTGTCCCTCACCCTGTCATTCCTCTTAAGCCACTCGAGACGACTCTGAACTCTGTCAACTTCTTTCTGCTGTGGAAAAAAACCAAAACAATACTGTCTGCCTTTCCGTGCTCACTTGTGGAGCAGGATTATATTCTCGTTGTTCGTGTTCTCAGGCACAACAACGGCACGTCTTCACACTGGACTGTCTGCCTCCACGTCATCGTGAGCCGCTGGGGAAACAAGTGGCGATGTTATGATTGCTGAAATAAATTAACAGGTTTCTTTTTAGACTTCTGCCTGCGTTTCATTTTAAACGATTGCAAAGGTTGCTTACAGGTTGTGTCCACAAGTGTAATTGAATGCCCGTTGCTCTTGTAAATGTGTTTAAGAAAGGACTAAATTCTTTTTGGTTTGTTTAGACATATTTATTAATGGGCACCGACTCGCCTGTGGTGAGTTTAAGGCATTACGTAAGGTGCGGAGAATCCTCCTGCCTCCCTCGGTAAGCTGCTGCACTAAAGCAACAAAGTAATTTATGATAAAAGTGGGATGTAAAACTAGTTCTTTGTGGAGTATTATGGCCCTGTCGACATCAACTACTATTAGCCCACATAAACAAATATTCTCTCTCCATTTCAACCTGGGTGTTTGTGTGGGTCTTAACATGTTTGAAAAAATTATTCCGTGCAACACATTTTATGTGAGAAACAGTCAGATAGGTTGAGAAGTGAATACTTTTCCCTAGAATTAGAAAACCTACTGCAGAGTCAGCTAGTTTGTGGCCACTTGTAGTTGTGTGATAAGCTGGAAACACACCTGAGTGATGAGTCACTTTATCAAAGAGCTGGGATCAACTAACATGCTATTATCAGGCTGTTTGGGAAGAATGTGTTTAATGGAGACTTGTTGGAGGCAGAGCACGCACCTCCTTGGGCCTAAGCCATATGGAGTCTATATGTCAGGGTTTCAGGCCAAAGAATCAGAGGCTTCTTCTGGGAGAAATCTGGGGCCGTGGGCACAAAAACATCAACACAGGCTGCTTATTCTGCTGAGGGATTCAAGGCAATCAAGCAAATCGGAGCTGAACGAACTCAATACCAAGCAGACTCTCAGCACAACACATCGATTGCCAGTCGCATACTATTTGAGCCTAGAATGATTTCTTTTTTAATATATTCATTAACAGCTTAGCTACTTTAAGTCCAAAGAGAATGGAGGGTTGAATTTTTTTTTAAATAAAGCAACATAATAAAAGTTGTCTCTCAACCAAACTCCATATTAAAAAATACTACATCCTTTTTGTTAAGGTGACATTGAGTCTCAGAAGGCAAAAGAATATGGTGTTAAAACCAGACAGGTGGTTTTGTGATGTGGCAAATAAAACCATAGTAAACTTTTTGAATGTTTTCTCCACCTTCAATGTGACACAAGAGCAACAGTCAAATAAACCATGTCAGTAATATGGCAATTTAGTCTTTGACTATTTATGTAGTTTGTTTGTCCTTTTGTAAAGTATTTTTACTATTTTGAACTAAGTCACTAAAAATATTCCAAAATGATAGCAAAACATTCTTGTCAGCAGTCAGACTAATATAAATCTGTCAGGCTAATTAATTAATCAGCACTTTTATAGGTAAAACTGCTCATGCTGCACAAAAAATAAATAAAAAATCCCAACGTAGCCTGTGGAGGAATAAAAGCACATCCAAAAATAGCTGGCTCCTGAGTAATAAAGGGATATAAATAATTTCCGTTTTTCCATTTTAAAATGAATTAGATACCACCACACCAACGATAAACCACAAAGCAAAATAAAGAAAAATTGCAGGAATGATTATGCATCTTTGTAATCACAAAATTCCTGCTATGCATTAAAAAGAAAAGTTAAACAACACCTGAGAAACATGAATGTTCCCTTTCACCACACGAACACAAAACGGGTTAAGCTGTCCTCCACTGGCCTGTGTGCATTATGAATGAGCTGGAGGTGAGCTGAGATTTAGGCTAATGGCCATGTCAGACAGAGGTCATCACAGGCCTTCAGCGAGATAAAAGGTTCTCTCTGCTCTCCATACGTCGTTCTGGAAACGTTCCTGTGTTACTTCAAAGCTCTCCGGGATGCGTTGAGTGCATTCTCTGGGTATCTGGTAATCCAAACCTGGCTTGGTCTTGAAAGCAAATGTCTCCGTCGCAAACAGGGGCATGGCATCATCGGGTTAGAAATCTGTTTTTTCCACATTTACTTACAGCAAAGGCAGTTTATGTAAAAAAAAAAAAAACTGTCACAAAAGCAAATATGAATCAATGAATGACTGAACAATGAATAACTAATTTAGATGAATAAATCAGTCCTGTACATATTTATCATTGTATTATTTTTTATCACAATAGATAACTAAAAAACTTTAAGATATGGAAAAATTATAGAAGAAAACTTCTTCCGGAAGGGCTGCGGTCCCAAAAATACAACTAGAGCACCAATAGAATGAGCTACAATTAAATAGAATGGCCTAGTCAAACTCTGAAGTAAAAATGTGTGTCAAAACTTGAAAAGTGATGTCCACAGCCACTTTCCATGCAATCGTCATAGATCAGAGATGACTTTGCAAAGAAGAATGAATAAAAATAGACAGACACGATCCAAAGTGCAAAGTGGTTCTGCAAAACGTGAAAAGGTCCAATGAGTTTGAAGACTTTTGCGAAGCGTCCTACGCGCAATTACAGACAGACTTTTAAATACCTATGCCACATGCCTGTGTGATGCGCAGGACTCTCAGCAAACTAAAAGCAAGCTTTGACACAACACGGAGGGAAAGATAACAAAAACCGTCTGGAGCCAGCTTGGGACAACAGTAGCTCTTGCGAAAGCATCTAAATATAGACAGAGGGTGTGATATGGACTGCAGTAAATAGAAATGATGGTGAACACTTGGAGAGAAAGGGTCATGAGGTGCTGTAGTTCAGCCTCCTGCAGTTCTGTTGCTCTTTAGCCTTAGCTGAGATCAACTCCTCCCATGATACCGTGACCCGAAGACCTGCTTCCAGAGTATGGCTTTTCTTTTCACTTCAGATTTCTGTGGTTATTTATTTGATGTTCTGAGGCAGCCATTGGTTAAAAAATACTTTTCATGGGGAAAAAGAAAAAAAAACACCCTCCTTCCAACATGATCCTGCACCTAAAAGGCCTCTGTACATTCCTGACTCAGCTGGACATTCAACAGGCCACCACTTGCAGCACATGTCAACACACTCCGCAGGTTACCAACCCCCCAGCCCTCTTTGACGCAAAACCCGTTAAAGTCACACTGAACTGGAAGGTGCAGTAAAAACAGGGCTCATACTCTCTTATGAGACCTGTTATTAAATACTGTCAGGTCATAAATGAAAGAAACAGCAGCGGCAAAGAAAACTGTTTTTTAAAGATGTGCTTAAAATGAAAAATCCGACATCAAACTAAACAGAACCTGCTGTATTAAATACCTAATAGTGTAGCAGATATTGAGAAAGTATCTGCTGATGTTAAAACAGCAAATGAAAGACAGATGTGTCTGCCTGACTTTAGCCCATGGCTGTGATGAGTGACTGTGAGTGTGTGTGTGTGGTGGCGTGTGTGTGTGTGTGTGTGTGTGTGTGTGTGTGTGTGTGTGTGTGTGTGTGTGTGTGTGTGTGTGTGTGTGTGTGTGTGTGTGTGTGTGCTAGCAGTAGGAAAAGAGAAGCCTGGTGTCCTGTCTTCATCTGTCACTTTCTGAGGCTGCACAGTGTGGAAAATATGCCCACACCAAGGCTTTTGTCACATCTGCTATTTTTATAAACCCATCAGAAACTCTTTTGTTTTTCTCCGGGGCTTTGTCTCTCTCTCTTACTTAGATTAGCTTAAATCGGTGCGTGGTGGCTATTGAGAGCTCGAGTGCTTTTCTAAGTTCTTTCTGAAAAACACTGAAAGACCGATGAAAAAAACATCATTAATTTAGTTTGAATACAATCTCCTTTGATGTTTGATTTAAGAATCCATCCTTCAGATGGAAGGAGCTGTCTCACTGTTGATTCTGTGCAAATATAATTTAAAGATTTGCATATCAAAGGCAGCAGTGCTAGATCTTATGAGCTGCTCCTCTTGGGTTTGTTGTTGATTTGGGTTGCATTTGCAGTTGCCTGGTAGCCGGAGTCAGCTCCTTCTTCGGGAATCATTTACGATCAACGTCGCATGGCGCCAACAGGACTGACTGGCCAGGCCTCCATTGGGAGCTCCTCAATAAATTAATTATACCAATTCAACTGGCCATCTCTGTATAAAGCGTTTGCTTATGAACGTTATAATAACGGAAACAGAGAGGCATTATTTCCCTAATGCATATCTAAAACACAAGCTCTTATGAAAAAGAGTCAAACAATAAAACACAAGGTCACATGAAAATACTGAAAATAAGAATAGTAGTTGATTCCGTGTTTATTGTTTAAGTTTTATCACTTTCAAATAAATAGGCTACATATTTTATGGTTGTTTCTATTTAATGTGGAATCTGAAAATCAACCTAAAAATGAAGAACACAAAGGTTTACATCTGATTGAGAGAAAAACACGTGATGCCAAATCAAAACATGAGTCAATGTGATTTTGTAAAACATCAATTTTTTTTCTTACCTTCCTGAATCCTTTAGAGCCTCTGAGGCTGTTTGAAGTGTCTGCACAGATTTTCTGTATCCGACTGAGGACTGGAGAGCGTCTAGGCTGCTACTATTTCTTCATTTACCTCTTTATTGCCTCTGTCATGCAGGGAGGCTCATCCATGACTCATCATCATCTGAGTGAAAAAGGTTTACATCCAAGATTTTCGCAATTTGCAGGTCTGGGGCACTTGTGCCTGTGTTAACACAATGCTAAGACGGAGAGATATCAGCGTCAACTTTTGAAGTCAACCAATCAAATATGGATGAAAAGCATATTTTCTAATTTAGTGAATATGGGGAAGCTGCCCAGTAGATTTAACTCTCCCACGGTTTTAAAAAATGGGGTCACTTGGACCCCATAAGTTTTTTATTGTGTGGTCATGTTGACCCCATATGACTTTTTATGAGTTTTTTTGTGTGTGTGTCTCTACTTCCTGCTGTCTGACCGTGACATTTACCGCACTCCTTCTGAGTGTCACACTGAGACCACAGGGGAGGGCGTTAGTATAAGTATAATTCTTTACTATTTTGTCCCTAATGTCTTTTGAGATCCTTTTGGTCTTACTCATGTCAGTGGAGAGGTTGCAAATGAAGAAACGTATTCTGTAGACAGAATGTGCTTTACAAACATTAGGCATTGAGATCATCACCACCTGTTGTGGATTGACTGACTGATTAAATTGTGTGCAACACATATACACCCAACAACCCCTGCAAAACATGCCCTACACCACCACTAGGGGGCATGAACATGCTCCACCATGACATACTTTCAATCGCCTTGTGCCAGCACAGACTCGAAAATCTTTTTTATTATTATTATTATTATTTTTGATTTGGAAACCCTCGGACAAACTAGAATGCTACTATAAATACCCGTAGCAATACAAAAAGATTATTTATACCATGAATTTAGTAGCATGCAATCCAAAAATAGAATACTATGGAGAGAAAAAAAAAGCGTAAATAAAATAAAGTATTTCTAAATTGAACCAGTACTTAAACATTTATGTAATTATGTGTATTACCATTGAGATTCAACGAGCTCATGCCTCTCCAGATGAGATGCTGCCTTGTTCAGCTGCCCACATCGCCCGTATCAGAAACTACTGAAGCCAGGGCAGCTGCAGCGCTGCAGGGAAAACAGTACTTACAACTTTATGTCATGAAATACAATTTTTATCTTCAACGCAGTAAATTTTCCAAGAACTAGTTTACAAAATTAACAGAGGTTTTACAGAACTACTCCCTCCACTACTATATGCGCTGCAGTCTTTAGTCAGGTAAGAGAAAAAGTGCGCGCGCGCGCGCGCAACGCAAAACTCCAAGCATGTTTGATGGATGAGAGCTTATCAGCATCTACAAGTGAAGGAGATGAAACACTGGAGGATGACTCAGCCTGAAAGACCTTTGGGAGAAATTTGGCGGAAAGTCAGGCGTGGCTGCTGAGAAACTCTCCAAGTCTTCATGTTCCAGGTGTGAGATCGTCATTCACTTGCACGTGCAACCAGACGGTAAGACCTCCAAAGTGACAACACCTGAACCTTTTTCCAGAATCATTAAGACACGTAGCATTACTGAGTGTTTCAAGTCTCTCTGAGACTTATTATTTGGCCACGAAAAACAGATGTGAGAAAATGCGGTATAACAGTCCGCTCGTGAAAAAACGCATAAACAAGTAATAGATTTTTTTAAATGTTGGACAACTTGAAGATCATTTTGAATTAATTAAATCTCCTCAGACGGGGTTTTGCTATTAACTCTGCATCCTTTAAACCTGGGCGTTATCCAGTGATTTGCTCAGGGACCAAACATGCAGGGTGGGATCGCTGCTTGCTGTAACAGACTCAGCTGCACTCGCTATATTTGGTCATTATTTTGTCTTGAGTAATTTTGCAGCCCACCAAACAAACATGACAGTCACACACACAGGGTTGCATAAGAGTCTCTGCTCTTTTCTGACATTCCACCCCCCGCCTCACCCCCGTTCACCTGCACTCACTCCAAATGCCAACCCATAGATAAAAAAAAAAAAAAAAGCCCCGACGTTGTCTCAATTCAAAGACGAATTCCCTCCCTCTGCGGCTGTTATTGGAGCTGGAAAATGATCCACTTGTTGGAGTGATGGCGGAATGTAAAGCATCACAAAACAAAAGCTGTTGCAGAGCATCACCACATGTGGGGGAAACAGAATCAAAACGGTCGGTGCTGCCATTTTAAGAGAAATGTGTTCAGGCTTGGACTCAACACACCTGGAAGCAAGAATTATTTGTTTTAGAAAATAAAAACAATACATCTTGCACTGAGAAATCACCGAAGCCTTAAATTATAAGGTGGGTCAATGCACAAGTTACAGTCCTACATAGAAATGTGAGCTCATCATATAGTGGATGAATACTGGAATAGTGAAAGAGGTTTGAACATAACACCCCTGTACGCACTCTGGGATTTCTGCACAAATATAACAGTGAGTGTTAAGGTGTTCATTAGCGAGTTTTAGAGGAACTGGTTGGCTGCTTTTCGCACCTTTGAAAAAGAACGGAGCATCTTAACACCTTGAACTGGGTCGCCTCCAGCACGTACAGCACCGTGGTAAACCATAACAGGTGAATGTTGTCAGTGGAAAAGCTCCCATCAATCTGCACCCTATGTCTCCACGCAGTAAACAAAGCAAACGGGCTGTCAACACCAAGCATATTCACAAATCATAAGTTGTGGAGAGTATAAGGAGAGCTTAAAGTGAATTAATATCAAAAAACTCATTTGATGCTAAAATAATTTGCATTGCTTATTATTTTTTGTACTTATAACTGAACAGCACATGATGTTTTTTTGTTGTTGTTTTTTTACTCCTGCCTACTTCAGCCAGTCAGTTGAATTTTATGATGTAGACAAAATAATCCCTCAGTGCAGCCAAAATGAACACAATCAACAAACAGAAACATTACATTGCAGTGGTGAATGAAAGAGAAATAGCTGAAAGTTGTAATCCAGACTAGAATTAATCTATGTTCCAGTTACTATCAACTCTAAACAAATGGGCTTTTAGCCTTGATTTAAAAGAACTCTGTGTTTTAGCAATGTTGCAGTTTTCTGAAAGTTTGTTCCAGATCAGAGAAACATAGAAACAGAAAGCTGTGTCTCCATGTTTGGATCTGATTCTGTGGATGTAGAACTGATTTAAAATAAAAAGATCTGGGTGGTCTGGATGGTTGATGCAATGGCAAAAAGTCTTTCATGTATTCAGGTGCTAAGCCATTCAGTGATTTATAAACTAACCAAAGTATTTTTAAAGGATGTTAAAAATAGATGATATGCTCTATTTTTGCTAGTTTTAGTGAAAATGCAGATAGCAGCGTTCGGGATCAGCTACAGCTGTTTGATTTTTGAGGCAGGCCTCTGAAGACACTGTTGGAGTCAATCAGATCGACAAACGATAAATATGGGGATGAGTTTCTCAAGATATTGTTGTGACATAAGTCCTTTAACGCTGGACATGTTCGTCAGGTGACAGAAGGCCGACTTTGTAAATGTGTTTATGTGTCTCTGAATGTTCAGGTTTGAGTCCATCATCACTACACCCAGATTTCAGGCCTGATCGGTAGATTCTTGAAGAGGAGTGCTGACTCTCGATCATTCATTTAACAAAATAACAAGCTAGTTTCTCAAAGTAATGTTCTTTTATGAGCTTCAAATTGGTTCAGTAAAAATGTTCATCATGTCAGTATCTTAGGTTGGAAGCTGCTGGTGTCCTGCCTAAGGTTTATATTCATGAAATGTCTTCAAGTGCAAAAATATTGCTGGGGGAAAGAGTTTTGTTTTAGCTAAGATCTCCCTTTTTCTCTCTCTCTCTCGCCGTCTCACTAGTCAGACACTATCTGTCTATATTTGTATGTATAAAGTGTCACAAAACAGTGCTGTTAATCTCTGAGTAGGTGTCGTTACAAACGCACCACATAAATTTACGACTCTTTCATCTGAATAATTGCAGCCTTATCCACGAGCCGGTGTTGATTTTGGCTCGGCAGCCAGAGATCAACGTGCTCGTTCGAGTGCGACGCATCAAAATCATGCTTCAAGGTGGAGTGACAACATGACTGCGATGTCTGCTTTGCCAGCACTGGTGTCGACAGATGGCACAGAAACTATTTCCATCAGTCATCAGACTGTCCCCTCAGTTTGTGTGAGCTGACATTTTGACATGTTACATCACAGAACATGTCATTCTTTAAGGCAACTGCTGCTTGGGAAAAAAAGAAAAAAAAAAGCAGTGCACGATTACTGATGGCGGGGTTAGGATAAGAATAAAGAGTTCCTCAACTTACCAGCATAGACCAGTGTAATCAGGCTTGAACAAAGACCTCCCCCCCACACACACACACACACACTGAAAATCACCGCCTTGTGATATTGGCTGTAGTGACTGCGAGTCACTGAGTCACCTCTCTGGTGTTAGCTAGAGTGAAAACTGCTGTGCAATTCCAAGCAGCCGGAGCCTTCGGGGGGGAAGTGCTGGCACAACTGACAGAGCGTGGCGAGATGAGCGAGCTCTGGAGCAAGGATAAACCCAACGGGTTGGCAGGGAAGGTGGGCGGCCGGCGATGCAGCCACCTCTTTAAGTCCCAATCATTTCGTGACCTCTGGAGATGCGGTGAAAGCCTCGTGGTGAGGCATTGCATCTTACTGTCACTGATAACGATGCGTGTGATGAAAATAACTGCTATCATTACAGCCGTGATTGGCTTCAGCCCCTGCGCTCGCATTCATTCAGAACTTTGAGTACTTCGATTATATCTCATCTCTGGGGGGGGAGGGAAGCTCGAAATGAAAGTGCAAGAGGGTAAAAGCCTCCATGCTGCGTGAGGCCTGGGAACTGAAATTTGGATGCGCAACACAAAGTCGGGTTAAGCAGTTCATGTTTAGAGGGCTTTCTGCAACTTTTCCGTACCATGTGTGTTCAGGCTCATGGCTCATGGTAGTTATCCTTGTTTCCATGAGAAATGGAACGAAAAATCCCATTTACGGTTCAACACTCAAAGTGGGGCATCAGTGCATAACAAAATGTCAAAAGTAGCATCGGATCATATTTGATTATTTCATTTATTTGGTTTCATAAAATTCAGATCTGTGTGCTGATTTATTCAGCAACAAGGAGGACAGTAGAAATGTTGTCTGAGAGGAATAGCTTGGAAACCTACCAAACCGGTACCCAATGTAGGGATTTAAATGTAGTGCTCAACAGAATGAAATTCTGACATCCAGATGAATGTCGTCCTTTGTGCTCTGCTTCTAATATCCACAGGCAGACATTAGCACGTTCCTTTTAACATATGGGTGATTCTATAATTGGAGATACATTTGGCACTTCAAGAAATGACAAAAAAAAACTTTTCATTTCTTAAAAATTTTCTTAGGTAGTCTATTGAAAAGGCATTAAACTTTAAAAAAATCTGTAATTGCCAAACATTAGCTACATATTTTATAATTTTTTCTCAGAAAAAACGTATATTTTGCGGTATGTTATGTCAACTCTGTTACGGACAATATAGACAGTGAGTGAAAAAAACAATAAATTCTAGCAGACTAAAATATTTTTATTCCATTACACCAAGTGTCCTACTACCCAAATACTTTAAATGGAGATGTTTTACTTAAAAATACATTTTAAACAATCAAAAGACACTCAACTTTTCACAGAGTTGTTCGCATAGGGTCAAACGTTTTTCATTAAAACTCATTGAAAACCATCATTCTTTTAGAAATAAAATTGGTCAGTAATACTAAATCACAGCAGAAGTCAACCAACAATGTATATGGTGCTCTAGACAACAGTTTTCCTTTTTTTTTTGGTGAAAGTATGTCATAAACATGTCAACTCTGTTACCTAACAGAGTTGGTGTTAGTAACAGAATTGACAGGACCATAATAATTTAGAACTAAAAACTCTGTTATTGTCAACTCTGTTACCCTATTTGGTAACAGAGTTGACAGTAACAGAATTGACAATTTCAAACATTTTTATTAAAAACTCCACTTGTGAGTAGAAATTGTGAAAAAACATGACACCACTGAGATAATGGTTTAAAAACCATTAAAAAAACTTGTCTCTGATCAAAAATCTGTTGTATTTTTCTCATGATTCTTTGGTAACAAGATTGACGTTGAAAACGATAACACCTGGTGATTGTGATTTTTAAACTAAAATATTTCCCAGAGAATGGCACATAGACCTCTGTGTGTTTCAGGTCTTATCAGTAAAAGTAAATGACTTAATTTTATGCAGTTTATATAGCCGTAGAAGGCAATTTCCCAGATTTACAGGGACAAAACCATATGGTAACAGAGTTGACAAAAAATTCTCGGACACATATTTTTTCAAAAATAAGGGTATTTTGAGTTAATTTAATGTGATGTTGTTATTAAATTGACCTTTTAGGCAGTTTAAAAAAAGACAGAAAAAACAAATTCACCAAAGAAAAATAATAAAACATAGGTTTTTGCATCATTTTTCAGGTTAATAAAAAAGACAGTACCCAACTCGGACGACAAGAAATCTTGGTTTTTCAGCTATATAAAACAATTTTAAATGTATTTACTTAAATGTTTTTACTTGTTAAATATTATGATCCATTAAAATGAGTAATAAATTACGAAAACATTTAAAAATTGAAATATTTTAATATACCAGACCAAAAATAATGACTCTGGACATCAAATGTATCTGCAATTATAGAATGACCCATATATGTGTCAATTGAACAGCCTTGATAAGAGTTAGAAATGAGTTAGAAATACAATCTGACCCTCTCTTAATTACGAGATTTTAGCTACTCTAATAGATAACTCTTCGTTTGCATTTGAACAAAGAATTTGAACTGCAGCTAAACATTGTAGCTAAACATGTAAATAAAATTAAATGAAATGGCATCACACTTATATTTAGTGCTTTTCAGGATACTCAGAGACGCATTACAAAGACACAAGTCATTCCCGTTCACGTACACATTTACGCACTGAGGACATGTTTGAAGAAAGCAGCTGTTGATTTCATGTGACTTGCCGACGTTAGCAGGCATTTGGCACCTAAAGTTAAAAATATAAGTAGTGCTGTAAAAGAAAGCATAACAGGTTTGGCTGTGCGCCTGCTGCTTAAGCTGTCTGCTGTAGCTTTAACGTAAACTGTGTTGTTTTTTTCCTTTCCTCAGGCTCGGGTTGTTCCTCTTGTGTCTTAAATCCAAGATTCTAATTATTTGATATTCCTGAGGAAAAACATGTACCTAGCAGAGAGACTGTTTTTTGTTTGTTTTGACAAGAAATGAAATCTCCCCCTCACCTCCATGTAGCTCTCACATGTTTCCTACGTATAATACTGTTGCGGCAAAGATATTCACTCCATGCTTTGTTCTCTGTTCTCTCACCCAATGGACATAAAAGAGTGCTTTTTCTCCCTTTTTTTTTTTTTTTGTCTGTTCTGTCATTACAGTGAGAGATTTCCAGAGCGTGCTTTTACAGATGCTTTTGTTATCACACATCTATCATCTAGTTTTGGTGAACATGACTCAAAATGCCTCTTTTTTGTTGTACAAAACTGCACGTTGAAGCCTTTTAAGAGAGCTGTGAAGCGTCTGAACATGATTCATGTAGGTTTTTACACTTTGCAGATTTGCCTGTCTTCTGCCTCCAAAATACGAAGACACTTGCACTTTGGCCTTGCGTAGCAGCCATGTGCATTTGTCTCTTGGCTGTCACGGACAAAAGCTTTGCAGTGTAACACAATATTGTGCGCACGGTGGCAGTTTTATTAGCCAAATCCCTCTTTCTCATACCACCCACTTTCTGAGCTATCCATTAATAGACAAAACTCTATTTGCACTCCAACAACATTATCTCCCCCGACTAAGTATGGTAGTAGGGTGAAGGACCACAGCACCGCTGAGAATAGAAGAGAATTTCCCTCTGCAGCCCATGAATCACACAGATGTTGCTTCTGGCGCTGTGTTGCACTGAAAGAGGAAGGGTTACTCTTAACTGAAAGATAGTGGAACATGATACTGTCATGTTAATGTGAAAAATAATTTTCACACACACCGAAGGGCCGCGAGTAGAGCTTTTCTTTAGTAACGTGACTGACGGAGCGCCGAGAGTAGCCAGATTGGAGAACAGGCTGCTGCAGTCTGGATGCCAGAGCGTTGCATTATTTGTCACGTTATCACACTACTCGTTTGTTTTGTTTTTTTAAAGTGATTTACAGCTTAAAATTTAAACGGTAAACTCCCCGAGATGTAAGCCAGCACTATAAACTACCACATGCAACTGATAGATGCAGCAAGAGTATGTCTTTGGCCTACTTTAAGAAGTTAGCTAAAGCATGGAGATGTATACGGCACAAACTTCCTCCTCCCTCGTTTCGGTTCGTACGGTTGTAGTGTGTGGAAGTTTGGCCGGACAGGCCAGCCCTGTCTCTCTGGGCTGCCAGCTAAATCTCCAGTGGGCCGCGGAGCCGGCTCAAAATAAATATGTGCCCCCCTTTCAACCGAGAAATCATCAGGACTTCTTTCTCTTTTGGCAGGCATCTGCACAATCCTCCACTTGAAGCTTCAAGTGAAACTTTCCTCGTCGGCTGAGGTCAGGATCTAATTAGTTGTTGTTTTTTTTTTATTTAGGTCTTGGACGCCACCGAGAGGCCTCTACGGTCAGGATCCACAAAGGTCACTCAGCAACAGGTCAAACTGTGACAGTTTGAACGTTCAAAAAACATTGGCTGGGTGAAACTGGAGGAGCTTTTGATTTTGTGAATAAATTACAAGGAAACAGATTTTCACTTGATTAGTCAGAATTTAGCTAATTGTTAAAAACATGTTGTGTTGATTCTACTTTTATCCGAGATGAAATGTACATATTTTGATTTCTCGTTGTTTCATGTTGGGTATTTGTTTGTTTATTTCAACCTCAAATAACTGTCTTGTAAGGGTGGAAGAAGCTCCATCCTTCTAATCATCCATATGTCATATTAGGAATCAAAGCAGCGCACAGAAACATTGAAGCAAAAGAAAAACAACTTAATCGCAGGAATAAGGTTTTCATTTTGAAGTCCAGTGGTGTCCAAACGTTGCTGCGCACCCTGCTTACACTATTACTTATTATCCAGTAAAAAATCGATAAAAAGTCGTTGCAATAATGATTTTATTGCAACTTGTTTTAGTTTCTTTTCCTGTCCAGCAATAAGTAAAACATGCAATATTTTAATGAAACTAAGTAGAAAAGAACAAATCATTGTACATTGGACAAAAGGTTTAAGACTTTCACTCTTAACTCTTTGGGTGAGAAGTTAGAAAAAAGTTTCCCAACTTTTTGGATGAAATGTTTCCTCTTTTTATTTTTGTTGTTTTGATGTACTAGTTTTTTGTTGTTTTTTTTTAACTCCAAGTAACTAAGATGAGAACTTTCTTCAGAATTCCTCAACGTATTTTGCAGAGTATGTTGAATAAGTGTGCCCAAGTCTGTCTTTGACTAAAAAGTTCCCAAAAAAAGGAAAATTTTGTTTAATGCCTAATATTTTCCATTTAAGGAAATATAAATTTGTTATTGAAAATCCCATCCTAAAAGATGACAAACATTGTCCATCTGTATCATCTTTTCTCCTATTAAATTTACTTCGCTGATATTTTCCCCCCTCCAGAATCCAACTCTATACGCCAGCAGCTCTATTTATATTTATTACCCGTTCCTTTTTTTTTTTTTTTTTTAAGTTCTTCTGACACATTTTTGTACTCCTTGCTGAATGGAAATATGGCAAGAATGGCATCTCTCTCTGTTTGCATACATGCAGGTATTTCCATGGTTTTACTCACTTTAAATAACATTTCTCCTGGTATCTGTAGTTTAATTTTCTAAATTAACCTACTCAGTTATGCATTCCCTTGGAGATGAGTAGAATATCTTTAATAACTGCACAGTGTACGTGTTGAAGTTTTGCCCTTTCCGTACAGTGTATTGTTTTTTATTCCATTTTCATATATTCCAGTTATAAATTTAATACACACATAGGTATAGTTCAGACGTTGAAAGGAGTCTATTCAAAAGTGGAGAGCAGTGAAGGATAAAAATGTTATTAGATATGATGATCAAACAAGTTTTAACATCAAACAAACCAAGTAAATACAAACACTAGCTGCCAAATGATGATTTCATTTACTAAGCAAAAACAAACAGTTTGTGATAACATGGCATTTAGCTTTTTCCTTTATTGTGGCCAACTCTTTAGAAGAATTGCTTAAATCTCTCCACATTGTCCTTTAGGCTATTTTCCAGTACGTACATCCTGTTTAATGTTACACCACATTAATTGATCAGGGCTCTCCTAAACCTTCGTTTTTAACTATTCAGAGGAGCATTTGCTGGTGTGCTTTGCATCACTGGCCTGCTGCGTTACTCAAGTGAGCTTAAGGTTTAAGATCACAAACTGCTGATCGTTCTCCTTCAAGATTTTCTAGAAGCGAGCGGAATTACACTAGTGTCATTACGGTTAGCCACATAAGATAGCAGACGGGCTTTTCTGTTCTTTTTTGCTCAGCAGTGGTTTTGGCCTCGGGACTCTCCCATGGATCAATCAGACAGTTACAGCTGATCCAGAACGCTGCTGCTCACATTTTCACTATTAAAGCCAGGAAAATAGAGCAGATCTTCAGTTTAGACGTCCTTACACTGTAGGACACGGTGTAGCTCAGAGAATAGACTTTACAACACCGCTGTTAGCTTATGCTTATGTTACGCTTAGGGACTTAGCAATCAAAATACATTACCCCCCTGGAAGAGCAGCAACAGCACATCAGTCAGGAGTAGCATCCAAATATTCCTGTGCATTTTTGACAACAGGAGTCACATTCTGACAGCAGCGAGCTATGTGATGCATTTAGCTGAAGAAACATCTACTAACCTCAGAGTACTGTACAACGATCACAAAACAAATGAAAAGGAAAAAAAAAACTGCAACAAATTATTGGATTTGAAATGTATATCCTGGTATGCGTTTAAACAATGCGGTTCGCCGAGGATGTTATGAGAATACTTGCACATTATATATAACAGATGCATGTTTGGAAGGTCTAGAGAGCAAACAATGTCACAAGGCCGACTCTACCGAAATTAGCTCATGTCACTGAAGTGACTCAATGTCCCCACCTACTGGCGTTTTGTAGATCTGTTATGATGTCATCTTCACAAACAGCATTTATCATTTTGGCAATAATTGCATAGAGGGATGTGGTACGTAGCTCAACTTTTTGCTAAATCAAGTAAAAAAAAAAAAATTCATCAAAATGCAACTTTTCCAATTCTACTTGAATAATTTACCGTGGTTGCAGATGTAATCCCAGAGGAACTCATTCATTCTCATCAGAATCTGACAACCTCCAACCTCAGCTAGAATTAAAATGGTTGGCTCCACTTGCAACTGGAAATAAGTCTGAAAAGTCAGTGAAAAACATTGACATTTTAGAGATTATTGATTTTACTGAATAGCTTTATTGTAAAATGCATGGAAAAGCCATCCATCCTTCCTCAGATCCTGTATCTGAGATAATCTCTCAGTTCTTCGAGGAGCTTTCCAGGAAATTTACAACTTACAAAATGGAAACCAGTAAATGTCCAGGACATAACTTGGCCTATTTGAAAATGAATTATAATGTAGTTTTGTGTTTATATTATACATTTTACTCTGAATCGTGCGTTGGCTCACCTCATGTTTTGGCATTTCTACACTAGATGAAACTGTCAATTCTGAAAAACAAGAAAAGCAGAACTTGTTCAGCATTTGTACTTTCCCCCCCCCCAGAAACAATTATTTAATGGAAAGATAGTCAAGTTATACATCGACTATCTTTTGTGACAAAGCTACATTCGCTTTTGTTTTTCCAAACAATTTCATTGAAATCCATTTCAAAAACAGCAACAACAAAAAAAGTCATGTAAAAAACTGACAGTACGCTGATAATAAAACAAATACTTTATTGTAAAATGTTTTATTCAAAAACATTCCAAGTAGATTCCTTTACCTTGACATATTTTACAAATATGTGGCTTACACAAAAGAACAAACAAACAATGATATAAAGTGGGTGAGGACAGAGAAAAATGCAAACAACTAACTTTTGTTTGAGACAAAAACATGAAAAAAAAAAAAAAAAAACTTGACTGGCAAATTAAATATAGCTTTCATCTTAGTCCAGAAGTTCAATCTAAATCAGAGAACTGTTTGGATTAAATGGCATCTGAAGTTAAAAGTATGGCTATCATGTGAGGGGGGGGGGAAGGTGCTGGTTCTCTTTAAAAGCTGAGAAAATCTTCTCAAAAAAAGTGAAATGATTGGGACTCTGAAACGATAATACTCCTGCTGGTTTCACTTTTAAAAACAAGGGGCATTTTCTTCAGCAAGAACTTGTACAAATTGTTATTCATACTCATTTGAATATTTGCCTCATCCAAAGATTAGTGCACGTCTTTGTCATAAAAGCCGCTGAATAGAATTTGAAATGAAAGTTCTTGCAGCATGAGTCGAGTCTTCCCCTACGCAGAAAGACGTAATACTTTTACAGTTCAGTCCGTTAAGCAAAGAAAAATAAACAACAATACATGATTTGGATGGATACGGACACATTTTCACATTCAGTAAAAATAAAATAACACATTAGATATTTATGATTAAATCAGTTCTATGCAGCAGCGATTTAAGATTGTTCCCCACAATTAAACTCCAGAGGATTGTTGATGCACAAAACTGAAGGAGAGAAGCTTGAAAACAAAAAAGGAAAAAAAAAAAAAATAGATGCATATAAGCTAAGCTTTCAAAATTTACATGGATACATGTCGAAACTTTTTCTCGAAGCTTCATTGTTTCGCGTTGCTTTAAAAGCTTTCAGCTGCTGCATGTCAATGATCTGATTTGAAGCTGAGACTCCGACTGGGGAGCGAAAGAGGGGCTCAGCTGCAAGGACGCACAAGACGTGTCCGGATCCAGGACAACGACTCTTATCTCTGGCACCTGGGAGATCATCTCTCATCGGATGGCCTGTTAGGAAGCAGTGATTTTCAGATAAGCTCGTCTGAGAAAGAAAGTTAAAATTAGCATCCGTGATCCGGATCTGAACGAGGCTCACGCTGGTTCAAGACTGACTGGTAAAAACAGACAGAAGACATGTTCTAAACTTAAAATACAATTAACAGTCGTTTTTTTTCCTTCTTCTTCTGTTAAGCGGATGTGGTAAAGCATCAGAATACTGAAATCACTGCACTTATATTTAGGAAGATCAATCTTCTGATAAGGCTAAGCGTCATCTTGGTTTTTATACATTCATAAAAACGGGACTTGCAGTTATGGGGTTAGGGCAACAACGCATGTTGTGACAATCAGGCTGAGGAAGGCACTGGGTTTATGTTATACCACATGAAACTCTTACGCTCTCCACTATCCATCTTGAAAAAGATAAAAATCTAAAAAAGTTTTTTTTTTTTTTTTAGCTGGAGATCATTTTGCTATTGAAAAATAAAGTTTGACATATTTAGAAAAAATATCATCTGCACCTTTGATTCATTTCAGCAAGGAGAGTTTACCAAAAAGCAAGCGGCTATAAAAAAAAAAAAAAAAAAAAAGTAAAACTTATGGCATTTTGGTTCTCAAATAAGCATCTGTTTGACTCTGACTGCACAAGAAGTCTAGAGACAGAAAACTGTTGATACTTTTGTGCTGAGGGGAAAAAAAAAATGGAGCTTTACGAGTTTATTAAAATGATATATCCGCTACTGCTAGCAGAAATGTTTGTGATCTATTCCCACTGAAGTAAAACCAAATAAATTAGTGTGCTTACAAAAACTTGCAGAAATGGAAAACAGGACAACAGAAGGAAAAGCAAATTGTCTAGACGGTCACAGTGCTACCTATTTAGACCGAGAGATTCCTGTTAGTAAGGGTGAAAAGGACAGCTCTACATGGAACGGTGCCATCTTCCACAGATTAAAAAAAAACAACAAACAAAAAAAAAAAAGAAAACATAGCACTTGTTTAAGTTACAGTCCTTGCATGCTTCAGCTCGACGGGGGTCACTGCGTGTCCAGTCGGCTGTACTTCGCGCCACGGTTCCAGTGCATCGCCCGAACTGCGAGGGGCAGCTGGTAATTCCGAGGAACTGTGCCGTTCACGTTCTCTTCGAAATACTGGAAGAGTTTGTACCACCACACCCGCGACAACAGGTTGCTCTGCGACGTCTCCTTCAGCGACTGAAACACACGGACAAACACGAAGGCCGTCAATGGAGTCACAGAACCTCTGATGTGGATTTGATTTTTGACAAATTACCCATTATGTCTCAGTTCGACTATTACTCGGCTGTTTGACATAAACTATCAGAGCGTGGGACTGACAGAGGGCGCTCTGGTCTCTAACAAACCTCTCGACCTTCACTGAACAACATTAAATTACACACACTTTCTATCTTCTGGTAGTTGAGTTGTGTTGCATTAAATTTTATCGTATTATAGATTTACAGCTGTACACTCCCTCGTATCGGTCTGTCACATAAAACTAAAAACATTAAAAACATACATATAAGTCCGTGAAGGACAGAAATCAGAAATATAGTGCGGCTTTGTAAAAAAAAAAACCCAAAAAACACCAGAAGTAAAACCTCAAACTGTGGCGAAAAGGTTCGATGTGGCTCATCATGGCCAACTCAAACTGATCAGGAGTTACCCTGTGAACTCACCTGCTGGTTGGCTATCGTGTGATACCACCAGAAGAGGCGGGTAGTGATGAAGTACGCCACGATCACGTCCACAGTGTAGTGGTCGTGGGCCAGGAGGATGCAGAAAATCCCAGTGGCGCTCAGTGCCAGGCAGGCCCAGTGGTACAACCAAAAGCGCCTGGGTGAATCTGAAAGGGACACGGATCCAACGCACACAGAAGGGGAATTTTAATCAGCAATGGAATACTAATATTATTATTTAATTAATTGTTCTTACAGTATGTACACATTTGTGTACACATCTGTGTGTGAGTGGATATATTTTCCTTGTTTGTTCCTTTTTTTACCTACTAAAGGGTATAATATGCATTGTTTTTCTATTATGACTCAAAATGAACCAATCAGTAAACAATAAGTGAATAAATTACGCCAAAAGTTCAGCTTGTACAACACGCCAACAAGGGCAACGTCACTTAAAAGCTGTTCTACTTTTTAACCACTAGATGTCAGATCTGCATCAATTAGATTTATGGACACGTGTGCTAGACATGTACTTGACCTCCTTTCAATAAAACCTATAAAAAAAAATTTTAAAAAGGGAAAGCGTTCAACACCAAAACTGAAGGCGAAACATGATAATCTAATTAAAATATCAAGAACCTGCTTCAAATGCTAAAGATTTCTTTCACGAAGACGGATCGAAGTAAAGAAACTGATCTGTCCAAAACCCCCACAGCATTGCACGTGACAGCTTGATGAGTGGTCACATAAAAAGTGCAATTCTCATGCACCGAAACCAATCGTGCAAGGAGAGAGTATGCTGGTGGCGTAACGTTTCCTCTCCATCTTTGCAACATCTACTTTTCCTCGTGAAATCTGTTGCTAAAGCAAAGTCGAACTGAAACCACAAGCATCACTTGTGGCAGTGAAAATACTTTAAAAAAATAAATAAAGGACAAACACTAGCCTATTAAGCTTCATGTGCAAAAAACATTTCAAACGCAAAGAAGTCCGACAGCTAGATTGTGATGAAGTGTTTCTAAAACGAGCTGTCCACAAGTACAAGGAGGTCAAAGGTGACTGAGAAGCTAAATGTCCTCCATCTCATCAGTCCTTACTAATACAAAGACAATACGAAGCAGCTTACACTCCTTGATGAAGAGGAACGTGAGTGTTAACATGACAGTGTGGCCGCTGTAAAGATAATCTCCACACATGGTGTGGGAGCCTGTGATGGAGAGGCCCCCGCCTGCAATCATTTTCATTATTCTCCTCATCTGCGCCTCCCAGTTCCCGAGGAGCTGAAACACACAAAGTCACACAATAGAAAGTTATTCCAAGAAAGAAAAAAACAAAAAACTATGAAGACATGACAGTTGAAAATAAGGATGTTTGATTTCTATGGGTTAAACACATTTTTCCAGTAAAAGTTGTGGTGTTCTCCTTACAATAGATGTTATTTCTTACAACACAATCCAATTAAAACAAAATTAAGATAAAATAAATCAAGTTAATGCTGCACAAAAAGAAGTTTTTTGTTATTTGTTTTAATTGACCTGCTAACATCTTTGCTCTTTGCAAAAGAGGAAAGTTGCGCCATCTTCTGAAAGATGGCGCAACTTTGACGGATATAAAGGAAGCATTTGATTCCAGTATAAAACACCTGGTTCAAATCTTCATCCTTAACCAGGAACTGAACCTTTGTAGCATTTCCACTTTAGTTTCATGTTCCTCATCACAAATAGACGGGTGCTTTAAACTTATTTTTGACATGACAATGTTTCCCGCAGTAAATGCGTCTTAAGAAAACTTTTCTCATTTCATCGCAACATTCTACAGTTCCTTAGAAAAGTATTTTTGTATTAGTATTTTTCATATTTCTCCATGTTACAATCACTCACACCACTGTTTTAAATGGGATTGTATATAATAAACCAACACAAAATGCTGCATAACTACAAAGCTGAGCAAATTGATTCATGGCTTCCTATGTTAATTTTAGGACAAAAAAATAAATAAATCATCTGACCTGACCTGTATTTGTATTCAGTTCCCTTTAATCTGATAAATAAACTGTAAAAAGTCAACTTGTGAGTTTAGATAAGAGCATGAAGACATAAATTCAATTGACAATAGGTAGGAAACCCTGAAATTGTTCTCCATCCAATCTGACAGAGTTTGAGCCATTTTGCACAGAAGAATAGGGACAAGATTTAGTCTACAGATGTATCTACGCCAAAAGACCTCTAGTTAGAAGCTACAGGTCTAAAAATAAATGCACAACTCAATTTTAAGCATTTTACTTGATAAAAAAAATAAAACCAAAATTTCACAGTTGTGCATTGCTTCTTGTTCGTCTTAAAAACCCCCAGCAGTTTATAGATGCAACGTGACAAAAAGTATGAACAGTACTCCAAGGTGTTATGTAAATAATACTCTTTAAAACTGATAATATGTGCAATCAAGCGAACAGAAACCCATACAGGTAGGTAGGAGCAATTAAACCTGTTATGCAATCAAAACCTCGTGAAGCAACAGCTCAAAGGTCTCGCCACCGAAGCTGGGCATAACTTAGAAATGTTTACTGGAAAACATGAACAAATATTTCTGAAATTCTTTTTTTTTTCTTTAATTTGCTAAAGCCATTTACTTTTAATTTGAGATGCAAAACAAATATCCTACCTTTGGTGAGCACTTGAAGTGCATCCCGGGAACCGGAAGAGTAGTGATATACATTGTAATGCATCGGTAGAGATAGAGTGTTCCTACAATGAAGAAGAACCTCCTGCCTACAATTGATCTGTGAAGAAAAAGAAAAGAAAAATGATCACAATCAAGTCTAGCATAGCTGAGAACAGACGCATGTCAGTATTAAAAGGTACTGAAGTTACAACTGCAAAACCGCAACAAAGGCTCGGGTCCTTTAACTACATCTTTACAAAAAAGACAAAACGGGGCTGACTCAAAATATTTCCTACAGGGAAAAATGTGAAGAATTTTTCCCTGTGGAGACCCACACACAATGTAATAGTGTTTTCAAACTATGAATTCTATAAGCAGGTAAAAATCCCAACATTTCAAACTTTTCCAGTATAAAATTCAAAGGTTTTCCAACATATTCTGAACATTTAGGAAACGTTTACCGAGTTGGGCGCCATCATTTTTGCAGTTATGAAAAAACATATATAAGCCTGGCATCCAATAAAGGATTATTTCACAGATTTTTATTTTACTTTTGTATTGATACAAAGTCACATAAAATCTGATCACTAATCCAAAAATATACGGGATTTAAGATTTCTCACCAACTCTATGATCTGTTATGCATTTAGTGTCAATGCATTGTTTGGAATAATAATAAATAAATAAATAAAAAAAAACGACTGAGTTCTCACCAACTCTATGATCTGTTATGTATTTAGTGACTGCAGTAACTCTAATATAACTGCACTAAAGTCAAAACAACAGATAACGGCTTATAGATATAATATTTCAAATAGCAGCAACAAGACCATGTTTTTATTTTTGCACACGCACCGTGAAACTGTGGGATTTTGACAGACCCAGGCCTATTTTGGAGGAGTAATGGACATGCTGAGATGCAACACGACGGTCCGTACCTGTGCTTGAGAAGCATCCACTGTATCAGCCACAGGCCCACCAGCAGCATGCCGTTAATCTCGCAGATGGAGAAAGCCCATTCGCGCCTGTCGAACAGGTCGAAGAACTTATCGGGCAGTGGTGGAGTGTGCTCCTTCGGAGGAACTCGTTCATGGACCACTGAAATGACGACACTGGTGGTGACGAAGCACACCACAGCATAGATGAATGCTATGCCCGTCTTCCCCCACTCTGTGGGGAATGAGGAGCGAGTAGGTTCTATTGTTGGCATAGGAATGTGGATCATCTCCCGCTCAAAGTCCTTCCTCTCCAGCGTGCCATTCCTCTGAGGCTTGCTAGTTCCGTTGGGTATCCCCGCTACGTGCCCGTTTGCGTGACCGTTTTTGTGATCCTCGATGTGGGTCTCTATCCGGAGGATCTCCATCCGCTCCAACAGCCGCTCCCCGCCGTCAGGGGACACCCTCGAGAGGGGAGGCACCTTGAAATCTGCCTCGGTGAGCCTGAGCAGAGCGGGGCCGTCTGTCTGACTGAGGGCATGGGTGTACTCTGGCATACTCTCTTTGCTCAGCCAATCAGAAACATCTTTTGTCGACCATGCCGCCACGTTCTTCATCTTGAACAGTGGTCAACGGTGAGGATTAGGAGAGTCCTCAGATTAGAGGGCAAAGTTTATAGGAGGAGCGGCCGTCTATGAGGCAGTAGCAAGACATCTGCAGTTCTGACACATGGTGCGTCTTTATCCAGGGGGAGTCCAGGTTCCTCTTGACATCCGAAAGAGAAGGAAGGCAGCCGGGACTCTCAGGAACAGACGGTTTTCTTCACCTCAGCAGCTTCTTCAAAGCAGCTCTGCTAAAAGAAGAACAAACATGTGCGTGTTAGATTTTAGTGATTTAAAGTAATAGCTTTAATTCACTCATAAATATCATCAAAAAAATAATCCAGCTATTTTTTCATTTAAGATACTGGAAAAAAGAAAGGCAAAATCAGTTTCACCTGTTAATTAAACACATTAACAGTACCAGTGGCCCCTTGTGCGATTTTCCTGAGTTCATTAGAAGTCAGATACAGGTTATAGAGAAATATATTTTTGTGCAGAAATTGGGATATTCCGATTTCCTAAAACTACTGTGCGATAGCAGTGTTCCCCGCCTGCATCTGCAGCGGTGCTCATGAATTTTTGTGAGCCGCATACGTCAGCCATCTTCATCGGTCGGCTCCATCCGAGTTCCAAAACAAACACGGTAGACAAAGCATCAGCGTCAAAGAAGCTTGTAAAGGCTTCCCAGAGTTTTCAAAGGCCAAAAGATCTAAAGTATGGGTGTACTTCAGTATGAAGGGTTTGGGTTCTCTGTATGGTTTTGTGGTCTGCCACATTTTCCACTGAATTTCAATTAATGACTTCATTAAAATGTCAGATTGAAGAACACACTGCCTGCGTCCAGATCAATTTTTTTGTGCAGTTCATTGTTTATTCAAATTTTATTTCAAGTAATGCAATAAATGTAAATGAAGTAAAACTTGCTTTTGGTATTAGTCAATTAAACTAAAAAGTAGTCATTAGATTTATACAGTCTGTGTCATTAGGACACTAACCTCCTAAACTACTTTTTAAATAGATGTTACAAAGTCTTAAGAGGCCATGAACTGCTAAACTGATTCACTCAGACGCTGGTACAAAACGGACATCTATTAATAGAAAGCCGGCGTCTTATGTTGTACGCATAAAGTTAAATCTCAAAAGCAGTGCATTATTTCTTGCCAGTCATCTCAAAAAGTGAAATGGTCATTATAAAGATTCATTACAGAGTAAAAAAAAAAAAAATTGTAGCTCTTATTTTTGCTTTATTAGTGATTTTGTCTTTCAGTAGTAGTAGGGTGTGAAACCATGAGTTTTCATTAGCAGCTTTTTACAGTATGCCAATTTTCCAACACACTGAATTTTGATTATTATCTGTAACTCATAATTACAAAAGTTAAAAGAAACAAGGCTTGGTATGTTTTACAAGGATTCTGTGTAAAATACGAGTTTCCCTTTCTGAGATGACGAGCAAGAAATATTGCACTGTTATGCAACATTCAAATTTTTTGGGATGTGCTTGTAAATGAATGTAGAAATAAATGAAAGAATTGGAGGAGGAAATGAATTGTGAAGCATTTAATAAATGAAGAAACATAAATCAAAATGTGATGTCAGCCAAGATTTACGGCTGTGCCAGGAGGTGCAATATCTTCTTACGAAATCTGAGGAAACTGAATAAACAAAGGAATGTGTCAGGAAAACAATACACCACATATAAAAAGGCACAGGAAATGTGCATCTTAAAAATAAGGCCCACATTATATCTCGATAGTAACTATTTAAAAACTTCTTTGTTTTCAAACAAGCTTTGGCTGGGAGCTGTGCAGACCAGTTGAATCATGTGCATTTGTCTTCATTCATAGCGACGGGCAACCTGAGAGATTCTTTTGAGATTTATCAGCAAAGTAAGTCACATTGTGTTCTCAATGCTGCCAAGTTGGCTACCATTTCTGATGTACTTTTTTTCTTACAATCTGGTACATATTGTTACATTTCTGGATGAATGATGGCTTTCTCAGGATTTAATATATTGGCTCATTTTAATCACGCCCAAAAAGATAATTTTACTTTCTTATTTTATAAAAGCTTTCAAAATCAGTACAAAAAACAATATAATGGAAAGCTATGATAACAGAGGGTTGATTTGGTCGCCAGCACAAAGCCTACACATTACAAGTCGCAGGCACCGTGTTAAATCAAGCAAGTTCTAAGTACTTGAGGGAGTAAAATATAGTAAAAAGACAAAATGTCTACAATGAGAGTGCACTGAGAGACTTCAAAACCAAACCTGTGGTGTTCTTTCCTTTGGTGTGTGTTTTTTTTTTTTTTTTTTTTTTAAGTAGCTCACCTTGCCAGGCATTTCCGCTTTTGTGGTTCAAAACAAAACTGAGACCATGCACATTTCTGTTTAATGTGGTCAAACCCATCAACCTCAGAACGCCTCCATCCTAAGTAATGTTCACCAAAAAATAAATCCATTATTTTCAATCTTAAGCTTTATTTCAGTAGGTGGCTGTAATTATCGAATAAGTCTTTAACTCAGTACTTTTAGTCCACTTGTTTTACACGATAAGGTCGCTTCATGATTTCAAACAGGAAATGTCCTTTACTTTTTCCTGTTTACTTTTCAGTTCCTCCCAAATAGCTCTTATAAAACTTAAGGAAACAAAGTCTCCAGCAAGACAACATCAGTAAACATAAATTATTTTCACATCCATTACAGACTGTAGCATTAAAGATTTACTTCAAATGATTTTAAACAAGAGAATATATTCTGCAAATTATTCAGCCTGTAAACAAAATAATTTCTGATTCATAATCACCTAGTTCTACAATCAAAAAAAAAAAAAAAAAAAAAAAAAAGAAATTATAGTGTGGTTTGGCTCACTCCAAACTCTAAGCAACAGCTGTGGACACAGAGATGAACTAGGACATCTGTTGCATGTCATTCATTTGTTTACAGACTGCGATGTCAGTGGTAGACACAGGCTGTGCTTTGCTCATGTGCGGGGGTGTGTGGTTGTGGGGGAGGTGATGATGAGCTGGAGGCGAGCTCTGATCTGCAGCGATGGGAGGAGATAACTGGGTGTATGAGGCTGAATCCGACTGGTGGAAGGGCCCTAGAAGTCCGCAAGGTTGGAGCTGAGCAGTAGGTCTGCAGCCCCAACCCTGTCAAGAGGGCAGCAATCCGACCATTATGCATCTGTACGGCCGGGTCTGGACAGGCCCAAAGCGGCGAAACTCACTGGCAAGCTGGATGGTTGGCAGAACAAACTGCACACCCGCACCTGATCTCGCCTCGTTTCTGCTTGGAGGCCTGTTCAGTCAGGCCGGTTTAGTTTCTCCAACTTCACCTGGATTCAGAGTAATGTCACGTCGCACAGCTTATGTGTTACATAACCGCCACAAAGAGGAAAAATAAAGCATACAGTATCACATAGTATCGTGTAGGGGGTGGGGGGGAATTGTCCAGGTGCGTCTCTGAACTCAGTGGAACGTCAGCAGGTGTGAACAGTATTGAATGAAGATAAAAAACACGCGTGACGGTTATCCATTACTTCAGACTGTTCCCACATCATAGATTAGTTGTCTCCAAGTCAGCTGTGGGAACGACCTTTGGTCTATGAATCAGCTTAACGCTCGTTGCGCAGAAATAATCTCCTTCAAACAAATAGGAAAACAGACCAATTCTGAACCAATAAACAACCTCGAAATTAAAAAGGGTAAATAAAATACATTGGCACAGTGTTCTACAAAATGTACAATTGTTGTGCTTTGTAGCTAAATATGCAATTTTACATATTATTATTATTATTATTCATATTGAAGAATTTATGAAAGGTGGTGAGGTGGTGCCAAACGTTTATACTGTTGAATTCAGGTACACAAGACAAGTCAGCTTTTATTTACGAGCAACTTACCACCATAGCCAATGAAAATTCCTTCACTACTATGAAAAAGAAACTAAAAGACAAACTATCTGGAACAGACAGAAGGAAGTCTAACCATGAAACGTGTTGCACTTTAAACAAGATGCTACTGAGTCACTGAAGCGCTTATCTTTTGCCTGTTACTATATAACTAAAACACTCAAAGGAAGGTCTATAGAAAGAGCTCTATTGTAATATTTTTACACTGAAGTTCTTTTTACATCAGTGACATCATTCACTTGGACCCGGATGCTTAAACTACTTAAGGAAATCGCTGTTTTTTCCCCTCCCCCCCAGCCTCACCGCAAAAAGGTACAACCCTCAGAGTAAAGCAAACACAAAGAGTAAAAAAAAAGCCTTTGGATGAACAAGGCCTTTGAAAACCAAAATCGGTTATCAAACATTGAAGGTCCATAGCTTATGATCAGAACATAATAAATGCCTTTTTTTTTCTTTATGCAATTTCATTTATATTTTTATATAATGTTGAATGGGTGTGAGAATTTATTTTCTCAATGAAATTTTAACATGTATAAATAAAAGTCAAAATAAAATACAATTTGTTAGTAGTTCATATTCTCAGTTTGAATGCAGTTTTGATGAACTACAAAACTACAACTAAACGTAATGAAGTTGTGTTGCTTTGTCCAAGACGGTGTTTCGTGTCCTCATGAAAATAAACTTTTTGAACCTTGATTTTCTTAAATCCTGAAAGAAAAAAAACAACAACAAAAAAAACAAGCAAGTGCCCAAAGAGATCAATCAGATGTTGGCATAACTGGGACAGAGCGACACATGAGCCTTTTGTCTTATACTTTAAAGTTAATAGGTTATTTAGGATTTAAAATATGATTTATAAAACCGGCCGTAAGGATATCAACACTATTGGAGCAGTCAATCAATTGGCACTATAAATATAAATAGATCAAGTACTTTTGATAATTATAACTACATAGTTATACATTACATTGCAAGATGGAAATAACTAGAAAGTATTATTAATGGATGGTTAGAAAAAAAACGGAAGAAGTGTGCTACTTTAGCCAATAAATTCTCCACTGTTCAAGGTTTGGTGGGGTTGAGAGGAAGCCGCACTCGTGACATCAGGAAAGGATTCCACTGAAGAGCGACGATCCGTCAATCTGACAGTAACATAAACACCCCAGGTTTAGTAGATGGACTGGGACTGGCCAGTTCAATACAGTCAATAAAAATGGCTGAAATCAAGAGTTGCTCCACCACAAGCGCCACTTTTTGTATTCCTAAAATACCTGACCTCAATTTGAGCTCAAAGTGGCACATCAGTCACAGTAGTGCGTTCCAAAATCTCCTTCCAGAAATTTATCAGATCATGCATAGTGACCCCCTGAGAGGCATCCATGATTATGGTATGTATGTGGCTTAAGGTGTAAAAGTTGATGTTCCCCACGTTTTACCTTTATTTTCAAAACTTGGGTGAATTTGTTAACATGTTTGCAAACCACACACATCCAAAACACCATGGGAGGCAGGAAAAGGGTGAACACCCTTAAAAACAGAACAGCAAAGACATCAAATATTGAGCATTTAGCGCTCAAGCAAAACAATACCATTATAAAAGATTGCTTTTATGCACTATAACATTTTTTGCGCAAGTCTATATCAAACTCAAGCTAAGTCAGATATTTCAGAAACAATAATTATTGCTTTTTTGGGTGCGTTCACACTACAGCCTGCAGTGACTCAATTCTGATTTTTTTGACTTAATGCGACCTGTATCCGATCTTTTCATGGCAGTGTGAACAGCACAGGTCGGATTCTTTTTCGAATGTGACCCATATCCGATACGTATCCGATTCAAATGCGACCTAACGTCCAGGTCGCATTCATCCGAACTGAACGTCACTGATTCTCAACAAATCTCACTATTCTGCGTCCTGATACGCGCAAGTGGGAAGAAAAACAACAACCATGATGGATTATATGAGGATTAAGTTGTTAATATGTTTCTCCGGCCGGACAACAACTTCAAATATATAAGCTAAGCTCCACCGTTAGCCTCCATGTTTACTTCCGCAAACACTGAGCACTTCTTCTTCTTATGGCGGTTGGCAGAACACTGAGAACGCCGACGCTATTGCGCCCTCTACTGCGCATGCGGGACACTTTCAGGTCGTTTGCCCGTTCAGACTGCAGAACTCATACAGGTCGCATTTACTGGCAGTGTGAACGGCCCGGCAAAAAAATCGGAATTGCCAAAAAATCGGAATTGAGTCACTTCAGGCTGCAGTGTGAACGCACCCTTAGATTTAAGTAAAAGCAACTTATTTTAAACACCGTTTTAGTGTAATCACCAAAGAAACAGTTTTCTCAGAGATCTGCTTTTTGTATTTCTGACATTTGCTGCAAACCATTTTCCATATACGACTTAAAACTGAGCTGAACTGAGATCAATGCCTGCTCTATTCTTTGAAACGGCCACCTGATTAGGCCAATTTGACACACAGCATCTGGAAAGTTCTGATGGCGTCCCGGTCCTGAAAGCAGAAAACAAACAAAAAAAACAAAAAAAAAACAGCAAACCTACAATCCCTTGTTCTTCTCTGGTTATCTGAATCTGACACATTTACACATAATTATAGACAATCAACTATCAATTTCTGTCACATAAAAGACACATATGATATTCCTCCCAACAGGAACCAGTTCTGAAAACAAATAGGCCAGCTGCTCTCTTTGTACAACATGTTCTGAGCTCTGGGCCTTTTCTTTACTAGTATCCACTTTCAGTTTTTATTTTATACTGCGTCACACCAACAAAAGGTAAATCAGACGCTCTCACCTATATCCATTTACACTTGGCATACAAATGCTGCATACGTGGAGAATAAGAGGTCAATATTGACATAACTGGGCCAGTCAGGCCTATGTGAAAGACAATATGGTTACAAATTAACTCTGTATTTTTTTGTGAATTACACAGTGGCTCAGTCACAGTTTTTGAATGAAAATATGTCGCTGCAGAAAGGCTGAGGAAGTCACCAAGGAAATTCAGAAAAATGTAAAGTCACCAAGTAAAGCCAGGTCTTAGAAATTTTTTTTTTTTTTAAAAACTGACTGACTGCATGACAGGTCACATTTTTCTTTAACTTTAGGATTTTGAAGCTAAATAAATCCAAAGACTTGTTGCTCCTCAGTTACACGTCACCAACAACTTGTGAAGTGTGTGTCCACGTTTTCTGGTTTTCGCTTCAAATTTCCGCTTCAACAAAATCTAACATCTACTGATGAAATGTGTTTTCTGAGAAGGCTTTGAAGTTACAGTTCACCATTTGCGACTAGATCACACCTTGACTCGCAATTCTTTAACAATTGAGTGGGCCTGTTTAAAGCAGAAACTTGGTACTCATTCACCGTTTTGCCTGTTTTGTAAGGTCACAGTGTCACCAGTATTTGCCAAGAATGGCTTCTTAAAAAACAAATTACGATGAAGAAAGAACAGTTCTTGAGCTCATGGAAGTCTTTAAGTGCATGCTGCTTGTGGTTGAACTTGAGCAACAGATCATACATTATCTTATTACATGTGGCTCTAAGCAACTGGTCAATCTGACGTGCAGTTCTGTGGAAAACCTATGCGCTTTCCAGTGATGTCCTGAGAAACACATAGGTAAAAGTTAAGATTTAAAAACCCTACGGAACGCCTGAACGCTCTTGCAATGGATAACCCAAGATTATCCATTGATTTTTTTATTATTAGTAATAACAGATTAGTAATTTGCCCAACTTTTCAAGGTAGCAGGTTCTCACTAAAAAAAACAACAACAATATTTACAATATCATTAACATAAATATTTCTAACAATCTAGTTTCTTTTATGCAAAATGTCTTGCCAGCTATTTTTGAGTATGGTTGCCACAGTTTTGTAACGTTTATCATCATCTTTGCAAAACAAATGATCCCATAAGAATTTATCATCATGAGATAAACTAATTGTTAACTTTAAAAGCTGAGGCAAAACATGGGATAGCTACTGTTGCTGTCCTACATCTTTCACACCAATTGATTGACAAAAGCTAAACTTTAGGGCTGAAACGATTCCTCGAATGATTCGAGTACCTCGATTACTAAAATTCCTCGAGGAAAATTTACCTGCCTCGAAGCTTCGTTAATTTATGTTTTATTAGTTAGCGCACCGTGTTCCGGCCGGGACTTCATTTGCGTTGCGCGAAGCTCTCACTTCCGCCTCTGAGTTGTTGACAAAAGCTAAGTCTCAGCGGCATAAAGTCCAATTTTCAAGATTGGCCCGTGGGGATTTTATTGATTGATGATAATGCCCGACCTTAAAATGACTGGGGGAATGCCTGGAGTACGGCAGCATTTCTCCTCCGGGGCTGCTGGTTGAAAGCGAACGGCGGGAAGAGCGCTGAGGTGAGCGGATAGCCTGAGCAGGGCGGGCGGCTGAGTAGCTGATGCTTACCGTGTAAATGTAGCTTTACCGACGAACCGCACAATAAATTTCATATCCCGGTCTGAAGAAACGGGTGGCGGAGCGCATCGTACATGGCTGGTAGATGAGTTTCTAAGTGTGACCAGTGAAGGTGTCGTAAATATCCCGTATTGCTTCCCCCCGTGTTCGTCCCCCGGTCTAACGGTTCGTCAGTCCGCTGGTCTATTTCCTCCCCTCCACCCCATGTTCGTTCATTCGCCCTCTCCTCCCACTCCAGGCGGCATTTCCCGTATTTTCAAACCCAAAGCGTGACAGGTTAGGTGGCAAGGTGAGTTTAATTAATCTATTAAACTCACTGAAGATGAATACATAAACTAAAAGATGGATTGTAGACATTTTTTATAAGCATATTTGTGAGCCTGCCTCTTTGTTATTAAATTCAATATAATTTCAGATTTTTCTATAACTTTTCTTCTGGTTAACTTAGAAAGTGAGCTATTATTGTTACAGGTTAGTTTTCTAAACTACAAAAAAAGCAACTGTTAGGGATGCTCAAATATGAAAAATTGGACTGATATTGATATCTGATAGTAACACCGGTATTATGCCAGATTTACCAATATTTCATTTTATATTTTTTTTTATCCGATTACTCGATTAATCGTAAGAATAATCGATAGATTACTCGATTACTAAAATATTCGTTTACAACAGCCCTACTAAACTTTGTTCAGAAAGTTAAAACTGGTTCTTTTTCCCTCACACACTTCTGCTCTTATCTTTTGTCATAATGAAGGAAGACGACCAGTATTATACAATGAGGTAGCCAGAAAGTAAATCATATACAAGCTAAACTACTATGGCAAAACAATATGCTGGTTAATTAATAGAATAAAGGACCCGTTCATTTCAACACACAACAACTATCAACAAGGATGCCAAACAACCAGACCATCTGCTGATGAGGAAAACGCCCCCGCAGCTTTCTCAAAAACTTTTAAGGATGTCAGACACTTAAAAGCCTCAGAGGAATAATAGACTACCACCCACCTACCAACATTCAGCTGCACGCCGCTTCTACACGTCGTAAAATATAAGTAGGATGGCACACAAGGGATCCATCAGCAGGAAATAATTAGGCAGCAGTGCATTATTTAGTGCCCACAAGAACAATGGACTCTTCTTGACAGCTTCACAATGACTTTGTATGAAGTGAATCTTTCACAAGTGATTAAAGGTTATGAGATCTACAACACTTGATACATTTTTTTTTTTTTTTTGCTTTAATGAACCCAATTTAAATTAAAATCTTCAATGTCTTAACAGCCTATTAAATGTCTATGGAAAGAAAAAGTCCTCATCAGTATTGACTTTTATATGCGACACTTAATATGTGAAGACTGAAAATAAGTTTTTCACATTCTTAAATTGTACAAGAGCTCTGTGTCCCAAAAGAGGAAATAACATCAAGTGCTGATTCATGAACATGTGTTGTAATACCTCCAAACTTTGACCAACTTCCATGCATTTTTTAATTTTCCACTCACCGTTATCTTAACAATAATTTATTAACTCTCTCTATATTTTCATGAAACATCAACCCAGGTCGAAATTATTAAACACGAGTACAACTATCTAAAACCATGTGCAGAAAAAGAGAAACTTTTTCTGCACATTATTTTGCACAGGTGTTCCTTTTTTTAAAAAAAATGTGCTTTTACGAGCGCAGCAGAAGTTGTGGCCGTGAATCGTTCTCGGACTGTTAGACAATTGTTTCACGCAAACCGTTTGTACACAAATTCTCAAAGGAGTGCGTGGAGAAACTCAAAACATTCAGCAGACTCAAGCAGGGAAGTCGGCAAAGCGCGTTTTCCTGTGACAAACCCTTAAAAAGTAGTCACAGGGCAGATCTGACTCAGGCAACACAGAGGACGGAAGCAGGGTGTGGCCTCCTTCAACTGTCTGTTTGATTTCCTGTGCTCTCTCATATTGTGAGAGCACAGGAAATCAAATAAAATAAATGGGGAAAAGTAAGGCCTGTTTAAGCACCCCTCTGAGGTTAAATATCGCCAATTCTTGATTTGTTAACTTTACTTTTGTTGCTCTGTAAAAGGCATCAACAAACCACCGAAAGCTCTGAACAAATGCTTCGAAAGATAAAATTAGACCTTCTACATCCCTTCTGTGTTCAAGAAGTGTAGGTTCAATAAATGCAGATTCAAATCACGTGAGTTTTAGAAATGTACCTCACTTGTTACAAAAGAAATAGAGAAATAGCACTTTTAGAGTGTCACTTGACATTTAAACCACACCAGACTCATTCACACTTAGCAAATAGTGAAAGAAACTTTAAAACTTGTAGGACTGTGCAGGAACTCAGCTCTCCAAAGGAAGAGTCTCCAACAGATTAATCGCATTTCATAGCCACAATTCATTATATTAAAGATTAAACTTAAACAGAAACTAGAGTGCACTCAGGGAGACCTTATTTCAATGACAAATAAGCAGAGATATTAATATTTCAAGTTCTCTTCACCCACCTATTATCATCAGCTAGTGTTCTTAAATTAACACACTGATCAAACTACTCAGATTGTACAACTGTTGTCCTCCAAGTTAAAATCAAAATCAGACAAAATTGAAACAGGTCTGACCTTAAAGCGGCACTGGTTAGTAGAAAAACTGATCGAGCGACATAGCTCTAGTTGTGTCCCTATATTAAAAATACTAACAATATAAAAGTCACAAACTGAATAACGGACCAGATTCATCTGCAAAATCAAATCATTTGCTTCAAAATGTTTATTGTTTTTAACAAAATGTCCCTTAAGTACACAAACTTGCATCAGAGTTTACCATTCAAAGAAATGCAACGTTCCCGACCAAAAACAACCAATCAGAACCAGGAAGAGGATCTTTGTGCTGTCAATCATCCTCATGCACTCACTGCTAAATGTTTTAATTGAAGAGGAACAACTTACCGTCACAGAAAAACCGCTTATCCGCCGTCACAAGTGACCATGCCAACTAGTCTGAGCATTGACAACAGGCTCTGCTAGCTGCAGATTAGCAGAGAGCTACTATTTGAAACTTGAAATCTTGATGGGGAAAATACAGAGTTCGGGTTCAAACAGGTTAGACAACAGAGCTGGACGAACAATCAGCCGGTCATCAGTTCAGAATGAGACTCCTTTCTCTAATTCCTTATCAGAGAGGATGAAAGAAGCTTTAAAATCCAATCCAAAACAACCTCGCATGCAGCTATCGCTTTCTCTTTGTACTAAACACATCAAGTGTGTGCAGCTCATCTACTTTTCATACTAAGCTGTCTATGTAAAGCCAACAGGCTGACTCAGCTACTCATTTATTTAAATTTAATCCCATATACTGACATGAACTCATTCAGTAAACTGATACAAAAGCCTCAAAGACCTATTTGCCTTGCACTCCAAAAGCAGTTGTAGGCAACAGAAACAAAACTGGGACAACATGTGACTAACAGTAAAGCCAGATGTGTTTCTAATGACAGCGGAGGAAGCATCGGAGGAGTCCTCCGGCTCAAATCATCTCCAGTCAGTGATCAATCATAAAAAGATCGCAGCCATTAGGGCTGCAGAAGCAGCCTGAAATGCCACTTCGATTCAGAGGATCAATCATACTTCCTAATGTAAAATTAATTTTTAATCCTGAAAAAATAAGCATTTGAAGCCAGATGAGCCCATTAGCTTTAAAATGTCAATTTGTTTTGAACGCTAACCTAATTAGAGGGAAAGAATGGAGCACTGTGCCATCTGTAAACAAACCTAAAAAAAAAAAAAAGCAGCAGGATCTGGTCTAGATTAGAAATGCCGTCCTTTCAAAATGAAAGCTGGTATCCAAAACAGAAAAGCAACAACTGTTCCCACTGCTGTCAATATAAAACAAACACCTATGGATTATTTAAGCTACATTATTTATAGAAAACATGTACATTATACACAAACATTGGCAAAATTTAGCAGTTCTCATGTATTGTGGAGATATTTCAAAGCCACATTTTGTTTTTACAAACTTGCATTAGTAAGAGTTAAAGCTATACCATTTAATCTGTGCTCTCAACTTGCTTCTGTAACAGATTTACACACGAGGCATTTGCGAGAATCAATGTCTTGCCCAAGGACGTTTCAACACGTGGACTGGAGAAGCAGACAAATATGTAAACCATGCAAGACATGGACCACAAAGCAAGAGGAATTTCAAAACAAAAACACTACACCGTTAAAGCTGATTGAAGGCCAGTAGAGGTCAAAGACTACATACTATGTGGCTAAAGAAGATCTATTAAAAACAAAAACACAGCCGTTTTCTTTTCCCCTTTTTCTGTCCGAGTCGCTGCTTGGTCAAAACGGCCGTTGTCAACTGACACAGTTTTCCAGAACTGAATCACACAGACAGCTCATTGTTTCCACTAAAACTGCTGCCGTGCCCGCGCTCGTACAGCGCGACCCTCTCTCTTCCTCGCTCGCTCCGAGCCTGGCATGATTTGGGCCAGCAATGCTGCTTTCCAGGCTGGATACAGTGAAAACAATAACCCCCCTTTCAACATTTTGCCCTTTTGACACCGTCCGCCTCACACACTCACACACACACATAGTTTGCGAATGTGAAGATTTGCTTTCTCACCACTTTCCCCGCTGCACAGACATCTCTCTGTTGGTTCAGATAACAGCCTCCTTCAGCTGATCTGTGTTTGCCAGTCTGTGTGTGTTAGGTTTTTATTTTTGGGGTGGGGGCTTGTGGGGGGTGGAGTGTGTCTTGGAATTAACCACTGATGTCAGATTGTTCTAATAAACATGCAACAATTATTTTGTTTAACACATCTGTAATCACTTTCGGCCTCTTTCTCCTCAAAAGGGGAACGGGTGTACAGAGTTGTGGGTGAAAGACGGCTTCATCAGGTTTTCTGGTTTCAAAACAAAACTTGCACCTACTTAACCACTACTAGTTAAGTAGGTGTAACTACTTAACTAACTATTCTGAAGGATAGTTCAGAATCTTAAAGGAGGGTTTTGTTAAAGGGGCATAGTAGCAGATCTCTCCTGTAGCATTGCAGCTAATAATAGGTCAGAGAAGAACCGAGACCAAACTAGACACCTACCACCTTGAAATAAGTTATACCAGAAAAATAACACAGAGTAGCTCATGCAAATGCTTATGAATCTGTAACGGTTTCATGTTTGCATTTCCACCATCTCCTACTTTAATTTCCTGTTCGTATTATTTGCTTTTCAGTTAACCATCCAAGACAAACATTGAAAATAGGGCTGAAACGATTCCTCGAATGATTCGAGTACCTCGATTACTAAAATTCCTCGAGGAAAATTTACCTGCCTCGAAGCTTCGTTAATTTATGTTTTATTAGTTAGCGCACCGTGTTCCGGCCGGGACTTCATTTGCGTTGCGCGAAGCTCTCACTTCCGCCTCTGAGTTGTTGACAAAAGCTAAGTCTCAGCGGCATAAAGTCCAATCTTCAAGATTGGCCCGTGGGGATTTTATTGATTGATGATAATGCCCGACTTTTTATCGTTTTTGGGGAACCAATAAGCATCCTTAAAATGACTGGGGGAATGCCTGGAGTACGGCAGCATTTCTCCTCCGGGGCTGCTGGTTGAAAGCGAACGGCGGGAAGAGCGCTGAGGTGAGCGGGTAGACTGAACAGGGCGGGCGGCTGAGTAGCTGATGCTTACCGTGTAGCTTTACCGACGAACCGCACAATAAATTTCATATCCCGGTCTGAAGAAACGGGTGGCGGAGCGCATCGTACATGGCTGGTAGATGAGTTTCTGAGTGTGACCAGTGAAGGTGTCGTAAATATCCCGTATTGCTTCCCCCCGTGTTCGTCCCCCGGTCTAACGGTTAGTCAGTCCGCTGGTCTATTTCCTCCCCTCCACCCCATCTTACGTTCGTTCATTCGCCCTCTCCTCCCACTCCAGGCGGCATTTCCCGTATTTTTAAACCCAAAGCGTGACAGGTTAGGTGGCAAGGTGAATTTAATTAATCTATTAAACTCACTGAAGATGAATACATAAACTAAAAGCTGGATTGTAGACATTTTTTATAAGCATATTTGTGAGCCTGCCTCTTTGTTATTAAATTCAATATAATTTCAGATTTTTCTATAACTTTTCTTCTGGTTAACTTAGAAAGTGAGCTATTATTGTTACATGTTAGTTTTCTAAACTACAAAAAAGCAACTGTTAGGGATGCTCAAATATGAAAAATTGGACTGATATTGATATCTGATAGTAACACCGGTATTATGCCAGATTTACCAATATTTCATTTTATAATTTTTTTTTATCCGATTACTCGATTAATCGTAAGAATAATCGATAGATTACTCGATTACTAAAATATTTGTTTACAACAGCCCTAATTGAAATGGTTTAAAATACCATCTGCCTATCCTGAGTTGCTTCAAGCTGGTAGAAGTCCACTTTGATTGAGCATCCTTTGGCTGAGCCGTTAGCCAGGACTTATCCTGAATGTACAGACCAAGAGCGTCGTCTCCGTCTGATAAAATAACTACTTTTAACCAGAGATCTGGCTTCTCCAGGCCAATAAAGTTTCAGGTTCCCTTCAAAGTCTTAACTCTCAGTTACTAATTTGCATTTTTCCCTCACTTCCTTTTGAATTTTAATACATGACAAAGGAAGCAATGTGACACAGTTTTTTGTTTTACAAAGGAAGTAGTATTTAGTCCAGGAATGACAAAATCATCCTCGTTTACCCATTAAAATATAAAACCGTCAAGTGATTTTTATTCAACTAAAAAAAGAAAGGTTTGGTGCATTTAATGAATAGGAAAAATAATTCTGATTATTTAATATTTGACCTGTCACTCACCAGTGAGAGCCAATCAATAGAAATACTTGGTGGTGATTTTGGTTTCAGGTCACTTGATTTTTGCATCTGTTTCATAAACACACAATGCGAGTGTAACAGTATCAAATTACAAGAAAGTTAAAGAAAAATGGACCAAGGAACCTACAGGAAAATACATATTAGTTTTCACCTAGAAAACGTATAACAGAACTTACAATTAAGGCTTTTACAATTTGTCATAAAAACTACCAATTCTGCAAGAGTTTGCGCTTAAATAGCTTTACATTAGAAAACATTCATGTTGTCTATTTTAGACTTGAGTTGAATGTTTTTTTCACTGACGTTAATATCTTGGGAGGGCAGCGTTACAGAACGATATGATCTAAAGTCTGGAGCCTAAGTTCATAAATCTCATAAGAAGTAAATGCAGCACAACTATAGAAGGAAAAATTTGGTTAATGAGAATCAGATCAATGTCGATGCAATATCAAGAAATAACGTGGAGATTTCATGTTTTCTTAAGACAACACTGCCCTGTTGACCACAAACTTGTCCTGGGGCTTCTTACTGAAGTAAAATCTGAAAGCCAGAGAGTTGGGCTTTAAAAGAAAGGCCACTTTGCATGTAGGTGTTACAGTTCCACAAACAAATTACCTTGGCAAACAGCTGTGCAGGCCTGTCTGTTTTGTTTTTCTTTTACATGTGGGACAATTTGTTTTTTAAGCAGATCAAAAACCAGTATCCATGTTAGACGTGCTAAAAATAATGCTTAATTATGCTGCGTCCTATATATTGTCACATGCATGTTTCTGAAAATAGGTTCAGAAACATGCATCGTTTCTGAACCTATTTCAATTAAATAACATTTCATAAAATTTCAGAATATACTCGAGAAAACAGACAAATTTTCATATTGCAATCATTACACTTCATTCATTACAAGTCACCAAGATTTCCACTCTGCACATGTCATTTGATGTAGTTTGTTTAGTTTTAAAATAATAATAATAATAATAATAATAATAATAATAATAATAATAATAATAATAAAAAGATTAGAGGCAAAAACTCATAAAAATGGAGATAATCTTATTTTATCTTCTGTTTAATTTGAACTTCTATCAAATAATTTGAAAGCACATATTTTTTCCATATATGGAAAAAAATATTTTTTGTCTGTCTGTCTTATGTTATAATCATAAGACAGACAAACAAACAAAAAATCCTCTGGAGTACACCAGACCTTAAAAAAATTGGTATTGGCTAAGAAAGCCTGATCTATGCTCCTACCTACCAAAAAACAGAAAAAGAGAAAAATTCACAGCATTCATTATTTTGACGACGAATACATTCAACATGTAAATCTCTTTCAATCAAATATTCATGCACAGAAGTGCCTTGTTAAAGACGCAAATGGTCATATTTACTGTCTGGATGATGATAATAATGATGATAATAATAATAATGTCAGTACTTTTTACAACTCTGATGTAACGTATTGCTCCTCTCTGTCTGAAACGACAATATAAGCCTTTTTTCACAGCAATCAGTCACTTCTACGAATTCACACCTGTAAGATTCAGAGACACACAGCTGGTAGAAACGTGAGTGCGTGTAAAACGCAATTCACTTCAAGCTCACGCATCGGACGTGGTTAGACTGTGGGGGGGTTAAGGGCTTATGGTCTCATCCTTCTAAAAATAGATAGCAACGCTCGCGTCTTCCAGACCACAGCTAGCATGTTAGCTGTAATACAATCCATCCAGATTCACAGCGAGATTTGGGGTCGGGGGTATCTGTGCTAACAACCAAACTATTAACTATCGTGCCACAAAAATCGTATTTGAATGTGAAAACGTCAGTTTAGTTGAGGTGCAGCTCGGGCTGGGCCCTCTCTTAAATCCGGCTGGATAAGGATTAGTAACGATACGAAGGGATGGGGTTTTTTTCGGCAGCTGTTGAAATGTTTCCATTCCAAGGCCAATGAGGAGCAGTGTTTAGCTAATGCGGTTTCTTCCTTCTAAACCTATTGCTCTGATGTAGGTAAACGATAAAAGGGTTAGCCTTTAGCACAATACGGGCTATGGTTATTCCATAAGTTTGTGCTATACAATAGTTATCGCAATAACTAACAGCTACCTCGATCCGACTTGTTTTCTAAACCAGCTCCCCCCTCACACAACGCCAAGAAACCTCACAGGAAATGTAATGTTTGTCTTTCCGGCGAGGACAGTGGCAGGTTTTTGCTTAATATAATCTTACCTTTGCGATTCTGACAGGCTTATCAAAACGTCCAGGCTCCCAACGCACAGTGATAAGGAGCCTCTCCTGTAAAGTCTGTTTTCATGGGTAGGCGGTTTGAAGTAGGCGTCATTCCTGGTGCGTTCAAGTCCTGCCTAAATGTGGGATTTGCCATTTCCGATACAGAATTGAGCAAAAAGTGTCAGGTCACGCAAATTCAGCGACGTAATTTACTTCTAATATAAATGACATGGGTAGTATAAATTACACACCGCAATATATTTATTTGCTTTTGTTCACTTGAATGCTAATGCATATTTTTGAATCCAGTCGGTGTATTACACGTGGAGGTAATGACGATGGCTCATTTCACCTGGAGCCACCTGCTGGCGCAGGTTTTAAATATTTACACAAACTATTTTAGTTTTAAAAAGTCTTTTCCAGTTTTAGGTTAGGTACGTTGATCAGAATGTTAGCTAATAGACATATTAATAATAACATTTTGTAGCTTCTCATTCTTTTTACATTTCTCAAATTCTCATAGGTATACTTAAACATTTATGTATGTGATAGAATTATCCTTCTAAGTAACTTAATGGCAGAGGCAGTACCTAAAAATTGTACTCAAGAGTTGCACCTCTTCAACACAGATAAAAGTAAAAGAGAAAAGTTAAAAAAAAATTCTTAAGCAAGAGTAAAAATATTTCATAAAAAATGCTACATATGTACTTAATACTGTAAGTGATCATAACATCTGGTTTAATATCTTAAAATGATGAAATCAGATGGACAAAAATATAAAGTCATGTACAAGTTCAGGTATTTTAAAGGCTAAAATAAAAAAAAAAATAACTGAAATACTTACAAAATAAATTTTAAGTAGAAGAAACACTTTTCCAGATTTGTTTTGTTTTTTTTTTCATGTAAAACGTATGAAACAAAAACAAGAGGGAGTGTTGGAACAGGGTAAAGTACATCCTTTTTAGTTAAAATATGTTTGTTCTTCAATCAGTGGAGATACTCACAGTGATTTGAGTATCCAGAGACTTTACTCAAGTACGTTGACATACTAGAAACAGTCCTAAACAGTTAGCATAAACAAGCACACACTCAGGGCAATTTAGTGTCAACATATTTCCCATGAATGGACTGGGAGACGAAGTCAGAGTACTTGGACAAAACCCAGACATCCACATGAAAAACATGGAAACTCCAGACAGAAAGACTCCAGGCAAGATTATAAACCAGGACCTTGTTGCTGTGAGGTGACAGCATGACACTGTGCAGGATTTTGTTGGGACAGAAGAGAATAAGTAATGAATAAGAACTTGTCTTAAATATAAATCTATATTTCAGCAACGTTTTGATAACGAAACAAAAAAATAAAAGCCTCAAACTTTGATCTCCCTAAAGACAGATTGTACAAGAGCAAATATGCGACTGTCCTTTGGCCTTCCTTTTTTCATCCTTCGGAAATTCTAATGTTGATAAAAGTCCAGTCTGGTTGATGCAGGGAGCAGACAGATGTGGCGTGTATATACATAATTCCACATCATAATTAAGTTTGTCAAAACATGACCGGACTGGAACACTATCATGAATAGGTGGACTGTTTCTGTTGACAATGTTATCAGCTTTGACTTATAGTAAGCATACACGACTCCTGTGAGGAACACATATTCAATTATTTTTGTATTGTGTTGTCTAGGTAATATGTGACATCCTAGAACCCACACTTAACAAAACAGATTAATTTAACAATTATAACAGTATATTTATGCAGAAAAGTACAAATGAGTGATTTACTATTTATTTTTTAGATTGGTCGGGTGGAATGTTGTTTTTGTGTTTGTTTTTTTTAATCAAAAATAATTAGGGAGGGAATATAGTGATATAAAAATTGCAAACTGTTGTATTTCTAAATAAATGACTTTACTAAATGAACACAAGTTATTAATTTTCTTGTAGTCTGAAGCAACATAATAGAAACAATAACAACAAGTTTCAAATTGTAGTTTCATTTTTCTACACTTTATATATTTGAATCAATATTTTAAATATAAGTAATATATAATAAGCAAAACCATCGCTAAAGAGAATAACTATTAAAAATATTCATTCATTAATTCACAAAATGAAACTGGTTCTATAGATTAATTACACACAGACTGATGTTTTCAAGAATTCCCTGTTGATTTTGATAATTTTCCACTTACATCTAATGAAAATAAAATATTTAAGATTAGAAATTTTTCATACAGAAATGTGAGCTTAATAAAAATCATTTATGCAATAGTGATGATGCAGAGCTCCTTATGAGACTTCCAAGTTAAATTTGAAATAAAAGTAATATCTCAGCATTAAAGTATATGGTAACCACAAATTATATTGCTGGAGTTTATGATTTATAATAATCTGCGTACTGAATATGTGGAACCAAAAGAACCTAAAATAAAAAAAAGAGTGCTGAATGATATATGCCACAAATAAAAAACATCTTGAAACAGACAGCATATTTGCAGCTTGCCCATAACTGAGAATGGAATCGGCAGCTCATAATTGGTGAGGAGTAAAAAGTCAGAACACAGCAAAAGTGAAACCACCGGAACCATTAACAGGCTTTCCAGAGATGAAACTAAAACGCTTCTTGGATAGAGAGCTTCATAAAACATGTTGTTAGTATGTTAGTATGAAACAACATACTAATGCATGTTGTTTCATTTCCCATTTATACAAGTTTCTTTTTAATCTTCACTGTCAATGACCACATAGAGCGAAGCATATTTGCCCAGGTTGCTGTTAGGAAACAAAAGTAAACAAACTGGACTGGACTTTGCTCAGTCCATCAAACAGATGCTTGTGTTATCCGAGAGCAGCCTTCAAGTCTAAACAGGTGCATAATGATGTTTTTTCATTTTTACTGCTTTATAATATTTTGCTGTGTTCATCGTCACGTGACACTTAAGGATGAAGAACGCATACCTCCTATTGCCAAGTATTTCAACACCAAAGGGAGGTATGAAGAAGTGAACCCATACCTCAGACAGGACATACTCGCTGTAAACAGATCTTCTTTGCAGCCTCCGTCCTCGCAGTGTCGGGAAATCCATCTGACGGCCATCATAAGACACGGGACGAGATATCCAACGGCCAAAACCGTCAGGGACATGCAGCAGCTGCACAACATCGTCCTGAATAATTTCACAGAGGAGCAGAGCTGGCTGCGTGAAACCCTGACCCAGTGGACGATGTGGTACACTGAGGACATGGACGGCCGACTGGTCCAGAAAGGTGTGGAGGATCTGAAGCATCTGGCCGTCAGGCTGTCAAAGCTCTTCCCGACGATCATCTCTGAGGAGAAACTTCGAGGTGGACTCATCAAGTTCATAACCAGCTCCAAGCACAGATGTGTGAACAGCACGCTGTCCTTCAAAGCAGGGCTAACAGAGATGTGGGCCATCACAGGTATAAAGATGATAACCGGTCAGCAGTGTTGCTTCTTCACTCTAACCAACTTTCTCAGTATAACCCGAAGCTTTTTGTCCATGCAGATGTGGAGTTTGGCCATGAAGTAAATGATGCTCTCATGAGGTTCTTTGACCATTGCACCAGATTTGTGCAGGAAGTTGATAAAAACTCATCAGCTGTGATAGAGGTGGACAAGTTCAAGCAGGGGCTGGAGATGATGAGGGTCCAGAAGAAAATTGCAGAGCATCTGGGAATCTCATCCAGTTTAATCACATATGGTCGTATCCGCCTTTTCACTTACTTTTTAGTATAAAATCCACTTTGGCTACGTTACTTTTTTTTCCCCTTAAATCGCAGATTCCTATCACAAAGGAGCAAATGTCTACATGGTTCATTGTGCTCTGTGTGTTTTCATCCGTCAGATTTTCACGAGCTCGTTCATGTTAGCTACAGCTGATAGCTCCTAAATTACTATCGCTAACTACAAAATTAAGAAAGAAATGTCAGAGCAAACATTTATCTCAGTGGCAGATCTACGTGGAGCTCTGTTAAACACTCCTGCAAAATACCTAACACATCTTCACTATCTGCATTCTCCAACAAAGGAGGAGTAATTTGGAAAACTGTGCTCAGTGAAACAAAGCAGCTTTTATTCCTTACCTCTTATTTTAAAAGCGGTCTAAAAAGGAAACAATAGTGCACCCAAATTGAATATTTAAACTGTTTAGACATTTTAAAAAGTCTGCTGTTTCTGATGTGTACGAATGCACTGGTGTGTATCTTCCTGTTGTGATCGAGATTTGTTATTGCTACGATGGTTTCAACTTTGCTACAATGTTCATGTTTGATATTTTTCTTTAAAAGAAAACTACTATTTAATATACAGAACATCAGATGTGGCTGCTTTTTGTCCATTATATTTTAATGTATTGTTCCCAATACGTATGTAATAAACAAATCTTAGTCGGTGTTATGCAAGTATTGATCTTAAGACCATTAGACATATTGCTCAGTAGTATAACAATACTAAGTGCATGTGTAAGAACTGTTTCCTGTTTTTTGCTTTATTTTAGATCACTGTTTCTGCGGCCCATGTGACTGACCACCTGTACGTTTCACTTACAGATTTGGCCGAGGCAGCATTTCTCTTGTGCACTTACGAACTTGCTGTCAAGGCAGTAAACTCTCCCTGGTGTTTACTCTTTGATGAGGATGATGCAAAGGTTGGAGTCTTACTGTTTAGTTGCATTAACTACAACAATCTAATTTTGCTACAGCTCCTAGAAAGCTTTTCTTGAGTTGATGAAGGGAAATCTTAGGAGAAAAATAGATGGATATTTGATATTTCAAACTCCTGACTTAAGTGAACGGGCGATTAATAGGCTTCTGAATGTATAGCGATACTATACATACAGATAGAGCAATGGTGCGCTGGTCGAGATCAAAGCATATCAATGAGCTAAAGTGTCCTGGACAAAGTCTGTCATTCAATTGAGAATCTGTGATTTGGAAATTCCATCCAATCTGACTGACCATGAACTATTTTGCAAAGAAGAACAGGTTGAAGTTTCAGTCTACAGCTGTGCAAAACCCAAAAGACTTGCAGAGTAATTGCAATGAAAGGTGGTTCTGCAAAGTATTCGCTTTGGTGACCAAATACAAATCGGCACCACACTTTTCAGACCCTTAATTGGAAAATACAATGACATTTCTACCTTTAATGTGCCAGAATGGAAAAAAAAAATTCAAAGAGGTCACACCTTAGAAAACTGATTCATAATTTGAAGAACTCTAGACTTTTTCTTCACATTATTGCTCCACGTGTCTTTTTTTCTGCTTCAACAGGTTATGGAGTATGCAAGTGACCTGAGGGAGTTCTGGAAAAGAGGCTACGGTCATGACATCAACAGCAAGTCAAGCTGCCTCCTCTTTCATGACCTGTTCAGTCGACTGGACAAGGCAGTCAACGAGAACACGTGATTAGATAATTCATCACTATGGCCTAGGAGTATAAGCTCTTTTTTTAGTGGTTACTAGTATTCTCAGGCATTTTTTACCTTTCATGTAATCTAACACTTTCATTGCTGCATGTCTATTTCGTGTGCTTCAGGTTACATCAGCAGGTCACTGAAGCGGTGACTGTCCAGATCGGCCACGCAGACACCCTGCTGCCGTTGCTCACCCTGCTCGGCTTTTTTAAGGATGCAGTCCCGCTGACATCGGCCAACTACGCCTCGCAGGCTCAACGCTCTTTCCGCACCAGCCGCATGTTGCCTTACGCTGCCAATTTCCTCCTGGTTTTGTACGACTGTGGAGAGGAAGGCATCAGGCTGCAACCTCTGCTGAACGAGCAGCCTTTGACCTTCCCTGGTCTGACCGATCAGCAGGCCTCCATGCTGCTCTATGAAGATGTCCGAAAGCGTTACAGAGATCTTCTCAGTGGGTGTGACTTTGAGGCCGAATGCCAACTACTCAGAAATCCTGCTGAAGTTTAGTACTGTTTTCATTTTCTTTCAAAAAAAAAAGAAAAGAAAAGAAAAAAAGATAAACATGAGATAAAATTAACTAGTCTGAGCCAAACTGGGAAGAATGGAGCAACTAATATTAAGGTCATACTTTTTTGTTCTCTCAATACAAAGACGGGTATATTTAATTAGCTGTGAGCTTTTGCTAAAAACTACAATAGTCCATCTCATCTTTATAATTACCAATCTGAACATCTAATGAAGCACAGAACCTGTGTTTTAATGTAAAAATGTTAAGGATTTTTGGAATGATTTAACACGTTGTTTTTGAAAGTTTGTAATCTCCTTGAGCTATTAAATAAAGTGTCATAGGGGGCGAAAGAGGGAGAGTACACAGAGGACTAGAAAAAAAATTAACACTAAAGAATAGCTACTCTAAAGAAACATCATGACTATAGCAACTAAGAATAACTAGGAACAGAAATAAACATAACCACAAACACTAATAAGAACTGAACTAAAGTAATACAGAAACAAGACTGATATAAATAAAAGATGAACAAAGTAACAGAAAAGATCAAAATCCAACTAAACAAAGCCCGATCCTAACAGAGATCTTCTTTCAAGCTGACAATGCTAACCAGAAAGCATGTGGTCTGCTTTCTTCTGGATATGGATTATCTTATATCTGTCTGCTTTAAATACATTGCTTAACTCTCTTGAAGTGAAAGTTTTTTTTGTGTGTTTTGTCTTCATGCGGTCTTTAACCAGCCCCCCTCTAGCACACGAAGGGGATCTCCCAGGGTCTCGCCGAGACAAGAACCGCCTCTGCATGTCACGTCAATTTGATTGGCTGATGAATGCCACATGAATAACGTCACGCATCTGGGGTCTGCGCAAACCAAAGCGAGATCATGACGAACTTTCTATGCAAAATCCTCTTCTTTACCGCCATAACCGGCTCTTCCTGGTGTTTTCGTAACGACTCGAGTCCAGAGGAAAACCGAAACATACCGGTCATCGCCAAGTATTTCGGCACGAAAGGAAGGTACGAGGAAGTGAACCCGTACCTGATACGGAACATACTCGCTGTAAACAGGTCTAGTTTGCAGCCTCCGTCCCCGCAATGTCGCGAAATCCATCTCACGGCCATCATAAGACACGGGACGCGATACCCGACGGCCAAAAACGTGAAGAAGATGCAGAAACTTTACAAGCTGGTCCAGAGCAGCGCTCGCGGGGAAGACTGCTGGTTACACGAGATTCTGACCCAGTGGACGATGTGGTACACTGAGGACATGGACGGCCGACTGGTCCAGAAAGGTGTGGAGGATCTGAAGCATCTGGCCGTCAGGCTGTCGAAGCTCTTCCCGACGATCATCTCAGAGGAGAAACTTCGAGGTGGACTCATCAAGTTCATAACCAGCTCCAAGCACAGATGTGTGAACAGCACGCTGTCCTTCAAAGCAGGGCTGACGGAAATGTGGGCCATCACAGGTATAAAGATGATAAACTAACTGCAGAATGATTTCTGTACAGGATCAGTGTAACAGATGGCTTACTTTTCTTTTGCAGATATGGAGTTTCAGCATGCAGTGAACGATGCTCTCATGAGGTTCTTTGACAAGTGCACCAAGTTTGTACGGGATGTTGATAACAACCCGTCAGCTTTGTCAGAGATGGACAAGTTCACACAGGGACCTGAGATGGTGAGGGTCCAGCAGAAGATCGCTGACCGTCTGAATGTCTCATATCATCTCATCACATATGGTCAGTTGTAAGGTTTTAGGCAAACATAAATGAATGTTTAAGTTATTCAACAACCAGAAAGTTTGTGCTGTGCTGGTCTGTTGTCACTGCCTTTCATTTGCAAAATGTTAATTAAGGACACATTTTTAAAAACAAAGCTAAAATGAATATGTTTATGGTGGAATTTTTCTGCTACATTCCAAGAGCACACGCGATCATTCTGAAAGCAGGATTTCACGTCTATCGTTCTCAAAACTTGAAATACTTTTGCTTACATTTTTATTTTGAAAGCAGGAATTCATGTCTGTCTTCTCAAAACTTGTACTGATTGCACTCAAAACTTCTCCTTGCGCTCACACTGAATCTCTGTCAAGTCTTCGCATGCAAAGCTTTCCGCTCGCTTGGTGGAATTTTCCTGCCATAAACCAGGAGCACACATTTTCAGTCTGAAAACAGGATTTCATGTCTTTTGTTCTCAAAGCTTTTAATACTTTTGCTTACATTTTCATTTTGAAAGCAGTCATATATCATTCTGACATTAAATATCATGTCACTATATGTGACACATATTTAGCATAATAAGTTATGTTTATCAATTTAACATTTGTTTTGTGACTAAATTTAATAATGTGCAACAGAAGTAATATGGATTGCACCTTAGCTTTTTAGAGCGACACACAATATTATAGGCAGGAAAATGACTTTAATACTTAATGTCTTTTGTTATTTAGTGAAAAAACTACAACTATAATTGTGAATGTCTAAATGACTTTAACATTTATATATCCCCATTTTAAATATATTCTAAAGTGCCACACAGTTGCATGTCTGCAATGGAAATTGGACCTGTTTGTCTTCTAAAGTGGCCATTGGTTGTGAATTTTCACTATGTAAAATGAGCTGAATTAAATATAAAATAGCAGTAATCCTCCATTAGGTACCACTTTAATTTCACATTTTACATTGAGAAGGTTGTTAGATAGTGAAGTACAGAATCAATAACAGTAGGTGGTGCTGTTTCCTAATTTAAATTGTCTAACCCTTTATCATCTCTATTACATTTTCTTCAGGAATTCCTTTAAATTAAGATTTTTGTATAAAAATGTGTTTAGAGTCCAAACCAGCAGCATCAATTCCACCAACCAATCATCCAGGTATCAATATTCTATATTATAATATCATATATGATATTATGCATAAATAATTTTTAATAGTATTTTTACGTAAATATGTTGCAGTTTTACTCAAGAACAGGATTTTTGTTTCCAAACTAAAAAGAGTTCACTAGTTATTTGTTGTTGTTTTTTTTGTTGTTGTTTTTTTTTTTTTTTTTTTACTGTTTTGCTGTACTGGTCAAATCAAAAGCCAAATCAGTTAGGGTAACCTCTAACCCCTTAACCTCTAAACCCGCAGGAGGAACTGGCAGTAAACATGCCCAAATATGAACTGCTACACGTACATTTTTTTTCATGTGTGTTCGGTTTGTGCCAAATGGTACTGAACTGGATGAAAGGTTATGAATTCGTGTTTATAGCAAATTGATAACTAAACCCCAAGGACGATTGCGCTATTTAAAAACATAACAGAAGGGGGAAGAGAAGGAGGAAAAAGGTGAAAAGTGAAAAATAGCACACTGTGTCGAGCCGCATGGTTACAGAGTAAAATATGGAACATGAAATTTGACAGAAAATGATTCCGAATGGAACAATTTATATTTTTAACACTGAGATACAACATGAAGCATGCAGTGAATCACATATTATTAATATTATTTTTATCTCGCAGATATGGTGGAGGCTGCCTTCTACCTGTGTGCTTATGAGTTTGCCATCAAGACAGTGAACTCCCCGTGGTGCCGCCTCTTCGACGAGATCGATGGACAGGTACGGTCTCACCTGCATGCCTTCAAACTGCTGGAAATGCAGTTGGAGAGTTTTATACACCGTCAAATAAGATTCAGGTTGCGTGCCGAGCCTCTCTCTGACTCAGAGTATTCAGTTCATCGCCCCGTGCGAGGAAGAGCCCAGGAGTTTCCACCATCGTCTGATTTGGTTCACACTCGTCTTTGTTTTTTTTTTTGTTTGTTTGTTTGTTTCTTTTTGTCACAACAGAGAAGGATCGCTGAAATTTGCCAACTTAAAAAACATTTTCATTATTACTTTACGTTTTTGGAGTTTTTCGGTTTTTTGACGTTATGCCGTAAAGACATTTATAAAACATAAAAACAAATAAGCATAGTTATCTATTGTCATTGTTTGGTTTAACCTGACAACAAGTCATAGCTCGAAAATTACGGATTTATAAAAAAAAAAAAAAGCTTTTCCAAAATCTAAATGTTTTATTTTTTATTTTATCCAGATTACTATATTTTATATCAAAGGTAAACATTTATAGTCATGGATATGTTATAATTTTCCAGCCAAATAGATGTTGGTTGTAAACATTAAACAAATGGCAAAAATTCTCTAAAAGAATAAAACTTATGGACTGATGGGTACAATATGCCTGAATAATTGAAGTACTTTAATGGACACACATTTTAGTAAAACGATTTTTTGCTGTTATACATTTATTGAAATTCCAAATTATTTTTGTTACATACCTTTATTAAAAATTGTTTTTTTCTTTGTAAAGATTTTCAAAAACAAATATTTTGTACCACAAAACTCATCTTCTTAGAAGAACAGAGTAGTCATCTTATACTTTGATCCTCATCTAGAGAGTAGTAGACAAATACAGGATACAGCAGTTATTTGAGAAAAATGCCAACTTTCTTATATTAGACGACTTAGAAATATGCTGTCAAATTAGGTATGTTTAGTGTGACAGGAGTAGTTATCTTTTCCATATTTGTTAATAAATGTACATATTCATTTCTTTAGTTTGAAAAATTAACAGAAGGCCTCTAGAAGTTGAACTTTAGTCTGTAACAGCGAGAGATTTCCCACTAATGTAAACCTTGAAATCCAATACAGATACCTTACAAATAATTCCTAGTAAGCATGTTTCCATAGTGACTGAAGGTCCAAACAACATAGTCATTTGTTATTATACCACACATTCGAGTCGCTGTCATATCATTATTTTGACCTAGAGGTAAATGAAACACCGCGCAGCAAGTTGGTAAATGTACCAACTTGTTCACGTACGATGAACATATTGCGACAAGTATCACTGCACTATTTGTATCACAGGTTGAGAAACATGTCATTGAATAATTTCTACAAAGTTGAAGTGTACGTTTATCATGAGGAGGGTCTGTGAGAAAAGGATGGATTTGTTTAGGAACAGAGTAGAGAAATTATCCCTGAAACTTTTTATAAGAATTGTAAAAATTAGCAAGCTTTCACTATTGGCACTAGTTCATTCATCTCTGAGCCTGTTATGCAACAATTACATTAATTCTTTCTAATCTCTTCCTTCTAATCTGGTCTGACAGGTTATGGAGTATGCACTCGATCTGAAGCAGTTCTGGAAAAGAGGCTATGGATACGACATCAACAGCAAATCGAGCTGCATTCTGTTCCACGACGTCTTCAGTCGTCTGGACAAAGCAGTTAATGAGCACAAGTGAGTGTAAAACTTTGGTGGCTGCCACGCTTAACTGCTTTTAAATTCATGAGTAAAATAAAATGATGTCATTTCTAACTCCTCTGGCTTAGACTCCTTCAATCCATTTGTTTCCACTTTGAGATCAAATCTCCTTAAAGGATTGAATTTGCCCAAAGAACAAACAATCCCTGGGGTCTTAAGAGGAAGTTAATTTGGTCGTCTTTCTCTTGCAGTGTGATTTTTATCACAGTCCAGTGGTGATGGACTTTGGATTCGGTGCCCTTACAACAGCCTTATGTTTAAACATCAGCCTGGCTACGGACAAACTGTGACTTTTACTGAAATCTACAGTGCAGCTCTGGCTCTGATCAGCCGCCCCTCTTGACAGCAACATAAGCGTTAAAGTCGTCCAACTAGGAAAATGAAATGCAGCAAGTTGACTTGCTACACCCAAGTCTCAGTGGGTGCAAAAGGGGAAAAATGCTGTCAGAATCTTTAGTCTGAGCTGAGGGCGTTGAGAAACCTCCCTCTGGTCCAGCTGGGACGCCTTAAAGACTTTGGGGCCAACATGAGGGCGTTTTCCCTTTTAATTAAATGTGTTTCTGAATCTGTGTTTTGGTTTAAATCTTTCCACTGTAGCTCTGGATGCATCCCAGACACAAGATTACGAGATCATTAGTTTGCATTCCCGATAATAGTCATGGTCACTGAGCAGTCAAGTAAGTCTTCCTGGTTCACAACTTGCACTCTGAACCAAGGTAAATTGGGTCTGATCAAACCAATACCAAACTTTCTACTGAGTGCCTCTTGGGTCAGCTAAGGTACCAGCAGTGGCACTTTTAGCACAATTTGAAAACACATGGTCCAATCACGGATGATTGTGTTTGTTTCAGTTCTGGTCAGGCGGTGAACGAAGCCGTGACGGTGCAGGTCGGACACGCAGAGACCCTCCTGCCCCTCCTCACCCTCCTGGGCTTCTTCAAGGACAGCGAGACTCTGACTTCCACCAACTACGCCTCACAGAGAGAGCGCTCCTTCCGCACCAGCCGCATGTTACCGTATGCTGCTAATTTGGTCCTGGTTCTGTTCGACTGCGGAGGACGGGACATCAGACTGCAGCCTCTGGTCAACGAGCAGCCGGTCGTCTTCCCAGGTCTGGCTGACCGGCAGGAGTCCATGCCGCTCTACGAGGACGTCAAAAGACAGTATGCGGAGCTGCTTAATGGGTGTGACTTTGAGACTGTGTGTGAGCTTTTCAAACCAGCTGAGCCTTAAGGGACAAAGGTTTTATTGGCTTTAATGTTTTTCTTTGACTAATGGAGTCAAATTAGTGTTTGAGATGGTAGCATATTGTTTTTATTGCTTTTAAAATCAAAGCCATTAATGCCTCACCCTTAGCTGATAATTGCACTCTGAACAAAGATGTGCTGTGCTTGTTGGATAATGACTTAATTGTTGTCTTTGTGCCACAAAGTGTAACCTGCCTAGGAGATTAAATTTAGATCCTTTTACTATACAGTATTACAGCTGATCACCTCACTGAAACTTTTCCAAAGTTGGCTTTGCTGTGACTTGGATGTTGTTTCGTTTACACCGGTTGAATTTCATGTTATTTCTGATTAACAAAAGATGATATACGTCATTAATATGTGTTCTTCGATGATTCAGGGTTTAAGCAATTTATTACATTTAGAGTTGTGAAAAAAATGTTTGCAGTTCTGTTTTCGCTTACACTTAAATGTTTCAGACCATCAAACAAATGTTAAAGTGCAATAAAGGTACATAAAGCAGCTGCCAAGTCCTGATTTAATTTAGTAAAATGAAAAAAATTAGGTTTTCAATCTACCCACCCCATATGTGGATAAAAAGAATTGCCTGAGAAGCGAACAGCAACGACTACAATCAAGCAGTAACAAATGGGATACATGATGGTTGTAGAGTAATCTTTCTAAAAATGGGAGATTTATTCAGAAGAAAACTGGACGTCCTGGGACTAGCGGCCGCAGACCATTTCTCAGACAACCTCAAAGGACTGAGTTAAAAACCACTGTGGCTCAGGCATCTTGCTGCTGCGTTGTGGAGCATATTATAAAACAGGACTCATAGGTCAGTTTGAATAAATCAAAAACTCATCCTTCCGACGGCAAAAATTCCTTTAAAATAAATATTTCAACATCAGGTTGACTCCAAACACACAGGAAAGCAAAAATAAACATTATGGAGAGGGGCAAGCCTAATCTCCAAACTTTCATCCACTCGAATATTTGTGAATTGATATCAGAATAAGGTGATTCTGAGGTAAAACGTAGGGTGAAGTTTGAATATACTGTGTTGGAATAATTGTTTAAAGTTGACAGTAGCCTGTGATGAACTGGCGACTTATCCAGAATGATCTACCCTGCCTCTTGCCCACTGATCCAATGATGGGGACCAGTTCCCCTACCACCCTGCACAGGGTATAGAAAACAGATGGATGGAAGGAGCCAGAAGCTGGTAGATTCCATGCAAAATATCTGGGACAATTATTTTTTGAAACAGTTGTTAGACATGATTATAAATATTTATATTAAAGTTGGAAAGAGAGATGAGGACATTGCTGTATAATTGAAAAAGGGATCTCCATTTTTCTTCTCTTTTTGTAGCTTGATTACGAATTAGATTTTTTTTTTCCATTGTGTTTTCCTTTGGGAAACAAGTATGGTCTTGATGCACTTTTGTGAATAAAAGCAACACACATTGCAAGATTTTGAGATTTACCTACTTTTGAAATATACTGCGATCATTTTGTACACGACTGCGCATTGTGCTTTCATTTGTATTTTAGTCTTAAAGCCAGCATTTGCTTAGGAAATTTTGCTGAACTGATTCCAAAAGTTTATTTTTCATTATTGTATGATCACTGTAAAACACTAAGTCACTCATGCTCAAAGTTTTTTGCTAACAAACTGCAGTTCTCAATCCTTTATTTATTTACATATAGTGCATTTGTTAAGAGACAATCACTCTAAGATGTGAGGAACGTTACATCACGGTAGGAGTCCTTTCATGTTTTATTGATGGGGACTCAAACAAAGTGAATAGGAGGAAGGTGGGTGGGGTAGAATACAGAATCTGAGTAAATCCAAGACAAACAGGGGAAAAAAAGAAAAACAAGACAGCACAGGGATCAGACATGGAGCAGGAACCATCAGGAGCCTTAAGAATAGGAAGCAACCAGTGTGTGTGGCAGAAACATCACGAGAGGATCGTGTAATCTTGAAGACATATGCTGTATATTGAGGAGGAGCACCTCACAGATATACTGTTAAAAAGGGAGAGGGGGAGCGTGTGTAAATAAACACAAAAAGGGAAATACAGAGAACAGAGAAACAACAAGACTGTGAGATACGGACACAAAAATCCCCTCAAAGCAAAACCCAAAACACAAGAATCCATTCTTAAGCTGACCTCCAACAAGTCACCTTTACCACATGCCTAAATGCAGAAGTTATGGACTGTGATCACTGAGCTGCTATTTGTGGCAACAAACAATTAAACAAGTGTGCCTAATAAAGTGGGTAAGAGAGTGTAAGTTGCTGCAAGACTCCTGAACACCACCAAGAAAATGTATCTTATTGCACGAGATGTTGTATCACTGCTTTGGAAATTCTGCTTCTCTGGTCTCAGACTGAAAAACATTTTTAATTTGCCTTGTAAATATGAACCATTCAGACCCCTCAGGTCATCAGAGAACTCCTAGTGTTTTCTAATCCAGAACTGAACCAGGAGAGGCAGAACTAAATTTCTATCCCCCTCAGCTCTTCAACAAACTCCCCAAAAACCTGGGATGTGCAGAATCTGTTGCTTCAAATTAGGACTGGAAACATAATGAGCAGCTTTCTGTTAAATACAAAGACTACTGACCTGTTTGCTGAACACTGATGAGTGAATAAAGTGTGAGATTGAAGATGGATTTGAAATCTAATTGAAAACTAAATATTGATTTGAATTTGCATTTGAACTTTTTGACATAGATCTATTTTTAAGCAAACCCTAGAGGGCTTTATTTGATACCTATTAAATATGTAAATGGTTGTCTATTTCACATTAGTCATTCTGTCAGACGTGAAAAAGTAAAGGTTTTTAGAACATTTCGGTTAAAGTGTGATAGACCAGAACAGTCCCTTCCTTTTACAGGGGTTAGTTTATTCTTTAATTCATAAATACCTAACCAGTTTTTTAACTTCACTTTGTGTGAACGACCTGTCAACTACAACTTAATAGGGCGCTCGTGAGCCTACTGTTTGAGCATGGAAACAGGTCGTAAATTTAACAATCCAGCTGAACAAGCAGCACCGTGTCAAATCACGGCACTTTTCTCCGCCTTTACATTAGCTCTTTCTTGCTGCCCATTATGCAAATACATTAGACGTCGGAGCATGAGGGAGGTACCAGGGGCCGGGCCAGTCGATTGCTACGTGTCTTGAAAGCGGTTTTTAAAAAACCTCCTCCGGTTTAAAGGCAGCCGTAAAAAGTTTCGTGGTAAGAACTTTGCAAAGTGCCCGACCGTCCAGGCCCAGCGGCTGTCTGTCTGCGCGTGAAGCGGTTCGAGCCCGGTGTCCAGCTGTACGTCGGTGGTGCGAAATGTCCAGTGTGAAAAAGCTTCGTACTGTGAGTAGACATGCAGATAACGGCGAGAGAAAAATCTGTGTAAATACGATTTATTTCCATGGAAACCAGGATAAATGTTTCGACCCAGGGTTGAATAAGTCTCGTAAAGACGCCCAGCACTCATAAAATATATGCGTCAAGTAACTTCTTCGCGGACTGACCATCGGAAAAGCCCTCCTTTCCCGGTGCTCTGTCTGCAGTCTGTCTTTTCATCGCAAAAGATGGGCTGTTTGCAAATGTTGTTTTGCCTCACAGTAACACTTTGTTGGTCATTTAAAGGTTTTCTTCTCCTTTCAAGCAGCTTTCGCTCTCTAAGCGCCTTCACTGTATACCCAGGTGTGATGGCCACAGCCTTGCCTTTGACTCTGAATAGGCCAGTTGTAGTAGGAACATATCCATGTCAGTCTGGCCCACCGCTGACATTGGGTGTTTTGTGAGGGGAGAGAAAGAAACCACTGTGGAACTGAGCACAGGAATGTTGCCGGCTTCGAGAACATGCCTTTATGTTGAGATTTTAGTCGGAAAGGCATGCAGATGCAACTGAAGCATGCTGATGCACCATATGCATCCACAGATCTGCAACATACTGCTGGGATAACTTTTCTTCTAAAACGTTATCTGACACATACATTTAATCTATTGGAGCTTGTATTTTTGCTGTACTTTATGTAACTGACTGAGTCACTTCTCGTGGGAAATTGTGACACATTTGGTTTCTGAATCATTAACGGACAGAAACTTGAACGGGGTCATTTTCACAGTTTGCTCAACAAAAACCAACAAAATCTAAATTTGTAAAATGAATAAGAAAGACCAAACTGATAGGACAATTGTGCAAACATGTTTGTATTTATCTTCATATCCTCGTCTGGGCCTCATGCCTTGAACTCTCACTATGGCTGTTTTAAATAACTTGCTACGGAAGCCTAGAAAGACAACTGAGGGGGGGGGGGGGTGGAAGCCGAAGAACCCATCTTCTTAATTTCACCCAATAAAATATATTTTTTTCATTACTGTGTAAGTGAGACAGATAATGACTAGTTACTGCAGGGATTAAGAGTAATTAAAAGATAATAATACTGATATCAGCATTATGAAAAAGCTTCCCTTTTCCTCTAATATTAAGTATGTGTGACGTGTCAGAGGAATGGACTTTCAGAGTCAGTTCTGTGTTTGTATGTGAAAGGAGACTCTGTTAGGAAATCTCAGAAGAGCAGTGAGGTCCTGTTAGGGAAGAGCAGGGTGGAGTATGGTAGACTGTTTGAGCCCTGGTGTAAGGGCTGTAGGCCCATGTATATAGGAAAGGAGGGAGACTTGGTGCTCAGGCCTGACTGTGTGGGCACGAGCCATGCCACATCATCTCTGGGCAGAAAGCAGCACACTGGTCACATTGTGTCATCAGTCTCAGTTTTCTCCCTCCATCCTGTCTGCTTTTAGCTTTTCCTCCTTACGCCACCCATCGAGAAGAAGGAACGACTTTATGTATTCAAACTTTAAGACAGCCAATTATTATTTTCCAGCTGAGCGTATAAAACCAATCTTACTACAATTATTCAGCTTTGTCATTGGGCATGGATGATTACTGGTAAACCCTGTTAAACCGGCACTTCCATGTAGATAAATACTGCACTGGGATTGATTGGCATTAGATTTGGGAAAAAATGCTGTCCGACTGAGTCCTTTTCATTTTTCTTGCAGCGCTTTTATGTCCTAAGGTAATGTTGAAAAGTTCCTATCCACCAAACCAAATTAAACTTCCTCTTTGTGTCTGGTTTTCAATTTTAGGACCTCACAAGGTCAACCAATGTGGTCTACCAGGCTCACCACGTCAGTCGGAACAAGAGGGGGCAGGTTGTGGGCACTCGGGGGGGCTTCAGAGGCTGTACCATCTGGCTCACAGGTTCATTGATGTGTAGACTTCCCTTTTGCTCTATATTTTTCTCTTTTTCTTTAAATTAACGTGGATTCTGTTAATCCCTATCAGGTTTGTCTGGCGCTGGCAAGACGACTCTTAGTTTTGCCTTGGAAGAGTACCTAGTATCCCACGCCATTCCATGCTACTCACTGGACGGGGACAACATTCGCCACGGCCTAAACAAGAACCTAGGCTTTTCTGATGAGGACCGGGAGGAAAACATACGACGTGTGGCTGAAGTGGCAAAACTTTTTGCCGACGCTGGTCTTGTTTGCATTACCAGTTTCATCTCACCTTTCACCAAGGTCAGAGAACATTTTGCAACGATATCACATGCTGAACACATTATCTCACCTGTTGATTTATTCTAAACTTAAAGTTTGGTGAAAGAGAAAGGGCAAACCCAGAACACATTGTGATCGCAATACATAATACAGTCCATACTTCCCTGAGAGGTCTGATGTCAAGTTAATTTATTAATAAAGCACATTTAAAAAGAAAAAGAGCTTACCAAAGTGCTGTAAGTTCCAGAACTCACCCTTCTGGTACTAAGTTCTAGGTTCTGGCAAAATGCCTCGCTATAAGTCCCAACATATAAACCCCATTTCCTGAAAGTAGTCAGGAAGGTCCAGAAGTGGAAAACTCTAGGCTTTGGGGAAGTATTCCATGTAGAATGTTTCATAAAATTTCAACGACATTTATTGGGAAATTCCAGGAATCATTTATTTACGTTTTGTGAAAGTGACAGTAGAGTAAAAGACATCTTCTTTCTGGGAGGATACAGACCGACAACATTAAAAACCATTTCAACAATTGCTCTGCACATGCATGTTCTGGCTACTAGCTATTGAATAAACTTTTGTAACTGCGTGTAATTAGAGGCTACACGTTAATAAATCCTGATGCTCTTTGCATCCACAGGACCGTAATGAGGCGAGGAAGGTCCATGAAAGTGCCGGGCTAAAGTTTTTGGAAGTCTTCATCCATGCTCCTCTTGAAGTGTGCGAGAGTCGGGATGTGAAAGGGCTTTACAAGAAGGCCCGTGCTGGAGAGATTAAAGGTCTGTTTAGCAATACTTTCTGCCAGTGTTAGCCTTACAGTCTGTCTTTTACAGCTAATACCCACAACCATGTTTACTTAAACTACCATTTCTGTGGTTTGACATATTTTCCAAGGTTTCACTGGGATTGATTCAGAGTACGAACGACCAGAGTCACCAGAGCTTGTTCTGAAAACCGGAGAGCTGACTGTGAATGAATGCATTCATCAGCTGCTGGAGCTGCTCCGGGATCAGGTAGGCGGGAGGAGCAAGAATCTTCAGCACTCACCTTCGGATAGCGTACGGTACTCCTTCAGGATCAGCTTACAATTTCATCCTCCAAAAAAAAGCTACTGTAAGCACACATTGTTCCCAGAAGGGAGGTGGCCAAGGAGATACCATAAGTACATTGAAGAACAATGTATATCCCAGGTGTTTGTGGATGACACTAAGCAAATTAAATATAACAAAGGAGGGGCTACTGTATGTTAGGCACATGTGAAAAATAAAGAATTTAAAAATTCGACACATGAAGACATTCATGACGACCCCGGAAGATCGACGTTTGTAAGTTTAAAACCAAGGACGAGAACTTTGTGATAACCTTTGTATAATGCTTGTTGGGCAAAACATTGAAAGGGGAAAACGAGTGGCTGGGTATTTGAGTTACAAACAGTGGATATGTGGAATGAATACAAGGTGTGGCAAGTATACAGGGAGCCAAAGACTCATTATTTATCTCAACAAACAAGCCAGATCTTATGACTTATTAGTTTTTCGGTGTTGACTTAGACATTCCTCAAATGCAAAGTACATTATATGTTTATCTTGTGAAAGCCTTGCCTATGTAGTGTTCGCTTTCAAGCAACTTGCCTGGCCTACATTTGAGAATGAGCTAATTAGGCAGTATTTCATTAGGATTTCTGAAGTTGGTTTTGTACTCATTTTCAGTTCACTGCTTCGCCATGTGTAGTGAAGTCCTTTATTTTGTTTTGAAGCAACATAACTTTAAGAATCATTCAGATATAAAACAGGCAAAACGCTCAAACACAGGAAGCCCTGTTGTGATGACGCATCAAATAGGTTTTAGATCTGATATTGGATCAAGAGCAGCTTGTCACCATTTCAAAACACAATTTCTTGGTTGACTAAAAAATTACAAACATAAAATAATTTGACATAAATAAAATGGTATTTTTAGTTTAGCATCAATTCAAAACTCTGAAGCTGATGCTTACTTTAGCTCTGTTAGCAGCTAATGACTAGCCAGTCACTGCATTCTTTTGCTGTCTAACAAAAAATGTTAGAAGCGCTGAGAGTTTTTTTTTTTTTCCCTATGGTTATGTAACAGAGCATTTTAAGACAGGTCAAAGTCAAGTCTTCATTAGTCAACTCTCAACACAACAGGCCAACTCAAGAATTACTTCTTTTGTTTTTTTGAGCTCTTGTCTGTTTTATTGACTCATTAGCTTAAAATCTTTTTATATAAAGTCCATTGAAGCATTTTGCATGTCTCAGGTTGGGGGTCAAGACAACTCTCCCCCCTCCCCCAATTTACTGTAGATATTTTGGGCTTAGATGATTTGCTTTCTTTCACTTCCTTCATTTTTAAGCTCATTGCATGTCACCAAGTTCAATGGCAAAACAAAAAGGAGTAGAAGAACAACCAAAGTTAAAAGAAAACAACATTGCAAGACTTTAGGAAAATAATTGTTTTTCAAGACCAGTCTGAAAGATTACGGGAAATCCTTGCTCCTCGAAACCAAAACATAAACAAATTATTGATTTTAATCTTTTGCACAACTTTGTATGTCTGTGTAGAACATTTTTGCACAGAAGGTCTTGCAGAAATTGTTCCTAATTTAAATACTTGCAAGACAAGAAACTAGATCTGGACATAGCAATAAGATCCTGCAGGAGTGTTGGTGTTGTAGCACATTGGTTTATGTTTGTTACATGGAAACTCTGAGAAGCCAAATATGTAAAAGACAATTTGGATGTTTCTTTAATTTGTCAAGTGCTGATTTTTATTTCCTAGAAGTAGGAACGCATTACAAGTACATGTGCTTGAATTATTACTGTCAACAATTATTCTCCTTCCTAACCCCCAGCTTTGCTGGTTGATAGGTTACTGATAAAGTAAATATGTAAACACGAGAGACTCTTAGAGCCATATCTGTCAGGAGCTGGGTTTATGAAAGTGTCTCTCCCCATTGGCTCTCTGCTGGGAGCGGGCTGGAGCAGAGCTGCACATCTGCAGCTCATTGGGATCATCAGGCAGAGAGGATTTAAGGAGCTGCCAGACCTCACCTCTCCGCCACACTCCCTCACAGTGTAAGCCTGACCCCAAACCTGTAATCCCACCTCCAACTCCGAACCTCACCTGCCTGCCCACTACACCCCGCAGTTCATTCCTGTCGGAGACACTTACCTTGGACCTCCAGATTGGTTGTCCGGATCCATCCTGCTCCTTCCCCGCTCAGGAGATGTAAGCTAACCTCTCCTGCTGTCCTATCAGACATTCTGTCCACCTCTCGCACAGTCACTGACCCGTCTCTCCGCTTCCAGACGAACCCGAGCCAAAGGATCACCTGCAAGACATTTGTGACTGCATTTTGTAAATAAATTTGTAACTTACTGTTACTTCCCAGGCCTGATTCTGCATGTGGGTCGGAATCATACCCTCAAACATGACAGAATCATCCGGCCAACAGTCTGACCCAGCAGGATCACGTCCAGCAGACTCATTCGAATCCGCGATTGGATAATTTTCCAGGATATTGATTGTAAACTTTCTGCTCTCGGTCCACCTCCTCACCCAGGCAGAGCACAGGCCGGCGCAGCGCACGACCGGCGCGGCAGCCGGCACAGAGGCCGTCCCGGTACAACATGCATCTCCATCCCGTTTTAGAGACGCTATCTCTCCCATACCAGAACCTTTTTCGGGTGAGATCGGCAGATGTGGGGGTTTCCTTCTCCAGTGGTCATTAGTCTTTTCCCGTTCACCCCAATCTTTTCCTGATGACCCTTCCAGCATCTCCTACATTGTTGGATTACTTCAACGAAGAGCATTAAGGCGACACTTCTGCAGAGTTCATTCACTGATTTTAATTCCGACTTCAAACAGACCTTTGGATATGCTGAGTCAGGTTTTGAGATCACCAAGAAGTTATGGAGTCTCAAACAAGTAAATCAATCAATAGCTGATTTTGCTGTCTCCCATTTTCACTGGACCCTATGAGATATCCTCGGTTCTCAGCCCCACCTCAGTCTCAAGCTTCCTGACAGTTTACGAATCCACCCAGTTTTCCACGTCTCTTTGATTAAGCCCGTTGTTTCAAGTCCTTTGTGCCCTCCTTCCAAAACTCCTCCCCAAATCCGTAATCCCACCTGCAGCTCTGAACCTCACCTGCCTGCCCACTCCAGCCCACAGTTCATTCCTGTTGGAGACACTTACCTCGGACCTCCAGATTGGTTGTCCGGATCCATCCTGCTCCTTCCCCGCTCCTGTTGAAAAGCCTTCCAGGAGACGTAAGCTAATTCCTCCTGTTGTCCTATCAGACACTCTGTCCACCTCTCGCACAGTCATTGACCCGTCTCTCCACTTCCAGACGGACCCCAGACCTGATCCGAAGGATCACCTGTAAGACACCTGTGATTGCATGTTGTAAATAAATTCTTAACTTACTGTTGCTTCCCGGGTCTGGTTCTGCATGTGGGTTGGAAGCCTACCCTTGAACATGACAGTATCACTGAGATAGGAGTGTGATTTTCTGCTGAGTCACTGTGATTTTTTCTTTTTGCTGTGATAGGCATACACAGAAAATTATGCATAGTATAGAAATTTGCTATGTAGCTTTGCCTCAACTCTAAAACCTGACAGAAACAGAAGAATGTTCCTCATATTTTATACGTATAAATAAGAGTCATGTCTGACTTCTCAGACTTGAGTAATCAGTTGTCACATGCAGTGAACACTGCAAGTTGAGGTTTGTACACTTGATATGCACATTAACTCCTTGATTGACACATAGTGGATCTACCAATTTTGCAGCTAACACCAGTTCTGCTGTTTAGTCTTTTGAACTATATCCCCACAGTTCACATTCATCTAAGAAACAGTTTTTATTCTGTTTTTTTGCTTTAGAAATCTTGATAAGTGGACAGCGGAAACACTAGAAGAATAAAATAGAGTAAAGTGATTTAAGATTTCACACTGAAAGTTGTAATGCTTCAAACTGTCCTTCAATAAGACACCCCACATGTCAGTGGCAGCTGTCCTCTGTCTAATTTAAAAAATATTTTAAAAGGAAGCAGCAACCTTATTTGAACAGACTTGGTATGTGCCTGTTCATCCTGGTTCTTCTGGTAGCGAGGAATTATCTTAATAGTATCACTTCTAAACAGTCGTGTTACTATTCCAGTTCCCTAGATACACTGAAAGACATGTAGTTAGGTAACAACTGCACTGCAGCTACCTACCTACCCCCGTTCACCTGGGTGGCTGCCAGGGAGGCTGACGGTCCTTCGCTTGGTCTTTGCTGTTGCTAGGATCCAGGAGAAATGGATCTCAGCTCTTATGGACTGAGATCTCCAGTGTTTTTCCCTGGTATCTGTTGGAGCCACTTCTCCAGAGTGGGGTTCACTTCTCAGTGCTCAGTGCTACGATGACCTTGGACGCTACTATTACTTTCACCTGAAACGTTCTCTCTTGCTCTTCCCTAACCCCACTTTCACAAAAGACCTGAATATATCAGTATTCCTGCCTGTGTTTTGTGAAAGGGAATAACAGATTAGAGAGACCCAACCAGGGATAAGGAGAGTGATGGCAAATAGACCATCACTCTCAAATTAGCTGGAGTCCCAATATCTGCTGAAGGATCTGTATCGCTGCAAGTGAACACAAAAAAAGGGATTGAAAGCAGCTATCCAAATGAAAAAAAAAACAATTAATAGCTCATCTAATCATGTTTTGTAACATTTTATAGTTGGAAGATTTATCTGCCGTATTGAACTAACCAGATAAAATATCATATTCTCTTTAAATTGCAAAACCTGCTGGAGCAAACCTTGTGAACTGAGCATTAGCCGTTTTTGAAAGCTGAATATGATGTCAGCGAAAAGTCAGGTTGTGTTTATGGAAGCTACAAGCTGGGTGTTGTCAGCAGTGAGCGAGAGGTAGCGAGATTTGCTGCTGACAGAGGTAATCAGATATTGAAACCAGTCGTTAACTCAATACCCGCGGAAAGCTTGAGGAAGGAGTGATGTTTGCTAATGTTTAAAACTGAACAGGATGTTAAGCAACTATGAAACTACAAGTCTACAACTATCATTAATATTACATTATTAATGTAGCAGGCTTTCAAAGTGTGATAAGAATTCAGATAACATGTACAAGTCAGTTCAGTAGTAGAAAAGAGATAAGATTTTAAAAAATGACACTGGGCATTTCATTACACATTTTCTTTAGCTTGGTGTGCGTGCCTGTTGGTCTGATAAGCTGAAATAAATTTAAAGCAAATATTTAATGGAGAGAAAGGCGATTAGACAGAAGTCACGTCAGCTCTTCTTACTTGAGAACTCGTCTTTATGATCAAGAGATAGGTATGCCGCAACGTACGCTGAATGTGCATTTCATGAGATCTTCTTGAAAACACAAAAATCCCCCGATGTTCTTCCAACTGTTTCAAGTGACGAAAAGCGCAAACTTTTGCTGATTCACAATTCTCCTTCTTTCTCCCTCCACGGTCTGCAGAACATCGTACCAAGCGAGATCATAGAGGAGGTGAATGAGCTCTTTGTCCCGGAGAACAAGTTGCATCTTGCCATCTCTGACGCAACCACTCTGCCCACCATCAGCATCACCAAGGTGGTTATCTATGGTGCTTAGGCATTTTTTTTTTTTTTTTTTTTTTTTTTGCTGTTGTTGTCAACTGAATTTTATCAGTAGCTGCTTTCCTCCAGGATGCCCTCAAGATATTTTGGAGAATGAGTGAACTTTTTTTTTCTCAGCAGACTGTTTGGGGTTTGGGTCTTTGAGTAACGCTGATGTTCTCCATCCTCAGCTGGATCTACAGTGGGTGCAGGTCTTAGCTGAAGGCTGGGCAAGTCCTCTAAAGGGCTTCATGAGGGAAAGAGAGTTCCTACAGGTCCTGCACTTTGGCAACCTGCTGGATGGTGAGCGGTAACCACGCCGACAATCTTCTTAATGTTCGCTGTCTCTAACGCAGCCCTCAGTCATGCATGTCCACATGTGCATACGAAAACATTGTGTAGCACTGTAAGAAACAGAGTCTAAACTGTTCTCAACTTAACTCTGTTACGCCCAAAATAGTTCCACATTTATCCAAAATTGGGTACAGGTGACTATTCGTCTTGAGTATTTGTTTTCTGTGGGTTTATTTTATTTTGATAGGTTTCTGTATTTATCCCCATTGCTTCTATTACACCTCCAAGGCCACTACACTTTATTTAATTTAGGGGTTTCAGAGTAAAGAGGCCGAGAATGGATTGTTCTTCTTTTTCGATTATTTTTCTTCTTTGTTTCAGGCGGCGCCATCAACATGTCGGTTCCCATCGTGCTGCCTGTGAGCTCTGAGACCAAGCAGGAGCTGGACGGCTGTGTAGCCGTAGCTCTGGAGTTCCAGGGCTCCCGTGTGGCTATCCTCAGGAATCCTGAGTTCTACGCACATCGCAAGGAGGAACGCTGTGCCAGACAGTGGGGAACCACATGTCCGCAGCACCCTTACATTAAGGTGATCAGAAAGCAGTAATATTAAAAGGGAGGGGGGAAAAAAACTATCCAGAACAACCTGGCCCTATTGGAAAGATGATAGCCTACTAAACCTAAACTGGTTCTGCAACCCTTGAAATTACGGTGCAAGGCTTTTTTAATTCAGACATAATTTAAAGAGCTTTTGCTCATGAAGAACCTGTTTAGGCTCATGCCACACATTCCAGTTATATTCAACTCTGGAGTCTGAGAGTATCACGCCAAAGCTTTTATCTGTTTTTGGGAACAGGGTGTATTATTAAAATATGATGATCTGGGACATTTTAGAGGAGGCAAAGGCCTTTTCCTATTCAAAGTCCCAGTGTCAAACTGGGAGACTTTCTCCTAGTGAGGGGTTAGTGGTTAGTCAGTGTTCTGCTGGGCTTTACTTTGAATCTGTTTTCGTTGTGCAGATGGTTATGGAAGGGGGAGACTGGCTAGTGGGCGGCGACCTGGAGGTGTTGGAGCGGATCAAATGGAACGATGGACTGGATCAGTACCGTCTGACTCCCAAGGAGCTCAAGCAGAAGTTCAAAGACATGCAAGCAGGTTGGAAAGTCTGAATTATTGTTTTGGAGGATAAGTCATGTCAGCATGTAAGCAATCAGGCTCACAACTGAGTGCAGATGACGGGAAGATGTACTTAGTGTATACTTGAAAAATTTCAACACCTAAACAAAATACTTTGTTGGTTTTGACACGGAATAATATTGACACTGTCAAGGATTTTCCCATTTCTTTCCAGTGGAAGCGTGATATGACTAAGAGTCCTCTTTTTCTAATCCACTCCTCAGAATTGGAAAAACCAAAGAACATGCCTTTCAAGTAAAGAGAGTCAGGAAATGGACACAAGGAAGTTATCAGACTTCCCATATGTAATAAGTAGAACGCATGCAAGATGATAAGGGCGGCAAGAAAACTCTCCAAAGCTCCTTGTTAAAGAAGGTACCAAAACCGGTCATCCTAGGGTCATTAAGGTTTATTTTCAGGTTTTTGGACACGTCAGTACCAGACAGGCCAATAAATGAGGTTTTGTATCCAACTTCTTTCATTCCTAGAAATCCAAGTTTCTTCCCTCTCCTTTCAGACAAACATTGGAACGGATCAAAAATGGAAATGGTAAATTTAATCCTGCATGAGGAGCACCTCTGACGCGTGAGGTTCTGCATCATCATAGAGCAACGATGAGATGAATCCGTATGAGAATTTGAATTAATATGGGTTGCAACAACATTTAATTTTACCATTGGGAATCACTGAAGTATTTTTGGGTTGAATTTGAATTCACTGTGGCATGTACTGCTGGCTGAAAATTGTTCAATATAATAATTTATCCAGTAATACAATTGAAAGTATGTTTTTATTGGTCTTGGCTTATATTTCTGTATTTCTTTATATTTCTCCCTTTTTATAAACACCCAGCAAAAGATTTAAACCGTCAAAGACTTTGGATGTTTTCTAACCTCTACAGCGTGTTAAACTGCATCCTTTTACAGCTTTATAAGAGTGAGCAATACGGCACAGTGACAGCGACATTTCTGGAGTTTACTTTATTTAGCTGGATTTGTTTATAGTCATAAAAAGCGGGCCTCTAACCCTAACCGCCATGCAGCGCGAAGCTGAATTTATGACCACAGTCTGTATGACTCATTTAAAAAGCATGATAAGCATGATTGCTGTGACTTTTATTAATAAGCTCAATAATTTTCAAATATATTAACTCCCAGGTTGTGTAGCAATGCTTTAGCGATGCTTAAAATATATATATTGTTTTGGGTTTTTTTTCCTCAGATGCAATTTTCGCGTTCCAGCTACGCAACCCAGTGCACAACGGTCACGCCCTCCTCATGCAGGACACCAAGCGGCGTCTCCTCGATCGGGGATACAAAAACCCGGTCCTCCTGCTCCACCCTCTCGGGGGCTGGACCAAAGACGACGACGTGCCTCTGAGCTGGAGGATGAAGCAGCACGCCGCCGTCCTGGAGGAGGGCGTCCTGGACCCGTCCAGCACCATCGTGGCCATCTTCCCCTCGCCCATGATGTACGCTGGACCCACGGAGGTCAGGAGTAACGGTTCAGCCAGAGGTTACATTACCAGTCGCTGGTGAATCCACGTCGGGGCTGAGTTTGTCTCTCCGGATGTCTTTCCAGGTGCAGTGGCACTGCAGGGCCAGGATGATTGCCGGGGCAAACTTTTACATCGTTGGCCGCGACCCAGCCGGCATGCCTCACCCTGTGACGAAGCAGGATATGTATGAGCCCACGCACGGAGGAAAGGTCCTCACCATGGCCCCCGGCCTCACCTCTGTGGAGATCATCCCCTTCAGAGTCGCTGCTTACAACAAGACCAAGAAGGCCATGGACTTCTACAGCCCGGAATGGTGAGCAAAGACAGATTATTTAACTTTATTGAACAGTGCCTCTCAAAACAATTCATACCTCCTTGAACTTTTCTGCGTTTTGTCGCAAAGAGAGCTGAAATTGAATGCATTTTATTGGGATTCGATTCATGTCTGTCCCAATACTCCTAAATCAAACGTGCGGCTCGTTTTCAGGTATTTTAAATCCTCCACATAAAATCTCAACAAACGTACAAAAGCCCATAGTTGTCAGATGACAGAATATGGAACTCTTCAGCAGATGTGAATTACTTTGCAGGAAACCGTAAATCCTCGTCTGAAGTCGAGCCAAACCATCCTTCCGCTTTTATTTCTAATCTGATACTTCTTATTTCTAATGACATGTTTTCTTTCCCCCTCTGTTGTTCTTTAATTTCTCAGCCATGCAGATTTCGAGTTCATCTCTGGAACCAAGATGAGGAACCTGGCTCGGAGCGGAGAGAACCCGCCCGACGGCTTCATGGCCCCCAAAGCCTGGAAGGTGTTGGTGGAGTACTACTCTTCTGTTCAGAAGAACAACTGATCATTTCTCAGTCCACGCTCAAATGACAAAGTTTATTCGTATCTGGGGCATAGAAAATTGTATACTCCTTCCTTCTGGGGGTATTATATCTGGGATGGATTTCTGTAAGCAATTAGGTATTCTTGGTTTTATTTTGATGTTTTAAAGTTAAATGATATTTACATCCCTATTAAAAGCACAGCAGTTTATAAATCCATGCATATTAACTTAAGCTATATATTTTAATAAATTAAAGGTAACATGAGATTATTTTTTATTCCATTTTTTTTATATAAGCTTAGAAGTATGTACCAAGAACAGGAAATTATGTTTTAATATTTACATATCTGAAGGAATTTTTTTAAAGTATATTTTAGATTTGCAACATTAACCAGAGTCTTATCAAGTTATTTGTTATGATCTGAATGTAGTTTTGTCACTGCATACTACGCCTAACTGTCTTAACATGTATGGCTGTTTTTATAATGTGAAAAGTGCCTTTTTCCTGTCATGTCATTCAGAAACTGTAACTTTTCATTCTTGCTGGTGTTTAACTCTAGTTTCAGGTTTGTGAGGCATTATGAAGTGGACTTGTGTATTCATGACATCGAATAATAAAACGAAAATGTTTCTGTGAATCACTGACAGATCCCCGATAACGGAACATTTTGTACTTTACTTTACCATGCAGGTAAAGTACATACCTCAGTATTGAATTGTCTGTGTGCTGCGGGTTATGCAACGTGCTTCGCAGTGACGTTTGTCTGCACAAAGTGCACGCTGTTGGTACAAGACCGAAGTGAGTCACGTTCAAGACCTGCAGGCGTTGCAATGCTGCCATCTGCTGGTGAAGAATGGTGCATGAATAAAACAGTGGAAAGAGCACAGTCAAGTAATATTCAAAACTCACCCAGCACTCTCCCCGCATTAGCGTCGAGATGCAAATGCATGGATTTCTTGCTGCGTCTAATTTATAATTGTTGTGAGAGACACAGCATTGACTGTAAACGACTTAACTAAATCCTTTATAGCAGATTAAGGAGAGCCACGGACGCCTTAAAAATAAACACTTGCTGCTAGGCAAACTTAAAGGACTGATTATTTTACCAGTCAATTAACTTGCCAGGTAAGCTCATTTCTACGAGACGGGTTTTCCGCTAAGGGGAAAGCTGCTGTCCACTTTAACAAACTCCTAAATAGCTTTACGTTGGATTTAATCCAGTCAACGCCTTTCACCTGTTAAATTTCATCTGCAATACTTTGTGAACTGGATTCAGCACTTCAGAACACCTTTTTTGTAATATAAGTATTTCATATTATGTCCCAGTTTTAGATTATGTTTCATGCTGACCACAAATCACAACACATATTATCACAACAAACTTTGCAAAGCAAACAGATACAATTAAACTCGTCAAATACTTAAGTTTACACTTAGTATTTGTTACAGTTGCCCTTTAAACAGTATTGCCAGTGTCAAAAGTCTCGGGTTGCTTCTCACAAGCAGTTTGGTGGATTTTGGATCCATTCGTACTGGAGCAACTGGTGCCACAAATATTTCCTGCTTAAACAATTCTCAAACCAGTGGGTAGGAAAAAGTGCAATGCTGCCATCTGCTGGTGAAGGTTGCAAACTCGACCAGCACACAGCCGCAACTTTAAGAGACAGATGCATGGGTGTCTTTCGGAGTCTGAATTAATTTTTTGTTGTTGTGAAAAAAACACTGCCTTGACAGATTAAGGGGATTCACAAAAAATAAATAAATGAATAAACACTTGCTTCTAGGCAAACAGACATTCATAAATGGCATTCACCATTTATGAATGCACTTCATAAAAGTGCATTCATAAATGGTGCACTTTTATGAAGTGCACCAAAATGATGTTTCTACCCTTCCACCTCACATTTTGATAATGTTCTCATCTTGCAGGTTCCCCCCCGCCCTCCTTTTTTTCCTCTTCAAATATGATGACAAAGCAAATCAATCGTCGTTTAATGAGCCCACAGAATGTGTCTTCAAGAATTAAGATCATTGTCCTTTTGCGCATTGGCAAACTTTATTGTACATTTGCAACCATCCCAAAGACTTGTTGACAGATGTTACACAAGGAAGTAGTGTGTTTGATGTGTTACTTGGCGCTATGTGTAGAGGTGTGGCACCACTGAACTCAAACAATGTGAATTAAAACCAACGACACTGTCATCTGGCCTTTTACCAAATTACTCAAGGCAATCTTTGTGTACTCTCTGAGTTTGAAGAAAGCAATAGCAATTTCTCTTTTAAAGATTGTTTCATATTATCCTGACACATAGCAAATAGAAATAACTTTGGCAATTGTAACTGACGCAAAACAGGAAAATGACAGTCAAACTGTGTGTCTGCCTTTCTAGTGAATGTGAATATATGATATCAACTCTATGATCAAAGTTGAGAGTTGGTAAGAAAGGGAAGCTTTCCCAAAGAAGCCAATCTTATTGCGTCATTGGCTTTCCAGCAATCCCGCTTCCTTAGCAACCACGTAGCAACACTGAGCAATTGATAGTATTGAGTAAGATGACAATAACACTACATTCAGTTTCAAAAAACATGTTACTTATTTTCAGACATATTTAAATTAACTGCACAATTATGCATTAGTTAAGTTTCTACATGCTATTTTTATAAAAAAACAAATATATTTTCAGAGGGGTAATCTGATATGATTAGTGATATCAACACAAGTCCTACCAGTAGGGGTGGTTAACTTAACAGTAAGTTATTTTTTAACTGTGTTTTTGTTGCAGTGAAGAGATGCATCAATAATTTGAATAAATGCTGAATTGGATGGGTAGGCTTCTTAGAATTAGTCATGATCAAAGAAATTTACTCAGGAATCTGAATGACTCCTGCTGATATGAGAGACAAAAAAAATCCAGAGAAAGAAATCTTTAGACATTTCTAATAAGGGATGAGGAAAAGGAAAATGAGAAAGAAAATCACATTTTACTATTGTTAGAAAAATTGTTAACATACTTCTTACTTCCAAGGTGATATATTTTTTTATACGTGTGTGTGTGTGTGTGTGTGTGTGTGTGTGTGTGTGTGTGTGTGTACTCATTACGTTATGGTCACCTCTAGTGGTAACAGTTGGATCAGCACCAGTTCCAGGTGTCTGATGAGATCATTACCAAGACGATGGGGCAGATACTTGCATGGAAGAGGTATAAGGGTTTTTAAATGTTTTTTTATGAAACAAGATTTCAAATCAGTCCGTTCTAATATAAAAAAATCATGTGTGTAGTAGTAATACTTTAATGCTGTAAAAGTTACATTTTACCAGTTAACTGCATTTTAGATATTTTCAAAAGCACGTGAAATTTCATTTCCTGGCATAATTAATCTGAAAAACATAAACAGTTTGACATCGTGAAAACACAATGGATGTATGTTTGACCGATCAGTTACAATGACATATTTCTATCGTGTAAAATGACAGTTAAAACCGCAAGAAGTGACATTATGTTGGAAACTTCCCTAATTACACTCACACGTGACCATTTTGACAGAAGGGAGCGATTAGGACACACTTTTATCCTTCCGCCAGACGCACAAAGAAATAACTCTTTGACAGTATTTTTATTTCGCAGATGTAAATACTTAGTTAACAGAGACTGATAATATTATTTAAATCAACACTCGGTGATCTTCGGCTGACTGAGTTTTAATTACTTGTTGGGACTATATCGCGGCGGCGGCAGAGTACATGTTGTAAAATCCTAGCCTGCTCTAGCTTCTTTTTTTCCTTCGGTTGGAGGCCATGATGGGAGCCTGAGAGTTCAGCTGGAGCGAGAAAAGAAGATGATTCCCCGGGACGAAACTGTCAAATCAGTACGGGCGGATTTCTGATCGTTGTATAGTCTATATACATCTGAGGTGGAGCCTGTCACTTTTTTATTTTTTTTCTCAAATGTGTTCTTGGCAATCAGTCGATGACAATGTTGAATCGTTAGGAGGTTTTTGGATCGAAAAAGGAGGTAGAATTAGCCGCGCTAGCTGGCTACGTCTCAGTGACTGGATACTGGTTTTGAGAGCCGGTGAGTTCTCTAACCTCATTGCCTGGAACGCGTCGGAAATCTTACAAGTTTCACTCGAGGATAACTGCATGTATTTTATCCGGGAGCGTTTGTACGACGAATCGCAGGATTGGGAAAGTCGGGCCTTCGCCGAGGAGCGGAGCAAGGCCCGTCTTTATGGTCCAGAGGAAGCCTTTCTAATCCCACCGACAGCCACTGCTCCGTGCGAGGAGCTGCAAAATTCAGCCGCCAGCGACCAGGAGGACCGACTGCGACGTTAGCGACCAGGCGCAGAATACTAAATAAACCTGTTTTAACATCCCCCCCTTCACCTCCTCCTGCACCCCCCATATAGACTCTCTTATCACCTGCTACAATGGCTGCGATTATAAAAGAAATGGTCAGTCGGAACAAAAGGAGATACCAGGAGGACGGTTTCGACTTGGACTTAACATGTATCCTTTCATGTTCTCTACGGTGTTCCTTAGCATTGCTTTGTGGCGGGGCTTTGTTGTATTTATTTGCAGAAACGGGGCCAGAAACGTCAGCGGAGGAACGTGAGGTTGGTGAGCTTCCTTGCTACCCTCGTTAGCTGTCGGCTAGTTGCCTTGCTGTCAACCAGCATGTTTGAAAGACGCTGGATCTGTCAAAGCAGCAACGCAGAAATGTCACAAGAATATTTAACTCGGAAATTGCTCCTCACGCCCCCCCCCCCCATTTTTTTCTTTTTAAATCAAGACTGTTGTGCATGTGTTGTAATCCGCACAGGGATTTTTATTATTATTAATGTTATTATTATTATTATTATTACTTGGAACACCAGTTAGCCCAGCAGTGAGCTGATTTTTTTTTTTAAGGTTGTCAGATTATTGATGTTATTATTGGCATTTAATCGTTTTATTAACTCATCATTGGACGCTCAAGGCAGTTGGTATCAGTTGCAGAATGCATGCATCTTTTGAATTACTTGTTCTTCTGGTTTATTATGGCGGGGTTGCACTAATTAATGAGTAGTTAGTCTGTCTGAAAGGGTTCGAAAATCACGAGCCATTCCATTAACAAAAAAAAAAGCAATATGTCACATGCATATTTTCACATGGTCTTTTAAGGAGTCATGTCTTAAATGACAACTTATTGTAGTTGGTCTGATTCCCTGCTGCTGGTAAGATGGCCCTCCTGCTTATTTGGTTGGTGATTAAACTAGATTAACAGCTGATCTGGTACAGTGTTGCCAATTAGATTCATAATTTAATGTCTGACATTGCAGAGAGCAGGCTATTATTAAACTGTAGGCTTGATGAGATTGGGCTACTTGTGAGCTGATGATGGCACGCCTAGCAGCTAAGCGCATCTGTTTTTTTTTTGTTTTATTTTTAAACAGATTTAAGTTTATTATAATTATCATTGTAAAGATGTAGGTCAGTTTTGTTGTTTTGATCCTCTTGAGAGACGTTTTGTTTTGTTTTGTTTGTTTGTTTTAGCTGATGCTGAAATGCATCCAGAAAAGTGTGTTTGGGCAAATTCAGGTTTTAAAAAAAAAAAAAAAACGACAGCCTCATGCAGCCAACAGGGCTGCAAGAGATGAAAAATTAACAAGCCTCAGTTTTTAAGGACATACTGTGCTGTTGAAGTCATCATTGTGTCGTTAGACGCATGCTTTTATTAGAGATGCACTGATCAGGGTTTCCATGGTTGATGTTGAGTTTTGTGAGGTCTCACCTGCCAGTTGCATTTTATTTTATTTATTTATTTATTTATTTCCTCCCATAAGGATCATTAAACTGTGCAGTTGGTTCTTGGGGCGAGTTAATAGGTTTGAATCTAAGGGTAAGTTAAGGAATTATAAGACGATCCCCTGTTTATCCTTCAAAGCCTTCATCTCATTTAACTTCAACTCAAAAAAAACTGCATCAAAAGACATGCTCTTGTGATGCCAAGTTCTCAGCGTTGATGCATTTAATAGATGGACAAAAAACTAAAAATCTCACTTCTTTCTCAGTATTTGTGCTGCCATTCAAGGTGTGTGTGTGTGTGTGTGGGGGGGGGATTAGATTTCTTTGTACCTTGGTTCGGCTGCGTGGCGCCGTATTTGTAAAGTGGCCGTGCCGCCGGCCGTGTGACGTCTGTGTTACCATACGTTTTCTGCATCGGGTCAGGTGTCTCATCACCTGGTTTCATAATGTGGTAAATCTAATGTTGTGTCTTTCAGGGTTGGCGGGACGCTGCGGTGTGGCTCTCTGCGCCCTGATGCAGGTGTTAAAACGAGAGGGCGGGACCCCCGCTGCTCAAAAAGGGACAGCTATCTTTTGCTTGAGGTCTACCCCCTTCCCCCCCTTTTGTTTAGATGTGGGCACTTTCAAGTTGCTTCGTTTTATCATTTCTGGCATGGCGTCTAAAAACAATACGGACTCTCTCTGCAGTTATGTAATGCAGTATCACAGTTCTGGGAATTGCCCTTAAAATAGAGTTGCCGGTGATCTTGTATCAGCGTTGCTGTCTGAGTGCTCTCTCCCTCTTTCTCCCTCTATCTCTCTCTCTCTCTCTCCGGTCTTCTCAACCCACCACCTCTCCTTTTTTTTGCTCTTTTTCTTTTACTACTCCCACTCCAACTCTTCCTCCTTGTGCTTTGCCCCCTTTCCTGTCCTCCCCACCCCCTCCCTCTTAGCGCTCCGTGCTTCCAACTCTCCCTTCACCCACCCCTCCTCGACTTCTTTGCTGGAAGTTGTGGATTTGGTGTATGCATAAAGCTCAGGCAAGGCTGGCTTTAAAGAAAAGGCGTGCCTAAAGCAGCAGATTTTTTTATTTTTTTTTATTGGAGCTTACATTGGGGTCCTGTGTATGCATTTCTTCCCAGCTGCAGAAACCAAGCCCCCCCCCCATGCCTTGGACTGAGGCTCTCCTGGGAGCTCTGAATTTTTTTTTTTCTTTCTTTCTCGCATTGAAGGCTTGAGTAGCCCATTAACTGGGTTAAAAAAAAAAGAAGCAGAATTCAGATTTTAATTAGGTCTTTGTGGCATTAATGTACAAGATTATGGCATATCAACAGATAGACGTCTTCGTTGCGCTTTGGAAATGGATTTGAAGAATGCGAACATCACAAGCAGAGGTGGTTCTAACAGGAATGATGCCCTGGTTATCAATCCACCCATCCCCTCCTCACCACTCAGCTTATTAAAATGTGAGTAATTGTCAGACTTTTTTTTTTTTTTTTTTTTAAGCAGAAAACTGGTAACATAGTCTCCCAGTACTCAGCAGCAAGCAAGGGAAAATTGCTCCAGTGCAAATGTGTATAAGTAGTAGCAATCTTGCTCAGGCCAAAACAGATGAGGTAAATTCTATTTTCTCATCCGTGGGCACCCTACCCTCTCTGCCGCCCTGGGCAACCGCCCGTATCAAAAACTGCCACTGACTGTAAGCAGGCATGGGCTGGTTATCGGTTGCAAATTATACCAAGGTTTTGAAAGAGGGTCGTTTCAAAACTGCTCAAATTTTGTCACATCATTCCACAGCTGACTGAGGTGAAAGAAGAAGTAGTATAGTGACCAGAGTTTAGAGTGGCTGCGCACTGGCGGTCAGCTGACTGAAATCTGGTTGCTCTACTTTTTTTTTTCTTTTTTTTTTTTCCCTCGCTAACAGCAAGGGTAAATTTGTCTGGATGTATTTCTGGAAACCAAAAGCAGACAGTCACGGGGTGGAAACTACCCACCGCTATTAAGGTAACGCTGTTTTGAAACCTCTGTCAAGCTGCAGTCAACATGTGTGTTAAGCCGCTGACTGCGGGGTGGCTGCCCTGGCAGATAGTCTGACACATATTAGCTTGTATTGGCTGCAGGTGGTGTTACTCTGCAGAAAGCAGAATGACAAAAAGCTCTGACGGTATCCACAATGAGCAGTTTTATTTGGAGGGGCTGGTCTTTGCTCAAGTTTATGTATCAGAATTAAAGTAATATACGGTGTGGAAAGAGTTGTTATAGCGGTCATATTTTTTTTGCAGCCGTAGGGGAAAGTTGGTTTTCCAGCCTTTTTAAACAAGGATTACTTTTCTATTTTGGTATTTTTAGCAAGTGCTGTGAAGATGTGGCGCTTCTACACAACTTTACAAGAATCTTAAATGACTCCATGTTTACTTCCAACAGATTTTTCTTTTTTTCCCTCATCCACGGTTAGCTCGGTGTAGCTGCCGCTGGAAATATTAAAATCACTATGGTCTATTCCAGGTGGAGGAATTTGAATCTTTTGTTCGTCTTACAGTTGACTGTGAGTTCCCGTTCTGGTCTCCGGCTCGCTGCAGGTCTGCTGATTGAACAATGAGCCATGTGTACGTGCCGAGCGTACCATGAAAAGGGTTGTCCTTGTGTTTTTGCATGCGCAGGTACTCGTCTGTGTGCAGCTTATTGTGTAAAAACCATCAAGTGTGTGTGTGTGCGCATAATTTCTCTGACCAGCTTGTAAACCAAAGATCAAATTTGAATTTTGTTTTTCCTTTTTGTTTTGACACCTCGGCTTGGAGAGAGTAAGAAATGGCGCTCTTTTTAGTTGGTGGTTACAGTGTGAAATCATGCATCTTGGAGCGACGAGCAGATTTCAGTTGCAGGTAGGCGTAGTAGTCGAGGTTCGAAAACACAAATACACACACGGCAACTGAATCTTTTTTTTTTTTTTTTGTGCCACTGCAACATGACGACGTTTCGCTCCGTGACGACATCCACAAGTCACTGTGCTGCAACCTTCCAGCCCGTTACACAAAACATGTTTCTTCTTCTTCTTCTCTCCATCTACCTGCGTGACGTCACAGCGCTCTCACAGATATTCAAACGAGTCCGGCCCTCGGCTCTGAACTGATAAGCCGCGCATTTGAACTCGTCCCGATATAACTTTCGCGCTCTAAAAATAAATGCCGGGTCAAGGAGCGGAGACTCTGGCTGCACCCACACGCATGAGCCTGTCCTGGCCGGCGCAGGAGCGCTCCTGCTGCCGTCCTCTGCGCCTCTCGCTGTCAAGGCCATCTGCCGCGAGGTGCAAATATACCCCCGTGCGCACCGACCAAGGCCCTTTTCCCTCTGCGTTCCCGTCCTGCCGTAACGGCAGCGGCGACCTCGAGTCGACATTGACTGGAACTTTTAATAAACGTCCGGCGCTCGTCTTCCTGTTCAGAAATCGTCTTAAGAATCTTGTGGTGTTGTGTTTTGGTTTTTTTTGTTTCCCTTAACCCGTGCTGAACAGATATCTACCCAAACATTATTGCTATGGGCTTTCCAGCAGAGCGACTCGAAGGCGTGTACAGAAACAATATAGATGACGTAGTACGGTGAGTGATGCTTTGCGCCTTCTTCCGTGACATTGTGTTTGGTAAATTAATAGCATTTTAAGATAATTGAGTTTTATTTTCTGTTGACCCTCTCGACAGGTTTTTGGATTCAAAGCATAAAAACCATTACAAAATCTACAACCTGTGAGTGCTCCCCGTACCGTTTGTCTCTCGTCGAGTTTGTTTACTTAGAAACTTCCTCCTCGTCCTGGCTAACTGCAGTTTGCTTCTTCCCATTTCAGCTGCGCAGAAAGACACTACGATGCTGCCAAATTCAACTGCAGAGGTAGGCTGCTTTACCTCCTCGCCGTAGGACTGAAAAGCTTTTTTTAAAAAAAGTAAAAAAAAAAAAAAAAAAAGATTGACTGTTCTTGCGCTCATCGCTCTCCGCTTCTGTTTTCCACTCGCTCCTTCCCGACACTGCGTGGGCCCGTCGTGTATCAGTTGCACAATACCCGTTTGAAGATCATAACCCCCCTCAGCTGGAGCTAATTAAGCCATTTTGCGAAGACTTGGACCAATGGCTCAGCGAGGACGACAATCACGTGGCGGCTATACACTGTAAGGCCGGCAAGGGCCGCACCGGGGTCATGATCTGCGCCTATCTGCTCCACCGCGGCAAGTTCACGGAGGCCCAGGATGCGCTTGACTTCTACGGGGAAGTGAGGACACGGGACAGGAAGGTGAGAGCTGAGGAGGAGAGGGAGAGAGAGTGTGTGTGTATGACTGGAGACGGATTGCTCAGCCTGGAAAATGTGGGATTTGATTTGCTTTTAATGTACTTTGTACCTTGTTCAATTTTCTAAATCTTACTCCCTTCATACTTCCCGTGTTTCATTCCCTTTTTCCCAATGTTTTGCCGTCCTGTCTTTTTATTTTGTCCTTCCTTCATAGCTTATCTTTCCTCTCTTACTTGTATACTTCTTTCCCGATTCCTTTCTTTCTCCTTTGTCTTTCTGTTGACTGCAGTCCTTTCTCGTTTTTTTCTGCCTTGTTCACCTTATTCCTTTTTGTCCTTCCATCCTAGCTTCTTTCCTTTTGTTGTGTCCTTACGGCCTTTCCTCTGCTCATCCTATCTTCCTTATCTCCTTCTTTCCTTCCTACATTGCGTCCATTTTTCCATCCTTGTGTTCAACATCCCTTCCTTCTTTCCTTGTCTCCTTTTATCTGTCCTCTCATCCTTGTCCCTTCCTGTTATCCATTCTTCTTTCCTAGCATTGTCCCTTCTACACTTCGTCTTCCCTCTTGTTCTTCTTTCTACTTTAAAATGAATGTGAAGGACCGAGAACTCTGGGAATTTGAGTTTGGAGAAGCATCATAATTTTACAAGAAGAAGTTTGCAGAAACTTTGTCATATTCTGGGTCGTGTGCAGCTGAGAATTCAACACTCGCTGCCCGTCTAAAATTACAAATTTGTGTAGATTTCAGCATAAATCCCAATGAGAAGCAAATCGAATTTTAAATCTTCTTAGTCTGTCTCAGAAAGTCACCAGTAAATGTTGTTGCATGTTTTCCAAAGCGTACTCAGGATCCTAAAAGGTGGCATTTGAGCATGTCGTCAGCGTCTAACTCCACATCTCTCCTCCTCCCCCGACGCAACGGGTGTCTTGCAGGGGGTGACGATCCCGAGCCAGCGCCGATACGTGTACTACTACAACTACCTGTTAAAGAACCAGCTGGAGTACAAGCCGGTGGCGCTGCTGTTCCACAAGATGGTCTTCGAGACTCTCCCCATGTTCAGCGGGGGCACCTGCAGTGAGTCAAGTTCATGTTTGAATTCAGCTCCGAACCAGGGTGTAGGCATGCATGCTGCCGTTCAGAATGGAGAGAGAGTGACTCAGACTCGGGGCTCACCCACGCTGCGGCGTAGCGCCGTGGAGGACAGCAGCTCCTCCTCGGTCGTCCGGTGTGCCGGTAGTTTTAGAAATGACCCGCGGCTCAAATCGGTCGCCTTGTTTTTGGACTTTTGGCAGAAAAGTGCAGCTTAATGTTTGTTCACCTCTTTGTTCAAAAGCAACGTCAACACGTTGCCTAGGATCTGTAGAGTCGGAGCTTTTCCGCAGCCAAACGTTGTGGAAGTGTCTCGGAGTTTTCTCGGGCTGTACGGAGACTGTAGTAAACGCAGCGCTGCTCCTCCCACACCTGTTGCTGCTTACTGCCGTTCAACTTACTCAAAGACTGCCACTTTTTTTTTTCTTTCTTGCTTGAAAGACAAAAGCTTTCTGAAAAAACATTTGGCAAAAAAAAAAAATACTCAGCAGCATTGGCATGGAAACTAAAGCTTGCTTTAAAACTGCAGTAAAAATATTAATTATACATTTTCTAAATTATGTAAAAAAAAAAAAAAAAGTTAGAAGAATCCAAATATAATATTGATATGATGGTAATAAATATTGCCAATACTCTTTATTTAAAAATAATCTGTCCTAATAATTTTGCTGCAGTATAGATAAGTGTTGCTTTTTTTCCCTTTTGATTCATTTGCACTAATTAATTCAAATTGTTTTTGTTTTTTTTTGTTTTTTTTAATTGATTTTAAATCATTTAAAAATGTTCTCATAGCAGCCGATGCCTACCTGTGTTCTTGTCTTTTGGCTTTCTGTGCTCGGTCGTAGGAGGAATTAGAGCGTCCACTGTTTAATCACGGCACTGGGGAAGTAAACGCCGCCGCCGCTCACAAATAAACAAAGCTTTCACATTAGCGAGATCAGCCAGGCTTTTTACTCCAGTAAAGTCCGCCAGGAAGTAGCTCAAAGTTGGAAGAGGAATAGAAAACGTTTTTGTCTCCAATTTTGTTTTGCATACAATGGCCGGCCACGCGGCTCTTAATAACTCAGTTATCAGTTTGTGGCAGTTATCTGTATTGACACATCACTGCGTGTTTGCGCTGAGCACAGAGCGATATGCCCGTTGTAAAACGGCGCGTCTACGCCAACGTTTACACTCGTAGTCGCCTGTTTCTGCCGCCAAGTCGAACGCCGCCTAACGCTTCCTATTTATTTAGTTGTTTTTTTTGTTTGTTTTTTTTTATGTGCTGTTTAGTGACACTCCATGCTCTTGAGGATGTTTATAGAAACAATGAAATAATTCAGTCTATGTGCTCAAAAGTGTGTGTGAGTCACTTGATGCTGAGCTGCTCTTGTGTCTAAATTTGTCCGTTTTCAAGCTGCTGGTCAGAATTAAAAGCCGCTCTTCCTCCTTCAATGTTTGTGGCTTTCTTGCCTTAACGCCGGAACCTGCTCTTCGGCCTTGACTTCATTAATCCTTCTCTTTCCTGCTTTATTCTCCTTTTACTTTAAAACCGAAGCCCTATTCTGAGAAATCTCCTTAAACGTGCAGGAGTTTATTTTCCTCCACCCTCTAGCGAACCAAGTTTTGATAATCTTGTTACAGATAGCTCTCCAAAGACGCATTTAATGATTTTTTTTTTTTAATAGTTGTTTTATTGCAATTATATGAAGTTCCCCCTTTGTGTTGCTTCCCCTTTTGTGTATCTCACCCCGATTGACGTCTTTTCAGAACTGTAAGACGCACACATTCCTGTGAAGCTGCACACATGTATGTTTAGGAAAAGTTACCCTGATGCAAACATGTGAATATTTGTGTGGAGCTCTTGTGTTTATGCCTGCTGTGCTGTGAAGCCCCTGACCAGCCAGCCAGGCCCTGCTTGTGATAATTTCCTTCTTTCTCTCTAAGGGGACAGTACCGTTAAAAACAGGAGCGAGCCGACCCCTCAGGGCTTCAAGAAAGGGAATTGGCATTGGGGTAAATGAGCCTTTCATCCATTATTATTATTTCACTCATTTGCTTTTATACGGCCCCAGAGACGCACCAGGCCGGAGCAGTCTAAGGTAGACATGTTGCCTGGCAGGGATAGAATAGAGCTTTAAGAGACGCATAAAAAAATAAAAATCATTTCCAGCACCCCCACCCCACCCTGACAGGAACCGGAGAGGGTCAAAATTGGTCAAAGTGCAAAGTGTTGCGCTCGTCTAAAACTTAAACCATATCTGTCAGAATAGGGTTCCATGTCTCTTATTCTGGCTCTTTTTTTTATTTATATATATAACATTTGTGGTCTGTTACTTACCTTTTCTTCTCTAGTTTTTATTTTTTTTACATTAAACTGTCACTTTTGGGACTCACATGGTGAGGGGGAGGTGGTGGTGTGCTGTGTCTTTTGTCCAGCTTGTTTAATAACAGTGGTAATGTCCTGTCCTGCTGTCCCGATTCACTCCCTGCTTCTCCTCCCCTCCCTCATCTCTCACATCATAACCTCTTGTTGCTTTGTCTCAAATTCTTTTCTTTTTTTTTTTGTTTTTCTAATTTTTCCATTGTATATCTCGCCCCCTCAACCCTCTGGCAACATCACCGCTCTTTCCGCAGATCCGCAGTTTGTCGTATACCAACTCAAAGTGAAGATCCACACGTCGAACCCGGCTCACACCAGAAGGGAGGACAAGCACATGATATTCGAATTCCCCCAGCCGCTGCCCGTTTGTGGCGACATCAAAGTGGAGTTCTTCCACAAACAAAATAAGATGATGAAGAAGGTTAGTTTGCTGGGCTTTTTCTTTTTTTTTTTTTCTTTTTTTTTTAATGTCTTGTACTTTCACAAAGCTTGATGAAAGATCAGAAGTAGGTCTTCATCAGCTCTCTCCTCTAGGCTTTCTGTAAAACTGTAGGATTTATTGACGATAAGAAACACAAAGAGAGAATTCATTAAAAACCAAGATTTGTGGCCAATTTCCAGCTATTGAGCTTTAACCGATTGCTCTTTTAGTAATACGACGTTCAAAATATTGATTTGCAGCCTCCCTGTTGTGAGCCTCAACAGTTGTTACGGTAACATGCTAAATGGTGTGTGAGAGCTGGAAAACAGAGTTTTACCCTTGTAAAACCGAATCGTTAGGATTTGGCATTTTGCTCTGTCTTTGGGATCCTTAATTATCATTGAAGGTGGTCGGTAAGAGAGCATCAAGAATATTAAAACACCGTATCTCAAAGTGAACCATGTCTTTCAAAGCTCTGTCTAGTTGAAGCTTCATTTTTAAGTGAGACGGGGAAGATATTCTTGAGTTTTCAGGATGTATGACAGTCAGCTAGCAACTAATAATCAGATTGGCAAACTACACTTAAGTATTGATTAACCTTCCACCACAGTTTTGCAACCTTACAGGAACTGCCTGAAAAGAAGCTGCTAGCGATGCTAAACTTGCCTTTTGCTTCAGAGCTTCCTCTTAGACTTCGCTGAAGGTCTATTTCATTGTTTCGTAGGGATGAAGCAATATGAATATTTGTCCCACTATTGATATCCAATTTTAAAATTACTCTTAACGGCTGATAACTTGTTTATATTCTTCATTTTTGACAGTTAAACACCCCATAATCCTTTTCCAGCATCACTGTCACATGACTGAACAAATACAACACCTGAAGCACAAACTGCTTAGCATGTAAACATGCTAATAACGGCCCAGTTTTAGACGTTAAAAAATGACTAATATTGGCCGATAAAGATGTTGATACTGACATATTGTGCATCTCTAGTGTTTAGGGAACCTGGACTGCGGTTGCGTACCTCCTAGTTTTGGCATTTAATTAAAAATGGGAGACAATTTTATATAAACAGGTCAAACTTGGTCTGAATTAGTTTGATTTGTGAAACTTTCACCAGAGAATAGATATCCTTAACTCCTGATTTTCATATTTGCCACATTCTGTGGTAAAGATGAAAAGGAGTATGACTTCTGTAACAGGTTCAGACCTCCTGGCATCTGCTGAAGTTTTTTCCTGGTTAATTGTCAAATTAGTTTTCCGCAGTTTGGTATGAATTGTGTTATAATCAAAACTGTTAGTCTTGGCTCCGAATAACATCTCGAATACTAAAGAATCGGCGGTGCTTACGTACGCTGCGTTCACTGGTCAGTTTTTAGCTTTCCGAACAACCAGAGAAGCCAAAAAGCTTCCGATTCCGGCCCCCGACCAGTTTCTCCCTAAATCTGTCCAAAATCCTTCTTGGCTCACCTATTTCTCCTTGCCGTCTTTCTCTTCCGTCAGGACAAAATGTTCCACTTCTGGGTGAACACATTCTTCATTCCTGGACCAGACGAGAGCGGGGAAAAGATGGAGAACGGGGCGGTGAACAACGTGGAGAGCCAGCAAGGAGCGCCGGGCCTGGGCCTGGGCCTGGGCCAAGGCCAGGTCCAGGCCCAGGTCCAGGGCCAGGTCCAGGCCCAGCCGCAGGGCGCCGAGACCAGGGACGGCTGCAGGGAAGGCGACAGGGACTACCTCATCCTGACGCTCACAAAGAACGATTTAGACAAGGCTAACAAAGACAAAGCCAACCGCTACTTCTCACCAAACTTCAAGGTAAGCAGGGACGGGAAGCCGTTTTGGGTTTGTCGTCCGCCGGAGAATTGAACCCGTTTAACCGAAGCTGTTCTCGATTTCCAGGTGAAGTTGTATTTTACGAAAACCGTGGAGGAGCCTTCAAACTCCGAGGCTAGCACTTCGACGTCCGTCACCCCAGACGTTAGCGACAATGAGCCAGACCATTATCGATACTCTGACACCACTGACTCTGATCCGGAAAATGAACCTTTTGATGAAGAGCAACACACGCAAATCACAAAAGTGTGAACTCTTTTAAAGCAGGAAAAGAAGAAATTATACACCTGAATTAAAAAAAAAAGGAGAAAACTTGAATATAAACTCAAAAGAAGAACCTTTGTCCCTTTCCCTCCCCCAGACGGCAATAGAATATCATGTCGAATGCCAATTTTAGGGAAAAAAAAAAAGATAAATATCCTGACCAATATATTGTTTCTGTTTTTATTTTATTTTCTTTTTTTTTTTTTTCCTTTTTGGCACGGCAATGTACCATGTGCGAGGTATTGACACTGTTGCCCCGTGGGAAAAGGTGCTGTAGCTATAAAGATGTGTTTATATATATATACATATATATATATATGTATATACATATATATACATGCATATATAAACAAACTTTTTTTGTGTCAAAGACAATGGAAAGAGTACCACAATCAGGAGACGGGAGTTGAAGTGTGGGAGAAGTTGGAATGAAATACTAGAACTAGAACTATGCTGCTCCTTCTCCTGTCTAAACCAAGGCCAGTGCTGCAGTCACTTTGTTTCACTCCCTCTCTCTTCTTCTCCCTCCCTCCCTTCCCGCCTTTTTTCCCCCTCCCTCCTCTCATCTTTTGCTCTTCCCTCCTATCCTCCTTCCTTATATTCCTTTACTGTGAATGCTTCTTGTGCTCTTTGCAGGCTGTCTCATGTGACTTTTGGCCTTTGTGCAGTGCAAACTGCATGCAGGCAGTGGGTTGGGGGTGGGGCGGGGTGGGGAGGGTCGTAGGGGGGGTGGGGTTTGGGGGAGGGTGGGGGTTTGCGAAGAGGCTGTGATGATGTCTAAAGCATTGCCATTCCTGTTCCCACTGTGTATACGTTAAATTATGCAGAACAAGGCATCCCATGTAATTGTTAATGTTTTTTTTATCCTAAGATAATAAAAATATAATACACAAAACAGCAGGGAGACCGGAATGTGTTTGCAATAATGTCAACACTACATTATTATTATTATTATTTTTTTTTTTTGCATGTATTGAAATTGGAGTCCATCCCAAATAAATGTATGCAATGTTGTCATTTCTTACAGAATCCAGCCTTAAGATGCATCTCCCCAGTGTTTGAATCGTGCGTAGAAAATGCCTCAGCAGCTTTTTGTCTTTTTTTTTTTTTTTTTTCCTCCTCCTTTCAGCTCCCCTACTAATATAAATGGATGCGGTCGGCTTGCCGGTCGCCGGTCCGAGTGATCGTTGCGAGCGACAGCAACCCAAGACCGCGTAGCCCACGCTGTTAAACGTGGGTAAGTTGGAACATGCGCAACAAGTCGGGGGAGGAAAATGAGCACCGGCGAGGGGAAATATGCTGCAAAGCATGTTGTCGTTGCAGCTGTTCGAGGTGCACTTACAGTAACTTCCTGCTTTAAAAGGTCAGGGCCGCAAATAGTCGGGACTCAAGGTGGGGAACTGACGGAAGGATTGTTATTCAAAGTTCAGCTGAAGGGCCTGTTTTGTCTGTATTATTAAGCTGTACTGGGGCTGGTGTTTGAATTCAAAATTCAATCAGATTTTCTGACATATTTTGGAGCTGAAAGAAGCTTGACCTCATGCTAAACCAGGATGCTTGCGGAATGGAGAAAAGGAAGGAAAGTGAGTCCATCCCGAGAGGAGGGGAGAAGCCTTGGATAGGCTAGCCGGCTCCACTAGCCTACCCCAAAGAAAAAGTAACAGGATTAGCAGCCATGTTCATGTGATGGGAGCGCGAGACCCTGGAGAAAGCATGACCCAAAAGCCGCCTGATAAAATAAAGTATGAATTAAACCTATATATTAATAAAGAAAAAAAAAAAAAAACGTTCCACCCCTTGAGGCTGCTGGCACATAATCCCCACCCCACCCTCTGCCTCCTCGGCCCGGTCGAGTTGATAGAGACATCAAAGCTAACCAACACGGTGTCAAATGAGACGGGCAGCAAGTCGCAGGGGCCCGGCTGTAATTGGCTGAACTGAGAAGGAGGGTGAGACTGGTAGATTAATAATGAATGCGCTGTGCTGGGCTCAGGGAGAGGGAGAGAGAGGCCTCTGCTCTCCACAGGCAGATGTGCCAGAGTTTCAGAGGCGATGTGTTCTTCCTCGTCACGTACAGAAACTCCTCAGCAGCACAAGTTTCATGCCTGGACTCCTGGCTGCTTTAAAACGGGTTACGTCTTCTGACATGGGACAAAAGTGCACTTTATTTTTAGCTATAGTGATGAACATCAAAGGAAAGTAAAACTCTATTTTAAAATTTTTAAAAGTGCGTAATGAGACCCAGACCATAGAAAAACGCTTCTCGTTCAGTTGTGAGTTATTGATGTGTGCAATTGGGCTCCCTACCCAGAGTGTCATCAAATTGAGGGGTGGCACAAGCACAAATCAAAGATAAATTTTCTGTTTTTAAGCACCGATTCTGATTCAACATCTTAGACTCGGTGTTAATCAAAAGGCTGTTTCACTTTTCAAGGAGAGCATTTGGTCACTATTCATATCGCAAAACATACTGAATTATTCCACTCAAGAGTCATTGAATATTTATTGTGTGAAAACTCTTCATAGGATCACTTTAGATTGGGGGAAGTGCTAAGACTGGTAAAACTTGGACTAAATTATTGTACATTCATTATTGAATCTCTGAAACCTTCATATAGAAATGAAGAGAGGGTTATTCATCTGAGCGGCATTTATACAAAGACGATTTGAGTAGTGCAAATTAATAAATATTTGTATTAATTCAAGTTATGTGATAATTTGATTGCATGCAAAGTATGAAAAGGGACACTTAAGCAGCTTGAAAGTTAATGGTTTATCAGAGCTTCCATGGCAGCACTGTCACTTCTCTACAGCAATTTCCTCAAACGTGAAACATGCCGTTATACATTTTTACATTTATAAGATAAGATGGGAATTTGCTGATGAGCCTAATCAGATTCCACGGTGAAGTTGTGCCAATGCATCCGGAGCTTGATCCCCTGGTATAAAGTCGGAAGTTGTTTTTATTCCCTGTGTTACACAAACCTGTGTGAAACATACCTAAAAATGTGTTTGTCTTTCTATTAGCTTGAGAAGACAAAAAAAAAAAAAACCTCAGTTCTTTGACCTCATCTGGCTTTTTACCGGCTTGCCTTTTTTCATGTCTGCTTGCAAATTTTACCATAAATTATTAATCGTGTTGAAATCTGGACCGTTCTCAGGCCATCCAGTGGAGCTCATCTATATTTTCTGAAGAAATGCTTTCTCACTCAGTTTATGTCCCAGACAAATGACTTCATCACCAAGTTTTTTCAGGCTAATGGACTGAAAAAAAAAAAACATTCCTAAAATTCCCCTTAAATCCATACAAAGACCATGACTTAAAAGGTGGACAGAGTTTTTTGTTTGTTTTGTTTTGTCAGGTTGCGACAGGTAAACTATCAAATGAATAGACCTCTTTTGCCTCTGTTTTTACCACCTGTATTTAATTTACATATTGGTATAAACCATCCAAACATGGAGCCCTTTCTCATAGAAGTTATTTTGATAAGTCGCTAACAGAAAAGCACAGACGATGCAAATATTTTTTGATCCAGTTTCCATTAAGCTGGTGCATCTCATTTGTCTATCTTGCGCCTCCTCATCTGCTCTTCTGATGTTAGTGAAAATGCAACATGGGAGCTATCTTAGTTCCCAAATTATTAAATCCACATTCTTTTTTTCCCCTTTTTTTTTTACAATTTGATCCTGTAAGGATATCTCATGTAATATTAAAGCAACACCAGGTTAAGAGGCCCTGCTTCAAAGCCCTGCTTCCTCTCTGTTCGTTTTTGCCCTCGTTTTTCTCTGTTAGCTGCCTGGGTCTGAGACGCCGCAGAGGAATTTTAGGATGTGCAATTAGGGAAATGAGATAAGAGGAGCATCTCTGTAAGCTTTGACACAGAGCAAGAAAGCAAAAGAATCCCTAAGTGACCTCATCTGAATCAGACCCAACGTTATTCTTTTAGTAAATAAAGCTTTTAGACGTTTTATGTAACAAGCAAAGTTTAATGTATTTTATTGGGATCTTATCTTCCAGGCTGGTGTGTGTTGAGACTGATTTTTTTTCTTTTTTTTTATCTAATCTCAAGCGATTTTAAAGTATTGTCACAAATTCTTAATATAATTTAGGTCTGGACTTTCTCTGGGCCATTCTAACACATTAAAATGAAAGCGCTTCTCCGCCAGCTGTCTTTAACTCCATTCAGCTTCCCATCAGTCCTGACCCATTTCTATATCGTTGCTGGAAAAAATAAAATAAAATAAAATAAAGCATACCCACAGCATGATGCTGCCACCATATTATTTCAAGGGTATGCTCGGGGTGCGGCCCAAAATAAATACATGTTCTAACAGTGTAGCTCTTGCTCTCTCTACATGAAGCCTTTCTTGCCTATGAGGAGAGAACATATAAAGTGAGTATTCATTTCTCCTTGAAGGCATGAAAACCCCATTCATGGTCAGCGAATCAGACTTTGCAAAAGAGAACCACTCACACTAAAACACAAAGGGATTTAAGTACAGTATTATGGCCAAATGAGGTGATGTTGGTGGTGGGTCAGTTTGGCCTACAAACACAAGATAAGCCATGGCTGGTAACCCCATTTCCCCTCCCATCTGTTGGTAGCAGTTGTAGAACATGGCTGCACTCACCAGGACCTGGCAACCCACCCCCACCGACCCCCTCCACCCCAACCCGCCACCCCGCCCGAGCCCTGTTTCTCTGGCTCACCGCACAGCTGTGTTGCGTTTGGATTAGGCCAAGAATAAAACAGGAAGTAGAAATTAAACAAAAGCTCACTCACACACACACACACACACACACACACACACACACACACACATACACGGACACGCGCACAGGCTCCGTAAGTTACCAAACGACTCGGCAGCAGCACGAGTGACAGCCTGTGGAAAAAGAAAAAGAAATAAAAAAGAAATGCACACCCCCACACGTGTGGACCAGGACTCTCACAGATACACACAGTATATATACACCGGGGCAGCAATAAAGTCAGGCTCTGCCTCCAACACACTAACACGAGCCCAGGCGGGACCACAGGCATATCATTTCTCTGTGCCCACACATATGATGATCTTTTTACATGCTAACTGCTCTCCTCCTCCTCTTCATGGTGGTCTGCTGCAGCCACCGCCGAGGGAAAACTCACTCCTACTTACCAGCGTAATGATCCTAATGTGAGAGCATTTTAATCAAGAGGAGACAGGCAAACATCGCAATGGACATAAAAAGTGGACAGCCTCCCCTCCTCCCCCAAGTTGTGTTATGTGAGATTTTAACCATTATAAACATTCCCAAAAATACAACATGTAACATGTATTCCTGGTAACTGGAGCACAAACTAATATGTTAAAGGAAAAGTGTTAAAAAAGAAAAACAGGTGACATGATTTACAGTAGTTACATAAGTGAGCCCAACTTTAAAGTAATGCTTTGTTGAAGCACAGATTTATTTTTGAAGCATTTAGTCTTCTGAAGTTCAAACCAGCTGTTAGTTATAGTAAATCTGATCATTGGAGTCTTGCTGGTAGTATTTATTTTACCTGGTATTTGCATGCTTTAGTTACACAGGATCAAATTTGTCTCTTTGTTCAAAGCCTATCAGTCAGAAAAACAATGCAAAAGAATAAAAATTAACATCATATACATCTCAGTAATAATGACAATTGAAAAAAAAGCACATATTGTATTCAGTAAGTTAGAATATGTGTTTTTATTTGTCAAAAAGTTCTTTTTGAAAATAACCTTCAACAAGGTGTTAAATATACTTCTTTTTTTTACTAAGGCCTCTCTTCAGTATAAAATATGTTTTTTTTTGTCATTGTCTTACATATTACTGAATGACATATTTTTATTATCTGTAAGTAGAAAATCATCATAAAACAGAAAAACAGGCTTTCAAGCATCCATCTGTTTTTAATTCGTCTATATAATGTGCTTCACCTAAGTGATAAAATTCCTGGATTAAATTGGTTTATCAGAAATACTCTAATTTATTGAATGGACCAATAGACATTACCAAACTGACATTTCTATAAAACTGAAAAAGGACAGGAACCGATCAGGGAGACTTTTTAAAAGTAACACAAAATGAACTGATTGTCTACAATTTCCTGTCTTCTCCACTTCTTGGATAATTGAGTCAGGTGGCAAAGCATGAGTCCTTTCCTCCCAAGAAAACATCCAGGTCTGACTAACATTTCCCAAAACCTCACAGGAGAACGTTTAATGGTCTAATGGTGCGAAACTGGGCCTGGAGCCACGATTTTAAAACATATGGTTGGCACTAAAACAACGTGAATCACCAGAAGAACACCAGACCCACAATGAAACACGGTGGTGGCAGCAACATGCTTTGGGATTACTGTTCGGCGGACAGAAATTAGGTTATTGATGGATGAAGTGACAGCCTATTCAAACCCTCAAGCGCTCTGGAGTCCAAAAGTACATCCAAGTCAGAAGAATGGTTTCGCCTTAAGAAAACAAAAGTTTTGGAATTTGTTTGTTTTTAGTAAATTTTATAAGATGCATATTGAACTAAAGGTGGGAAAACATTTCAAAAAGATTTATGACTGTCTTAGGAATATGTCATTGTGTGTCGGCTTAAGCCTAAAGGACTGGATGAGATGTGGGGTTTTCAGAAGCAGCTTTGATTATCATGTAATCCGTCCTTAAAAGACGACATCCATGCCTACACTTCCGTTGAGGCAGTTTGAAATATTCAGAAATAAGAGTTTTTTAATGTATCTGGGCAGGAAGTCCCTTTGTTGTGAAGTGTAACCGCGAAGATAGCTAAAGATGTCGTTATAGAGCAAATTTAGACATAGACGCGTGTGAACTGGCTGCTTGCTCAAATCCTGTGCAGTTTCTCTTTTTGTGTGTGAATTCACAGGCCGCCGTCGACGGCGCATGGGAACCGCGGCGCAATGAGGAAGTGGAACTGGGCAGGAGAAGGAGGAGATGTTTGGAAACACAAAGCTGTGTGTCGAGTCAGCTTAGCTGGCGACGCCACGAAGCTGATGGAAATCCATCAAAGTGCTTCTCGTCATGAGTTGGACCCACACTTAATGATTGTACGGTAAATGTTTTCATGATATTTTTTCCTGTCAAGACCTGAGTCACCTAATGAGTCACACCAGCTCTCCATCTCTCTCTTTCTCTCTCTCTCTCTCTTTTTTTATGTGGGACGGAGAGCTTTTGTTGACATGGCGATGCCAACTTTGTTTTGTCAGTCTCTGTAAGAGAGGCGCACATGGAAACACTTACTGTACTGTTGACCCCTCCTCTTCCTCAACATACACACGTGTCCAAACACTTTCTGTGTGATCAATGAAGAGCACATATGTGTCCATTGTATAGAATGAAAGCCAACATGCAGAGCCAGAGGCAAGGGGGGACAGAAAACATGGCGGAAGCATATCGCGCTTCAGTTTGAGGTTTTTACATAAATGCAGCCGCCGCAGCAAAGGCTCTCCCACTCCTTCAGGAGTGCTGACATGTGCTCCTGTGACAACCACCGCAGGGCTTTTATGTATCTCAATGTGAAATTTCTGCACACCTGAAAATCCGTGTTCATATGCCAAAGTCTGCACATTTATCAGACTTTACTCTGACAGGCTCTGTTCTCCACCTGACTTTTTACCCTGAAATTTTAGAGCCCAACGTAATCCTTCCCTCGAGCCTCCTCCTCCTCCTCTTCAACGCCTATCCCTCCGCTTTTTCCTCTCTCCCCATCTAGTGTCATGGTGAGGGTAATATGAGGCATATGGCTGCTGATGACAGTCCCTAATCCTCGTGCTGATAACTGATAGTTACCCGCGTGCTCCTCATCCCCGTCTCATCCCCTTTATGCCGAGAACAAGGGAGGAAAGACGCGAGCGCGTCGGCTGATGCTCCCCGCTGAGCCTTCAAGTCCCTGCCGCACTCAGCTGAGAATCATTATCTGAAATGACTGATGTGAGAAGGGGCTGATGGACAAGGCAGATATGAGTGTTTGTGCTGGAGTCAAACTTACTTCAGACTCACGGAGATCCAGAAAGCAGAAGTTGCTTCAGGGTCTTAGAGAGTGCAAGATGTGCCAAACCAAAAAAAAAAAAAGAAAAGAAAGAAGAAGAAACCCACAAACGTGGTATATTTTAGGAGTGTTCAAGGGATTGCATCAGATTTCTTACTCACTCAAGCTCCTGTTGCTTTATTGGGGTTGAGTTTTATTTGGCAATAAATAAACACCCAACAATACGCCCACAAACAGGGATGACAGCCAGCGTTAAACCTTTGGGCTTCCAGTCATTTAAACCGAGTTTATTAGCATATAAACGCAGAGAATACAGACATATATATATATATATAAAAGCTTACTAAGATCCATCTTAAGTAGTAACATATTCTACTCTAATTAAAATAAGATATTTTAGAATAAATCAAACAAGAAATGTTTACCAGCAACAAAAACATCTTATCTGTAGGGCATCGTTGTGTTGGACTGAATTTTTACTTGACCATTAAAAAAACAAACAAAAAAAACATGTCGACTTATCTGAGCCTTTGTTAGGGAAGTCTTGCTAGTACTGAGCTGGGCCGCTTTCAGAATGGTCTTTATTCTTCATGTCAGAAATTCAACACTGTGTCCCAAAACATCCCTTGACTATTTTGGGGACTACGGTGAACTGTGGCATTTAAATAATGCTCATTTGATGCAAACAGAGCCCTGAAATAAACCCTGCATCATTTCACCACCAACCTGAAATGTTGATACTGACCAGATTGATTCGTCCTTTAATCCACGCCCAAGTCTTTCCCCAGGACAGGAAAGTTGCATCTTTCTAATTTTACTGAGCCTTTGTGTGGTGTTGCCTCGGTTTTCTGCTCTTACATAGGAGGCACTCGGCGCGGTTGTCTGCTGCTGTAGCTCATCTACAGAGAAAGCCTTTTGCACACTTTGTTGCAAATGTAAAACCAGACCACATGAGTCCCATATATCAGTAGTTTCTGAATTATTCAGACAAGACTAGCTTTAAAGTCATTTTTATAGTCGGTTTGTACTTCAGTAAGTCATCTTCTGCACATCTGGCTCATTTACTATGTGGGTTAATAGCAAACTGAACAGGTGTACCTAATGAAGCGGCTAGTGAGAGTATTTAAAATAAAAGAATATTGTTGTTGTTGCACAAAAAGTGCATTAAGTAGAGTACAGTATGCGAACAGGCCACACAAAGCTTACAAAAGACACAAGTTATTAGTCTTGATTTCTTCCAAAACTTACAATTAATCTGAACACAAACTCACAGCGACCAGATTCAGTTGAAAAATTACATAGCAGGGGCCCTTTCGTTAAGATAATGTCATAAAAACTTCTGGAATTAAAAAGAGCCCTCCGTCTCGCAAGAGTAATAAATGCAAAAATCACTCAGTGATTCTGGGATTTGCCAGCAGAGTATCTGTCAAAAGTTTGCTAACATTAGCTGCCATTAGGCATTGAAGCCATTAAGACTGTAGAAACAAAACCCCTGAGTGTACTGGAGTGAGCAATTTACTGTAGGTTTTATTGCTTATGAGTTTCACTTCTCATTTGAAACAGAAGGAATGTGTCATGCCTTTTTCTTTTTTTCAGTGTTGCTTTAGAAAGAGTGAGACAGGATATTGGCCTCACACCAGAGAGTTCGGTTTATCCAGATTCAAGGCAAAAGGAGGAAGTACAGAGCTTCTCATTTTTATTGGTCAGCCTGTTAAGTTTGCTTAAAATGCATACACTAAATTTAAAATATATATAAATAGAAATGTAATTGTTAGGTTGAAGATTTTGTGGGAAGGATGTCACCTTTGGTGTAAAACATCAGTACTTTTAACTGCTGAAACCTTGTTCAGGTATTTAAATAATTGTGTGCAAAAATTGGCGATCCTTTCCTAAATATGTCTTGATTCATTTGATTGACTTTGAGTTTTGACTTTTTCATTCAACATATCAGTCATTATAGCAAAATGGAAATTCAAGAAGATATAAGAAACTAAATTTCTGTCAGTAGTGAAAGGGGAAATCCAGCCAAATACTAGAGTGCATCAATGTCTCACCTTGGAAGTTGCCATCATGTAACTTTTTGGAAGATATTCGTACTCTGTAAAATAAAACTAACAATATCACCAAAAAAATAAATATTCATACCAAAAGTCAAATATGGTGGAGATAGCAGGATGGTCTGGAGCTAAGCTTTGACAGCTAATTTGACTTATTCTGATTTTCACTTTCTGAGTTACACTAGGAGAGTCGCTGTCATTTAGTCAAAATACTAATGAAAAGTAGTATTTGAACAACAGAGGGAAAAAAGCTATAAATTCTCCATCATCTTTTTCTTAAGGTAGCTAACTAAGTATTTATGCTAAGTGACGCTAACAAGAAAGCTCTCTCTTAATGTTGGATAGGAAATCTGTAAAATATATCATAGTTTCTGAGCTATTGACGTTTATTTATTTGTTTGTTGCTATGTAATGTAGCCTTGCCTTTTTGCTAAGTAGAGTGAATATAAAGTGCTAGCTGTTCTGCTAGCTGTTTATGCTATATTTACGGGGCTATCAAGAAATTCATTTAGATCTGTACTGGTCAACAGCACACAAAAAATAATTTAAAAAAAAGCTCAAAACTGAAGCTCATTAGTACTACTTATGCAAAGTAAAAAATAAAAAAGTATAAATAAGTGGAAGTAGTAAATTTTGTGTCAAGCTTTACTGTCATGTCTGTGCTAAGCTGGAAACCAATTCCAATTCATCTGCTGAATAAGGAGTAACATAAAAACAACACTTTAACTTCCTTCAACTTTGCCCATCAATGTTGTTTCTGTTATTATATTATGATAGGCTAAAACAAAAACATTCACATAACTCTGTTGGACCGGAAATCAGTGAAAACAGATTTGTAGTTTGTGACAGCTAGTCAGTTTTACTACCTTGTTTATTCAAAACTAACAAGAAACGTTTCCCTTAATTGGTTGCTTTGGATGAGAAAGTGGTAGCCACAGATAGCGCCAGCTGTGGCTCTTTTTCCTGGTAATATCTGGGGGTTTTCATCTCAGACTATTAATAGTTGTTTTTTTCCCCAAACATCTCCAGCAACAAACATCATATGTAAACCAAAAGATTTTTTTTGTTTCCCTCAAATTTGCTTCAGAGAATGGTATGCATTTATCTAAACTATCTGACATACCTGTAAACTTTTCATCTACAAATGTTTATCAGTAAAGCCTTTTTTGCCCTTTTTTTTTTTTTTTTTTTTTTTCAAAATACTGGACTGTGGCTTTGGAGAAGCAGTGGAAATTCCTGGTGTGCGTATGTGCATACTTGTACAAACAAGCGACATACTTTCTGGAGGCCTAGTGGATGTCAGTCACGGCAGTGGGTAAGTGTGGTCCATCCTCTCATTTAGAGCCTGCCAGTCAGCAAGCTACTCAACCAGCCCTGAAACCAGCCAGCCAGAGCTTTTTAAAGGGCCTCTGATTTGACAGAATCCCAAGGGGGGGAGGAGAAAGAGGGGAGGGGATTAGGATTAGCAGCTGTTTCCCCTCAAACAGTTGGAGAAGATACGCTACAGCTACGCCACGCTGATGGTAAATTAATTGATGAATAGAACATGCGTGTGTCGTCTCAGATAATGGGCTAAAGCTCCCCGTTTCTTAAATTGCGACGAAGGTGTCCTTTTCATGAACCCGGCCTTTTGGATTTACTGTCACATATGCTCACTGAGTGGCAGGGAGGGGAGGCGAAAGCATATTGTGGCCGTGAGAAAGGTTCAAAACATCACTTTAATCTGAGCGCACAAAGCCAGCCACAGATTACGGCTCTGCCTCTCAAGTGATTCTGCTGGAGATCCGGTTTAGATGACCCCCTGTAACACCCTCGGAGACAGTGGATTTCACCCCAAACAAACACTGATAGCAGCTATCAGCTGAGTACACACACAGACACACACACACACACACACACGCGCGCGCAGCGAGCGCGCACGCTTGATTCACATCCATGGCATGAGCGTTGGCTTTACTCCCTGCGTCTAAAAAAACACACGCATGCTGTGGCAAATGCTCACAGCCACACACAATAACAGATAGACACACAGGCTTATGTCAGTTTCACTTGCATCCACCTCAGGTTATTAAAGGAGATGAACAAGGTCTGCTGCGTAGCTAACAGGTTTTGTGGCAAAAATTCCCCCTCTTTGACACCGTGAGTGAAAACGGCACTGCCGTGATTCAAAACAGCCGTCCAAGAAAAAAAAATAAGGGGAACGTGAAGCTTAGAGGAGCAGAGGTAGATAGCTCACCTCTTTTGTATTGTTATAAAAATATATCGTTTTTTACTTCACTGCAATCCAACAAATTTAAATATCAAACAAATATAACCTGGGTTCTTTAAATAAGTTTCATTTATTAAAAGGGAAACTGGCCTCCCACTTGTTAAATCATAAATTAACTGTGATTGATCTTTTTTTAATTTGAAAGCTGAGCTTAGTTTCACTAGCCAAAATCACGCTTCGATCTGAAGAAATGAACAAACACGGAACGCATCTATTTGTGTGAATGCAGTTACGAAAACACATCTGAAGCTCTGGGAATCCTGCATGTGCCAGTGACAGCGTTTATCCACACATCAAGAAAACACGGAAAAGCGGTCGGTTTTCCTTGGAGTGGCCTGCAAACCAAAATTATACCAGGAACTCAACGCAAATGCGATGACTAGTCATCTTACTGCTGGTTGAGTTACTTGGTTAATCATCATGCAGGTCACCAAAGAAACAAGAGCAGCTTTGGAAGTAAAGTCATCACTTGCCTCTATTTTTTTCATTGTTCAATGAAGAGAGTGACCAGGCAAAATGGCATCTATGCCAGATTTCCAGGGAATTCCAGATTTGTTTTTTTTTAAAACAAAAAACACACCCAAAAGTCTTCGATTTGTCTAAAGACATCTTAACCTGTCTAAGCCACACGTTTATTTTAGTGTGGCTAAAACAAAAGCAAAGAAGAGTGGGCCAAAACTCTCACAGTAATGGACAATATACACTGCTCAAAAAAATAAAGGGAACACTCAAATAACACATCCTAGATCTGAATGAATGAAATATTCTCATTGAATACTTTGTTCTGTACAAAGTTGAATGTGCTGACAACAAAATCACACAAAACTCATCAATGGAAATCAAATGTATTAACCAATGGAGGCCTGGATTTGGAGCCACACACAAAATTAAAGTGAAATGTTCCCTTTATTTTTTTGAGCAGTATATATATATATATATATATATATATATATATATATATATATATATATATATTATTTATTTATTTTTCTCTAGCAGTGATTGCAAACACTTAATCGCAAGTTATTGTAACCATGGATGAACAAGCCAATTATTACACTTAGGGAGCAATTCAGTTTTTTCTTACATGGCTTTTATTCACTTAGTAATCAAAAATCATTTGAAAACTGTTTTTTGCATTTACTTTGGTTTTCTCTGGCTTTGTTTTTTTTTTTTTTTTTTTGGTGGTTTGAAACATTTAAATGTGACAAAGAAGCAAAAAAGGTAGAAATCTGTAAGGAGGCAAGTACATTTTCCCAACCCTGTACCTCCCAGGGAGTTAATTGCTAGTCTTCTCTGTCACTTATAAAAACAGTCAGGGGCCATAATGTAGGTTTGCAGGGCTCAGCTCTGCTGCAGTCTGGTTTTCCCTGCACATATGAAGTACTCCATCTCCCAAGACTCAATGGCTCTGTATAATTTACAATATTTTTCTTTCAGAAAAAAAGTCACGCATTCATTTTTAATGTGACAAATGAATTATGTAAATTGGATCCACGTTAAGCAAAGACTAAACCTTTGGTAAAACAAAAAAAGAGAGAGAGAGAGAGGCATGGTGTGTGGTGTGACTGGAGAGAGCCAAATTCAGAACTGGGAAAAGGTAAAATAAGTGGAGCGAATTTTTAAGGGGGCTTCACCACGATGCTCTTGAGAGCTGAGGGGATGAGTCAGAAAGGAGATGTCAGTGTCGAGCAAAAAATTATGACGGCAGAAGAAACGGAGCTGCATTCTGTTTGAACTACACCGTTGTATTTGAACTGAGAGACTTCAATTATTACAGTGCTGGGAAGAAAAAGTACTATCTATCTTACAGATTTCTTCTGGTTTTGAAATGGGGGTGTGGGGGGGTAGGGGAGGTTTGTTGCTGTTTTTGTTGCCACACTTAAATATTTTAGATTATCAAATTAATTTTAATGTGAGACAGAGACAACACAAATAAGTTTAGAAAGGATTATTTTATCTTTCTCCTTTGCTGCCGTCAAACCGTTTGCTGAAACTGCTAATGAGTCGCTGGTATCCCAGTGGAGGAATCTTGGCCCCAACTCTTGCTGAATTGTTTTCATTCAACCACACGGGATTTTTTTTTTCTTTTACTATGAATATTGTATTAATTCTATTTGTCCAAACTTTGACTAGGCCAGTCGCTTTCCTATTGCTCAGAGACGGACTTGCTGTCGTGCTGGATCTCGAGTTCATGATCCTGATGACTTAAACGTTCTCCTTTAGGAGTCTCTGGAATCAAAAGCAGAATTCATGGTTCCGTTCATCACGTTTTAGTGAGAAGTTTGACAAAGGAAGGCAGCTATATTTTCACATTTCATTAATACAATCGTCATTTGAAACCTGCTCTTTGTAGTTACTGCTTATCTTTGACTGGTGTACCAATTTGATGATCTGGCAGATTTAAGTGTGACAAAGAGTGAAAAATACCTCTTGTTCGTCCCAGTTAGATGTTTTGGGGGCTCAGGAATAATCGGTTTCTCCCCCTCTGCACGAAGGCCCTTTGTGTTTTCATGCAAAGCCCATCTGGGTAATTTCTACATCTTTTATTGTACAGTTGCAAACCTTAACCACTTGAACCGCATGGAAAATGTCCCCACACCCTCAAATAACGGTTACGTTGGTGAACGTGTGGTGTGTGTGTTAAAGACAACGAGAAAGAGAGTGAGCGCACACCCTGGTGTTTCCTGTCGACATATAAAAGGCCGATGGCTTGGGCGTGCATGTGCACATGAGTACCAATACATGATAATGATATGTGTGCGTACAATTTGAAAAAGCAAATCCATTCGAAGCGCATTTAGAAGCCCAGTCATGAGCCTAACACGGTAGCATCTACTTGTGATGTTATGTGAACTTTGATGCTAATAATAACATAAAAAAACAGAAGTCAAACATTGAAAATAGGTTCAGATTTGTCCAAATTTAATGGACCAAATGACATAAGTGATGACTCATGTAAAGCTAATGACGCAAACAAACCCTTCCCGTGCCATATAAACCCCAGATCACCTTTCTGAAGGATTTCAGCCATGACAAGACGGGTGCATCGGGAGGAAAATGACAAATTGCTGAGGTTTTATGTCAGTTCGTTTCCTCTGTGATTTCGAGAGAGAAAGGGCGGGGGAGGGAGAGAAAGAGAGAGAGGGAGAGAGAGAGAGAGAAAGTATGTGCATATGAATGTAAAACAGAGACAAGAAAGAGGACCTATCTGTACTTGAACGCTCACCACTACCACAAATAAGTGAGCGTGATTCATCACTTCCTTCCTATTAGCATGAATAGTGCAAAAGCAGAGGGTGTAAACCAAACGCTGCAGTTCAGAACGCCGTGCTCTCTGCCCCGCTGCATGCATGCAAGCCTACCACATGTACATCACAACCTGTACTGTGATGTGTGTGGGCATGTAGCGCACTTTCAGATCGTGGTGAAACAAATGCCGCTCCGCTGGCTGGTATTTGTCTTCATGTGAACTTGCAGAATTAGACTACATGGAAAAAAAAGAAAAAAAAAACTCTTAAAAAGCCCTGCTCTCGACCTCTGGTGCCATCTGCCAGTGACAGGGCATAAATGCAAATCAGATCCAGAAACCGTGCCTGCTCCTTCCATTGGAGCAGCCTACAGAAATAAACTGGGTCAGACAGACCAGCTACCAGCTGTGTGTGTGTGTGTGTGTATAATAAGGCACATGCGCCTCTCTTTGTGTGGAGAGACAGCTATATATGTGTGTTGAGAGGAGGGGGTTGAGTTAGCACCAAGGGTTCCTAATGTTCTTATTTGAGATCCTGAACACTTTCCAGCAGCGTAGTGTAAAGACGAACCGGCAGCCCGGCCACTCAGAGCTCCTTTCAGGATGTCAGGCCACAGAGGCACTCCTGGGCTACGTGACTGGCCGAAGGAGCCGGGTGACAAATAAAGGCTCTTATCTGAGGCTGAAATTAGACCACAGTCAGGGCGCAACTGATAGGGAGCGTATTAAACTCTCTCAAAAAAAAAAAAAAAAAAAAGAAAAAAAAAATCTGAACCTCCCGGGAGGGTGATGCAACGCAGAGGCAACACTGGCGTAATGCAGACAGATGCGTCCCCCTCTCTCATATCGCTGCGATGCGTCTGAATTATGAATGAGGCCCCATGCATCTTGTCAATGCAAGAGAGAAAAGGGGGGCTTCGCATTGACTCGTTGCTCTCCATATACTATTTATTTTCTTTAATGCTTTTCTCTTTAACCTCGGCCTCTGCAGGTGGCGAGGAAAGTCTTAAGCCAGAAGCTTCACACACACAAAAAAAAGAAAACCCACACAAAATCGAGCCGCAGTCGTGCATCGCTTTTGTCTGACTGCAGTCAAACACTTACAGATTATCTATAAGTGCGCAAGGCAATAAAAAGCTGATTGGCATTATGTCTAAGGGTTAATTTCTTTGCAGTTGAGTTTAAAGGTTGCAGAAACAAAGGGGCATGACACCACACACACCGAATCCTATCTTTAGTTTTTAGTCTGCTGATGTCAGAATAGGAATTTGGATTAAAAAGCAGGCCTGTCAAGTCTCTTCTCTTCTATGTGATAAACATGCAGCAATATGAGATGAATAATAAATGACTGGACGCCTTTCAGTATCATTTCAAACACGGGCCTATTCTATTTATAAACGACTCAAACATTTCCTTCTCCAGCAAACTTTCTCTGTTTTCTTTCTTTCTTCCTCCAACTGATTTCAGGCACAGATTGTTAATCCAGTCACAAGGGAGGGCCAATGACTCTCATTTCCTGCAGTTTGGTTCTCTTTAACAAAATGACTCCCCACTCCCTGAATTCTCTGAAGTTCCTCTGAGATATCTGCAGCTGCCTGGATGTGTCTCTGTGTCTTTCTCTGGTTTGCATGCGCAGATCATTGTGCTAACGCACCGGCTCAGTGTGCAGGGTGAGGGCATGTGAGCGTGGGGTATGAAAAGTTAGACAGAAAAGTGAACAGAGATGAAAAGGTTAATATTTTCCAGGCTTGTGGGTGGGAGGTGATAGCTTTGTTCATGCCGTGTGGGTAGTTTCTGTGTGTGTGTTTATGTGTGTTTTAGCATTTAGCACCTTGTAGGGATCGTTTTTCTGGCAAATACTACTTTGTGAGGATGTACTGCTCCTTATGGGACCCAACAAAGCCTGAGCCACATAAGAAGAAATGCTGCTTTTGGGTAATGGGTTAAGTTTAGGACTAAGGTTAAGTTTAGTGTAAGGGTTAGACTATAGAAATGAATGGATATTAGGTGGAAGTCAATGCAAAGTCCTTGTGAGGATAGAAAGACTTACTGTGTGTGTGTGTGTGTGTGTGTGTGTGTGTGCGTGTGTGTGTGTGTGTGTGTGTGTGTGTGTGTGTGTGTGTGTGTGTGTGTGTGTGTGTGTGTGTGTGCGTGGGGGTGCGTGTGTGTGTGTGTGTGTGTGTGGGTGTGTGCTTGTGCGTGTGTGTGTCTTTACACATACGCTATTTCCTGTGTGGGTGAATGATGAGAAAACTTTCATGTTACGAATCACTATGGTCTCAGAAAGTGGATTATTTAATGTAAGTAAGAGTGAAATGAGATGTGTGGCCAGTATGTTGGTATGATTGTGGACATTCCTATAACCTTTTCTTTTCTAGTATGGTTTGCTATGCTATACTATAATATGCTACGCTGTACTATACTAGACTACACTATACTACATTATACTACTATACTGTACTATACTACACTGTGCAGCGATACACACAACACTATACTATGGTGTAGTATCCTATGTCGTGCTATACTACACAATACTATAATATGCTATACCATACTATATTATAACATATTATAGTATGCTGTGCTATACTATACTGTGCTGTGACACAAGGTACTACACTATGCTATACAACACTATACTATGATATACGTCACTATTCTATGCTACATTACACTATACAATGTTACACTAAACCATAATATACTATAGTGAGCTATGCTGCATTGTACTACATTACACTGTGCTATACTTCAGTATATTATACTAAACTTCACTCTACTATAAGTCGTTGCTATGCAACACTATGCTACACCACACTACACGGTGTATATTATACTACACCTATAACATACTGTACCATGCTATACTATACTATGCTATATTATACAATACCATTTTATTCTATAGTATACTTTACTATGCTGTACTATACTATACAATTATTTTTTGTACTATCCTATTCTTTTCTATGCTATAAATGGACTCTTGACTGAATTTGATCCCCTGTAGAACAAAATCTAGAATATTTAAAATTGCTAAAAAATGTAATTGGGTAATTCTACACTACACAGAGGCTCTTTGAAACACAGGTTAAATGTAATGCACCTCTCTTTCCATTTGTGAATGCATAAGAAACATTTTTGGTGCTTTTCCAAACATTATGACCACCTTTAAGCAGGAAAACCACAGCTTACACACAGTTAAATCTTGGATTGATTTACTCTATTCTCATAACATATTCTTTAGTGTAATAAAAAGGGGGAATAGGAAGGACTTGCACAGCACACCATTCATGCAAGAACTGCCACTGCAGACAGTAAAAGTGTCATGAATCAACCCTGTGATATACAGGAAATCAAGTTCAGTCTAGAATAATCCAGTCCAGGTTTTACTATTCTAAGTAGTTAAAATGCTTTATTGTTTTCTGCAAATCTGTGAAGTAATCTCCTCGTATAACGTCATATCAAAAGTTTAGAATCAGATACTGATTCAGCGTCATTACACGGAACTGTGTGTAGTCATATTTGCTTTACATTGCCTGTACCATGCACAACAGAAAGGAAAGTATACTGTCCTTTAATTGAACTTACAAATAAGTAGTGTAAAATCCATGTAGGGTACAGCTGACGGATGTCTTTATTTGCGCGTGTTCTGAATTCTCGTGTTACTCCCTGACAGAATAGTGCCCTGAGCAATGAGCCCACATCAAGATCTGCCTCTGGTGGATGAGGTGTAACGGCAGAAAGTAAGATCTGCAGCTCTTTTCTGATAGTAGAATTGTAAATAAGTTCCTTCTCTTTAGAAAATATCCATCATTTGTACGAATGATGGCTCATAAAGAAATAGACGCATTTTTATTGTTTTTCTGTCTTCTTTTCTTTTACATTCCCTGAATTCCACTACTTGTCAGCCCATTGCCTAAACGTATTCAAAGGAATCTCTTTCATTTAGTAAACCACTAAATTCTCACTTATGAATCATACAGATTAAACTTAAGGGATTAGTCAGTGCTTTTTCTAAACATAATAGGCAACTTTGCAGAGAAACCTGATCTTCATGCACTTTGTTGCCCACAATGTAGAATAAAAAGACAATTTCCTTTCCATTTATTTGGTTCAGTGCTACAGAAATAAAAAAAAAAAAAGGTATCAGACTTGGCAAAACAAATAAATACATTTTAGCACCAACAATATTTTTCAAGAGAACTGTTTGCTGAAAACATGGCAGATGGTCACGTTATGCTACGTTAGAGTGTAGAAAGCAAGTTTCTCTAAACCAAGTTCTCTTACTGTCATGGCTGTAACCTTTCTAATTTGATTTCTTTTTCAATTTTCACCTCACAAGAAATCTCATATGAGAGCTGGCTATTTATCACTGATAATAATGCTGCAGAAGGTTTTTGTAATTTCAAAGCACTGATAACTTTGTTGACTACATTCCACACTTTAAAGTTTAGGCGGCCTCAAGCTTACAGGAATGGCAGCTGGGCATGGAAATAAGAGAGCGGTTGTTTCCAGGGGAGTCTGCGAACGTCCGTTCATATTCTGTTGAATACAAAGGATAAAATGAGTCGGATCAGCGTTGCTTTAGGGCACAGAGGACAGGTAGGATATAGGACATGCAGGGTTTGCATCGGTTCGGCCTTGCCTGCGGGCTCAGCTCAGTCTCCTCACGCTGCTGTTCTGTTCTGATTGGGCCCAAACCGGATGCTTCCAACAACAGTCCTGATAAATCCAGCTCTGAGGGGTTTTTAGCTGGCATTATTCTTCTTTTTCCTCTGGAAACAAGACACCCCAATCTACACTCTTCACCATTGTCTTCCCACCAGACAGCCTAGCGAGTGAATGCTTGTGGCCAAATCCCCCCCCGCCCCTCTTTCAATGTGCAGACGCAGGCTCCGCTGCCCACATATGCTCTGGGCTCTAATTAGGCAGACCGCTGGACGTGTTGCTGGGGGAAATCTCCCTGCAAAGACTTATCATCAAGTGGCAGCTTTTACAGATTTACGTCTTTTCATCTTGTTTATGTGCAAGTGTGTAAGCCCGTGCCGAGGGACGGAAAGACGGGGAGATACACCAGTCGTGTTCGAGGATGCGGAGCAAAGCACACTCCATAAATCTAATGTACAGTATGCCACACAGAGATACGCGAGACTGTATGCAACATGTTGCACAACGCCACTACTGGTAGGGTTACAGAGTGAGCAGCACGCCTCAGATCTAGTGAACTCGCAGAGCTTTCCCATGAGACCTGCGTCATCGACAGCAAGGTTATTTCCTGTAGTTGAAGAGCAGCATGACTCTCTTCCTGTTCTCTATAAGAAGAAGTGTCAGGTCTATTCTTCCAGTCCTACTTTCTTGCACATTGAGTACAGCTTACAAGGCACACAGGACATTTCTAAATGACATACATTTTTCTGCACAACAGTTCCTCCAACAAAGGTAGCTTTCTATAGCAGCACCCAGTGACCACAATAACTGCCTGTAGGTTCGGCAGCTTCAGTTTTGTGCTTGAAAAGCTCGAGTCAAATTCAAAGAAGAAAGAACCTCAAGTGAATACGAGTGCAGGAAGAACTCTTTCACAACGTACCGGTACATGAAATTCCAAATTGACAAATGCGTGAGGGGAGATGTTGCAGTGAGTGCAACTTGTGACAGTGGTGTTGATGTGAAACAATGTGTACAATAAAAACTTGTTACTATGCTTGTTTTTTTTTTTTGTTTTTTTTTTTAGCGAATGTGGTTGTGAGCTAATTAGCAGAAAAAGACAGAGCAGTGTGACTGAGGTTGATTAAATCTCTCAAGGAAACAGCATTAATAAACTTCAGCATGCAGACGGCAGCAGGAGTTCCTTTTCTTTCTTGTTTTTTATTGTTAAAGAGAGGATCTCTTCGTCATATGGATCCCCACACGTTGCTTTGCAACACGGGTCTCTTCCAGAAGCTTCTTCCTGATAACAAAATAATTGTATTCAGTTTTTTTTCTCAGTTTTTTTCCCCCTTCCTCTCCGTCTCAGAGGAACTATTACTCTGCCTTTGGTCTCTGTTTGACCTCAAGCCGATAGGTGGAGCACATTGGCTGTGGTGAAAGCCCGTGGGTTTGCCTCTTCTTGGCCTTGTCACGGTACAGCAGACTAGTGAACTCATTATCTCAGTGTGAGTTGCGTATTCTAAACTTACTAATGCTGTAATAGCAATCCTAGAACACTTTTTTTTTTTTTTTTTTTTTTTTTGCACAAGTAAAACAAGCGGTATTCATGCAGAGTGCCACAGTTGAGTTCGCTTCCTCAGCTGTATGACTTGCATTCTCTTTAGGCTGCTACCAAGAATCTCTGATGTTGTCACAATATTTAAATGCTTAAAAAATTCACAGCTATGTTTCCTGTCAATGCTGGCAAGCCATCTTTGCCCATACGTATCCAAGCAAGCTCAAAACATGATACTGTCTCCATCTTTGTCTTTTTTTTAAAGATAGGACGCAATTCTATCCTTTCTTCCAATCAAGTCACATTTATTTGTATAGAACATTTCAGCAACAAGGCAGTACAAAGTTCAAGAACTATGAAACAAGCAATAAACATTATATTTTGTCAAATGCCATTATCAAACTCAGGTGTACACACATCAAATATGTTGATCAATGTTTCAGTTACTACTAATCAACTAATCAACTCTAAACAGAGTTGCATTTGACTCAGTGGGACTCGGTGTTTCAGCTGTTTTACAGTTTTCTGGAAGTTTGTTCCACATTTGTGCTGGTAGAAGCTGAATGCTGCATCTCCATGTTTGGTTCTGGTTGTGGGGATGCAGAGCAGACCAGAACCAGAAGACCTGAGCAGTCCGGAAGTGTGATAATACAATAACAACAAGCTTTTAAAGGAGTAGCATTATGTATTTTCCAGGCACATAGTGCCATTTAATAAACAATCAAGCAACTATGTGCTATGCTATGTGAAAATCTCAGCGATTTTCACATATTGATATTAGAAGTACTTTTCTAGGTGAAGATGGATCCGTTTAGTAAACAAAATTGTTATTTTCTTATTTTGAAAAGGAAGTGATGTTATTTGCATCTTTTAAAGTATATTTAATATTGTACAAAAAATTCTTCAATGGTTAAATGAAAAGTCTCTAGAAAGTACCAGTTTTTTAAATCAAATTAATCAATTAATTGTCAAAATAATTACTAGAATAATCAATCAGTAAAATATTTGTTAGTTGCCGCCCTACTTGTAACACTATATAAATAACCAATCAATCAATCAATCAGTCATGCTTTATTAATCACAAAGAACAATTACATTAACTAACTAGGATGTTTCACATGTTTTTCTATGGAGAACATTTTTCTTATTCCTGTTGACATTTAAGGATTTAATATGCTGTCTTAGGTCATATTAGTGAAAATAGATCATTCTACTAGATTCGTTAACTTTTAAGCTATTCATTAATTCCTCTGGCTTGTATTGTATCGCCGACGATAGTTTATGACAGTGGTAGGAGTTCGTCCCTCAGTCAGTGAACTGATCCGATTCCCCCTCTGTCTGCCTCTGCGGTTGTGTCCCTGGGCAAACCACTTCACCCGCCTTGCCTGCTGGTGGCGCCAGTGCATGGTACCCTCGCTCCTGTCAGAGTGGCTCCAGGGCATCTGTGGCTAAGGATAATGCAACTCTCTTAGCAAGCTTTAATGAAATGGAGATGAAGTTTCCTGCTTACAGCCAGTCGGAGATGGAAATGTTTACATTACTGGTTGCTTTGGCCTTTTGCTACTCTGCACCTGACTTCTTGTTCAGGTTCGAAATGCAGCCACCTGCCATTTATGCCTCACAATCAACTATACATCAATACATCAGTTGTAATTGCTTTTACGACTACCAACTGAGTAATTGTTTTTTATACTCTACCCAAACTATTTTGTAGAAAAATGCGATCATGTGAGTAACCAATCGGAGACAAATTGTGAAACCATTTGCCTTACACTATCGGTTAAGGTGAAAGAACATTCATGTGACCTTACTGAGCTGCTGTTCTTCTATAAATTATACTTTTTTATGATTTTATATGCTAATTGTTTGCCATTTGGCTGTAGATGATTTGCTAACTAGTTAATATGCCACCTTTCTCATTGTAAATAACACACACTCTGCAAGTAAACATGAAGCAGAGCTTGTAAAAACTGCTGTGACACCAGTGAGACTTGTAGTCTTTTGTACCGCAATTTGCTTCATACTGAGGGCCTGAACTCTCTGCTGTTGAGAAACGATTGTTTCCTGGAGGTGTGCACTGTGTTGAGGTTTTAAATTTTACCCAATCGCTAATGTACGTAATGCGCCATGAGGAGCTTACCAGAAGTTGCCTGCACTGTGAACAACCTTCCTTCACTGTGAAGAGAGAAGTGCCCATCCGAACGAGGCGGCTGTTAATATCAGTTCAGATCTTTGAAGCGTGGCCCAGACGGACTGAACGGCTTTGTTTACTCCCTCTGCTGCCATTGCTAAAGCTACGGGCAGATTGCAATTCCAAACCAACGTAGAAAATCAAAGTCATTGTTCACAACTTTTCCTTCTGTTCGCTGATTGGTCTGATCAAATATCTACCAGAGACAGACAATCCGAGTCAAGAGGAGAAAGCCCAGAGTGTGCTGGAAATGATTTTTTGTGTGTGTGTGTGTGTGTGTGTGTGTAATTGCACAGGAAAGCTCTATTGAGACTGGATCTTGAAACATCTTTTTTTTTGTTTAAATATTTTCAACCTTTGTTGCTTTCCCATTGGAAAAAAAGAGAACTTCATCATAATTGTCTTATAACACTTGAGAGGGTTCCTTTGTTCTCTCCAAGACAGCTTTATGGTCAGTGAAGGCAGTGGAAGTGATGCAAAAACATGCAAATCATGTGAGTTCTCCTCTAATTTAGGAATATTTCCCACATGGAAACTTTCCTTCAACTATTCAGCTTAGTAAATAAATTCTCCATCTAATGAGGTCCACTATGTCATTTCAATAATATCACGAATCACTAAAACATGCTGATTCAATATTCATTTATACAATATTAATTATATAAAAACATAAATGAACCATGATTATTCTGAACTGTCGTGTTTTCATAGCAATGCAACCTCTTTTGGCTCTTTGCCAATCCATTAGCATTTCAACACGTTCAAAGCTGCAAAGCTTCACAAGAGAAATAATCTGGTTTTAATCCATGTAATCTTTTAAATTCTACCGCCTTTCCTGCAGCCATATCACCAAAGCGCAACAGCACCACCTAGTGGTGGAAGTGAAGTGTAGCGTTTGAAGACGTCTAAACTGGACTTTTTGTTATACAACAAAGCGATTATTTATCTTTTGATTACACAAGGTATTAAATAAAGGCATATTTTAAACACATTTATGTGTTTTAAGGTAAAAGGTTAGCGCATCATTAGACAATGGATGTATTGAATATATAATAAAATTGTTTTCACAAACTAACTTGTCAGTTCAAAGCTGTGTATAATTTTTTTCCCTTTTGCCTGTCCTGGAAAGCATGAATTTATGAGCATCATTTTCTGTCTCTTAAGGTGTATAATAAGTTTTCTTTAAAAAAAAAAAACGCATAGGCCCAAATTTAATCTCGAACAGGTTTTTTAGTTTGAGGATGCGGTCATTCAGTTTGAGTTCTTGTGAAAACCCTGAGTCTGAGCGTGTTTGTTTGGGACTTCCCAAAACACCTCGACTTACTGTTAATTATCATATGAACAACTATCAGAATCGCAAAACGAGCCACTTTTTAACCGGAGAACCTGATATTTACAAAAAGAAAATCAATAAAGCGTCCAAATTGTATATGCTGTCATAAGAGAAAATGACAAAAATAACGTTTTAAAAAACTAAACTTTGTTAAAAAAAAAAAAAAGAAAAAGAAAAAGAAAGCACGAGCTGCCAATAGAAAATGAAAGTTAGAAAAAATATATATGACGTAACACGGGGAAGTTTACGTTCAGTCCGAGTCAACAATGGCGTCCTCACGCAAATTCTCCGAGGTTCTCCTTTTATTTTGTGTCGTCCTTTTTCTAAAGTAAGTAAAGCGACATTTTTACACACATACAGTAGTTTTGTGGATTCATTAAATGTTTTTTTAATTACATGCGGTGTGTGTTCGGTGACACTCGAGGCTGTTATGACCACAACTTGATTTAAAGCCTGTATAGAGTTGAGTAAATTGTAATCGGGATTAAAATCTGGAAAAGAATTGGCTTTTGTCATAAAAGAAGGAACCGAGAAAAGAACATTTTAAAGAAACGAGCTGTTTTCATGTAGCTGTGTTTAAGAAAAGGTGTGGTTCGTCGATCCATAGAGAAGAAGAAGAAGGAAAAAAAAAAGAAGGGCAGCCAAGTTCGCGCAACACACGAGTTTTAAATGAGATTTTTATTGTAACCTGTTGGTAAATAGGGGCGTATTCAATTAAACTACATTACAATAATACAAGATTTGTTTGAATTATTTGTTTTAAGTAATGAACAGAAAGGAAATGAATGATGGGTTTTACTTTCTTTTTCAGTGATGTTTTCCCAGTATCTACCGAACTAAATGTCCGACACTCTTTTCGAGAAAAGCTTCGTGTGAAAAGGCAGGGATGTCAAGATGGCACTTACGAGCACAATGGCATAAACTGCTGTAAATGTGCAGCTGGTAAGTTTTATGAAAAATGTATTGTCTGAAAATATGCAGTCTAAGAAAATACGTTTTTTTTTTTATCTGCAATCTATGGCTTTCTGCCCAAGGTGTTAAAGCGTTGGGGGAACATCTGCCAAAAACAAATACATATTTACTCTGCTAAACAGCTGTATGTTCATGCTGAAGTGGGATTAGGAGCCCCATAGGCTGGCTGTTGATTTCCTGTGCAATTCCTCTAAAAAAAAAAAAAAAATCTTGCTTCCTCCACAGTCTGAGTTTTCTCCCCTTGACTAGGATTGTCTCCGGTAGATTTTTTTTTTTACTGGGCCAATCAGCAAACAGAAGGAGAAGTTGTGAACAATGACGTTGATTGATTCTCTTTTAGAGCCTGCCTGTAGTTTTAGCAGTGGCACCAGAGGAAGTGAACAAAGCCGTTCAGTCCGTGTTGGCCACGCTTCAAATTTTGAATTGATATTAACCATCCACCTCGTTCAGATCAGCACTTAACTCAGTGTTTCTCAACCCTGGTCCTCACCGACCCCCTCTCCTGGATGTCTTAGGTATTTCCCTTCTGCCACACACCTGAATTGTATCTCTGGGTGATTAACAGGCTTCCACAGCATGTGATAGTCATGCAATCATTTGAATCAGCTGTTCTGGAATAGAGGCACATCTAAAACATGCTGAGCAGGGGGGCGGTGAGGACCAGGGTTGAGAAACACTGACTTAACTGTTGGCAGTGAAAGATGGTGGTTTACAGCCCATCTGACCGTCCAAATCCATGCCATGCGTGAAATGTATACAACTGTACAACACCTGTCACTATGGACATAAAAGTGAAAAACAACAACAAAAAATTATGTGAAGAAAAATTACAAAGGGTTTTGTAAATGTTTTACACATCAAAACCTGAAAATGTGACGGGTATTTGTATTCACTCCCCTTCCCTCTTTACTCTTAAATTCAGTGCAACCGCTTATCCTTTATCACCGTTTGTTTTTCTTTACTCTGATTCATGTTTGTTTAAATTGCAGGTCAGAAAGTGGTAGAGCACTGCACTAAAACTGCAAGCTATGGAAAATGTAACTTTTGTGACGGTGGGACTTATAACAGTGAACCCAATTCTAAGGACTCCTGTGAAATCTGCACATCCTGTGGTCCAGAAAACGGTAAAATCCTAGCAGGAGGGCTTTACTTGACAATTTTCTCAGACTAACTGAACAGTGGAGACTAACCGATGAAGTCTGCACTGTCATCCCCTTTTTCTGCACCCACTTATCCTCGCAGGATAGCAGAGGGTGTACCATGGTGGCACACACCACAATGTCAAATTCAAATAAGTTTTTTTTTTTTTTTTTTTTTACTGTGGTTTGTTTTACTGTCAGGAAAAGTCTTTTTTGTTTTGCAAGCACACCAGTGAGTCACACTCTTATCACCTCTACCCACCTGCATTAATGCATCTGGCTGAGACTGAACAAATTAATATTCTTTTATATCAAGAGGATAATTTTCTATTTTTGGTTTTAATTTGATATGTATCCTATAAAAAGTCTCAGATCTATTTATGTTTTCTAATATATTTTTTGAAATGGAACCAGGATAGCTTTGTAAGATCAACAAGCTGTTAATGTCTTGAGTACCTTGATTTTCATATTTTCGCAAATTGTACTTGCAGAATTATTTGTTTATGCAGTTAATGTTTTAGTGATATAAGAAAGAAGAATGAGCTGCTTTTCAATAAAGCAAAAATTGCAGTGAGTCTATTTTCAGCATGGGGGGTTTATGTGTGAAAAGTTCTCAGTTACAACTTTGTTTTGTTCTTTCAGCTAATTTAGAAGTAAAAGAACGCTGCACCGCCATCAATGACACAAAGTGTACATGTAAGGAAGGTTACTACTGCCCCACTAAAGAAGGAACCTGTAAAATCTGCCATCCCTGTACAAGGTAAGCTTGCTTCTGTCGGATCTTTATGCTCAACCATTTATAGAACATTGTTTTTATTAAGTTTCTTGTTAGATCACACGGTACTTGTAGGGATGTGTTGGGCAATCTTAAGACTATTCTGATAAATATAGGTCAGAAAATGAACCCTGACTCATTGGATTTAATTTTTGTAATTTAGTCTGTTTATTGAACGTTCTAAATTACACGGATCCAATAAATAACCATTCAACTTGAAATTGTGATGACAAATAATTATAAATATATTGTTAAATGCATGTAAACATTTAGTTGGACATTTGTATGGAATATATTTTAAATTATGCAACACAATAATTCTTTATGAAGTCATTTATGATAAAGCTGCAAGTATATTATTAAAGAAACGACAAAATGAAACTTAACATATCTAATACCTTTAAAATATTTCATTATCCTGCACAGTTACCAGCTTATTGCATTTCAACTGAAATCTACAACCAAAACCAGCAGCACCTTGCAGTGGATCGGTATTAATCACTGCTGGGTGTAAAAAAACTTGTAAGACAATTAAAAATGCACATTTCAAAATCAGGAAAAACATACGCATCATCAACACACAAAGAATTGCACATAAGCATAGGCACTATGAGACTCTGTGTGCGATAGCCCCATATAGAAATTCACTGCTTCAGATGTTAGTGACTCAAAAACAGTAATGCATAACAAAGTGTAATTGCTTTTATCTAAGTAAAGGAACAGCAAACTTGCAAGTATTCCTACAGCTGCTGGAATAATGTTTCATATTGTTTATTAATAATATAAACTTCTTTTTTATTATTATTTTTGATTTGTAGACTTAGGAAACTAAGTAAGAACATTTCCTTTAACGTAGAAAAAGTGCAGCACCTTCTGATGACCAGTGACCCGGGGTGCACAGGAACATGTGGTTGACCACTTTCTGTTTTATAAAACCAGAGGAAATGTCACTTCCTTCAGCATTTTATTTTATATAATCAAAAGGACTTCAATCCACATGAAGGGTTTAGGATTTTTTATTATAATTATTATTTATTAAAACATTAGTATCCCTTTCTCCTCAGTAACCAGCCCATGTCTAGTGCACACATGAATGAAGTCCAGGCTCTGGAGTTCAGTTATTCTGATAACTCTGAATATATTTGGCAAGCAATTTACGTGGTTTTATTAGTTGAAGAACATTGTAAGAGCATAAGTTTGAAAGCTTTACATTTGGGCTCCTGTTAAACAAAACTTCTTCCACTTGTCCTTAAACTTATTTTGAGGAAAACAAAAAAAAAAAACTGACCTGGTCTACTACTTACTTTAAGATGTGATTCCACCGGCATCAAAGATGCCTGCACACCCACCAGTGATGCAGTGTGCAACGAGGAAAGTCATGGTGAGCTATTGTTGAATTTATTTTACAATGACACATTCAAATTGGTTTATGAAATTTACTTTTACCTCATTTATGAACAGGAGTGGTGTGGAAGAGCTTATGATAAAAGTGTTTTCCTTTTAAGCTTTAACAGGTGGTGAAGTCGCTGGCATTGTGATTGCAGTTCTTGTTGTTGTCGCCGTTGTTGTCGCCGTTGTCGTCATGTTCAGGAAGAAAATTCTGGGTAAGCGTACCTAACCCTCAATACATGTATGCCAGATATTCATTTGGATTTCAGTAAACAGCATTGTTTATCATGCATAACAATAATTCAATCCATTAGTTATTTACAATAACAAATTGTTTTTCTTTCTTTCCTTTTTTTTTTTTTTTTTACTATTTCTAAAGGGTTTTTTAAAAAAGACACACCAAAGCCCTCTGGCCCCGTGGTAAGTTCATTAACTTAGCAACTTTTATATTTTAAGATACTAGGCTTCTGTGTCGTGTTTTCTAGATTCACCTAGAAGACAAAGTTTTAAACGTCTTTCTCTTCTTTAACCTTAAACAAGCTGATCCTTTATGTAGGAGGGACAGGTTCGTTGTCCTAACTACTACCGTGTTTGTGTAACAGTTCTGTGGAATAGCAAATGATTCTGTAGATGTAAGCTAATTAAAAACTAATAATCGCTCTGTGCTTCACAGATTGACCCACTTCTTCCAGGTAAGACAGAATATGTCTCTGTATGATCAATAAATCCGTCGTGTTTTCCTTGGTTGACCTGAGTCACATCTTCCCTGTCTTTTCATCCCAGTGGATTTGGAGCCGCACATAGTGGACGTTGCAGAAATAATCGGCTGGAAAGATATGTGCCAAATTGCACTCATTTGTCAGATGGCAAATTCCATTGAGAATGCAAAACTCAGCCACCACAATGATGGTGAAATGTGGACCCAAGAACTACTGAAAAAATGGATGGAGGCAAAGGGCAGGCCTGCCTCAGTAGAGCTGATCGCGATCCTGCGGAAAATGAGGAAAAACAACAAGGCGGACAAAATCAAAGCCATTCTGTATCCGATGGACTCTCCTACACAATGTAGTTCTGCCTAAATATTTTTAATATTTTATGATGTTAATAAAATGATAGCATGAATTATTTTTGCACAATCAAAAATGTTTACAATCTTGCAAGCTTAGAATGTGTAAAAAGAAAAAAATCTTTATATGAACTTTTAAAAACTTTAAATTTAGCGAATGGACTATCGCAATCTAGATGCTGATCCAGCTGGCGGGAAAATTGTGCTTTATTGTATTTTTGCTTTTTTTAAGTTGCTTCTGCTGACTTTCCGTTAAATTTGTAATTTTTCAAAGAGGTTTACTCTGTATGCACTGAATGAATAAAAAGTTCAAATACGTAAGAGGTCAAAAAATACTTAGCATTTATAGCATGTATTATTTAACTTGTTGGTAACACTTTATTTGCATAAGACTGACATGACACTGTCATAAACATGACATAACACCTGTTAGGAACATGAAGGAGGCTTTACGAATGTCTGACCTGTCATGAAGTGTTGTTCGGTAAATAATGACACTTTTAACGCCAAGTTGCATTAAAAGTGCCAACTTTGCAAGATTTTGTAAATTATAATTTAATGCAAAGTTGGCATTTTTAATGGACTTTCAATGCAACTTTTAGAGCAACTTTGCATTAAAAGTGTCATTATTCACCGAATGACACTTCATCACAACAGTCAAAGACTTTTTTTATGTTCATGACAGGTGTTATGTCATGTTTTTGACACTGTCAAATAAAGTGTTACCAACTTGGTTTTAAAAGATTCAACATATGATGCTCTAGCATTGTTGAATGAGTTTTATTTTGTCTTTCTGTACTCTTTCACCCACTCATTACAGATGTGATCGTCCTTTGTAATTTTATTGCTCTTTAATTTCTGGACATAATTGTTTTTTTTGTTTTGTTTTTTTAGATTTTCTCTTAAAGATGTTGCAAATCTTAAATTCACTTGAAAAAAACAAAAACAAATTCAAGTGGACATTGAGCATCAGTGGTTATATTTTGCTTAATAAAAAGGGGAAAAAAACCAAAGGATAAATGTTTAGTTGTGTTTTGTGGCAGAATATTACATGCAGCCCTGGGAAGGCTTCTACTATAAAAGCTGAATGTGACGTTACTAAATTAAAAATTTCTCTTTGGAAAGCATGGAGTGGCATACAATCAATAGACGACACTTGACAGAGTTCGAAGACACTTGTTTCAGACTAGAAGCCTTGTTATCTCAGCCTAAATGTCTGATTTTTGCATATGGATGTTGCTGTACATGTCTTACTTTTGTTTTAATACCAAGAATAATACATATTTTTTTTCACTATTTTGTCTGAAGATTTGGAAAATTAGTAAATATCCCAAGTGATTGTATCAGTTCTGTGCCTGAAAATGATTCAGATACTGAATAAATAAGCAAAATCAGAAACAGTGTGTTGAAGTTTATCCGGATTAGGTCATATAGCTTCTTGCTCTTTATGGACTGTGATAGATTGTGCTTCATTTAAACCTTTATTGGGAGGAGACAGAAAGAGCTTCCTGCTGTATCAAATTTTCAATATAATTTTGGTTTTCATGCTATTTTAACATCTATACTATTAATTTCAGCGTCAGAAACATCAAAACAACCTATTTGTGTGAATGATCAAAATGTTTTATTATGCCCCTGTTTTCTGTGGATATAAAATACACTATGTTTTGACTAATTTCACAGGTATGACCAGTCTGGGGTATTTATCCACCATTCACTTCTTCTCTCATAATGGAAATGATGTTTGATATTTTGCAGTTTTCCCCTAAAATCATCTCCTATGTTTTTATTCCACATTAAATATTAGACGATTGTTGCTACACTATGCCACACAAAAACAACCCTTGCTTCCTGCTAGCACTCTGAAATGCTTTTTTGCTGAAATGTGCTATAAAATAAAATTTGACAGATTTTGCACCCCGTTTCCAGTCCAGCAACTGCATAGTCATCCAAATGTTTCTCCACATGACAGCACTCTGATATGATCTGAAAGTCTGAGATGTACAGAGTGAAAAGCAATGGTGGGAGTACTGACCCCTGTGGCGCTCCGGACCACCTGGATAGAGATATGCTCCTTAACAATTGCCTCCTGACCTTTTACTTAATTGTATCCAGTGCTGAAGCTCCACCTTGTGGTTCAGAGACGTTTCATTTTTCAGTAAAACAACCACTAAACTAATCCTTGTATGTATGTGTTGGTTTACATTTCTGTAGATCACATGGTTAACTAAAGGTTGTATGATTTTAAAATTTGCAACCACTAAGTTCACATATTTTATCAGGAAAAAAGTTAAAGTCAGAGAACAATATTTTTGGATATTGGGTTAAACGTGGTGCTGCAAAAAAATCCATGAGTACGAAAACATGCAGAAAAGTGTAGCTACTGGGGCTAATTTTAAACTACAGTTGCAGTTGTGCGCCGTTAGGCCGACTGAATAATTTGCGGATTGAAAGTAGTCTTGTCATTGCTCACAAACCCCTAGTTTGGGGCGCAGCAGTGAAATCTGGGCGGTCTGTTTTTTTGTAGCATGGGTGGAGCGCACAGCCAGGAAATGTTGAGAAGAGGAGGCTGAGTGAGAGAAACTGTCCCCGAGTTGTTCGCATGGAGGCTGCTGCTTTTACCGGATGGACTTCATCAACATGAACTTCCACAAGAAGGGCGCGCAGGTAGGTTTGACGACTCCGTTTTTGATAAACATGTTGGTGTCTCTACAACCTTCACTTTAGAGGAAAGTCAGCGTGGGGATGCTGAAACATGCTGTCCAAATTATGCAAGACCTTTTCCCGGGAGTATTTGAGTTGCCCTCTGTTGTTGTAAAACTCCACTTACAGTTTCTGGAGGCACAAAGGTTCATTTGTTCGCCGTTCAGGCTCTCGGTGACTCATTTGGTCTGGAAAAATGTTTGTCTACCCGCCACATTTAGCCCTCTATTTAGTTGCTAAGGCAACAAAGGCGGAGCCGCCAACTGCCAAAATTACGTCACTGTACTCGCACGGTTTCGTTACGTCTTTGTGGAAAAACTCATTTCTTGTGATATTTCACAAACGTACTCTAAAGCGTAATAATAGCTACTTGATTACATTATCTAATAACTCAAGACAATATATTAACTTTAGTAAAGCTACATCTATAGAAATACAGTTAAATATGCAGTAGAATTCCTGCTGTTTTTTTTTTTTTTTTTTTGGTCACATCATGCAGAGTCTGTCTCACTTTCCAAACATTTAACCTTGGTCAAGTGAGGATAAATAATAACCTATATATGTATATTGAGCCACTTGTTTTAACACATTGTTTCCTGTATTGGTAAGAAACAATGTTCTGGTTTAAAGCCCTCAGAAGGAATTGGCACCCCCTCACAAAACATGTGATGTTGTGGTATGCATTTGTACTCTGTCCCCTTTACTCTGATACCCCTCAGTCACATAATTAGTGAATAGAATCCACCTTTATTATCAATGTAAATACAGCTCACCTGTGAAGTCCTGAGGTTCAGCATATAGTCTGGGTATAGAATCTTGACAGAGCATGCTTCAGTGAAGAAAGCATATGGCGCACAACTGCAAACATGTATGATATGGTTATCAACCTAAATTCATTAGTTGGGCAAAGAGAGCATCATTTAACAAACAGCCAGCAGGCCCTGTTGGGAAAACAATTAGTTTAGTCCTCCATGAATCTGGCCTTTATGAGATGGTGAAAAAAAGCACTACAAAATTCCTTTTGTAGTTAACAGGCCCTTTAGGAGACACATGTAGTGACTGGTCAAATGTTTGGCTTTTATGCAAACAGCTAAATGTGATAGAAGTAAACTGCATCTGTCACCCTGATCACACCATCCTCATGGTGAAACATGGCAGTGGCAGCCTCATACTATTGGGGTACTTTTCTTCAACAGGAACAAGAAAGTCTGTTTAGAGTTAATGAGAGACTCATGTCCAAGTTTTTGTAATTCTAGCTGTTCTACTCTCCTCTCTCTGGAAGAAATAACCAAGAATACATGAGAAGGTTTCTAAATATATGAATCTCCTCCACCCCACCCGAAGAATCCGCTTTTTTTTTTTTTTTTTTTTTTTTAAATTCTGCTTCTTTACATGTTGGTCAAAGCAGCCCGCCTTGTTCCGTTGTGATAAGTCATTTACAGTTTATGCCTTATCAAAGATAAGCAGCTAAACTTATTTTTTGTGGTACGTTTTTGTAACAGTGGCTAAACAAAGCTTATCTAATATGCGTTTCATTTGGGGCCTCTTGTCGAATTCACTGCGTGTTTTGATGCAAGTGTTGGAAATATTTCTGGTGAGTAAGTCGTACAAGAACCTCATGGGTTTCTATGGCTTCACATACGCCATTACTGCTGCCATTTTAATCCCTCGAGCCGACAAGAAACAACTCGTGGTGTTCAAGTGAACTCATAGTACGTTCACTTCCCTTTTCTAGTGCACCAAAGGAAGTGTCAAGTTAAAATGTTATCACTTTATGACGTTATGAGGATGTAAGATTGGACGATTCCTTCTAGAATATACCTGCAAGGACTTTGTCGGCAAGTAAATGTTAATTTTTTTGCGTAACAAGGGCATTTTGAACATTATGCACTTGTGTAACATGATATCCTAGGGGTGGCTTATATTAAGCTTTTAGGCTTATGTAATATCCTCTTTCCTATACAGCAGAAATTGAAAAGATAAACTCAATGTGGATGTTTACAAGGAGGGAGTACATGCAGTTTTGAGGGGTGACATTTTCTGAAAGGTTTAATCTTTCTACCTCTCTCTAGCCAAGTGCGATAGTGGATGAGTGTGTCACTCAGCACACAGCGTCTGTTTTTAGTTGTATGGTCTGTTCTTCCTGCAGTGGGTGGAGGGCTTCCTATAAATAACTCTTATAAATTTGTATTGTCTTATATTCATGTGGACTTTTACTAAAAGAAATATTTCTGTTTCTGTTTCAGGATGTGAAATACAGCTGTCTCGATGTCTGCTTGGTGCCTGATCGGGTGTGTTAAACTGCCGATTCAAGATGCAGGGAACCATTGCACGTGTCTGCATGGTGGTGGCCGCTGCCATACTGAATCACCCGTTACTCTTCCCCCATGAAAACACCACGCTGCCGGAGCAAGATGAGGATCTGGTGGCACGGATGCGGGAGCACGAAGAGATGCTGGAGATGGAGCATGCCAGGCTGGAGAAAGAGCTTGCGCAGCTGGACTCCGAGCTGGAGGAGACCCCATCGGATCAAGGTTTCAGTTGGTACTTTTGGAGCGCCGTGTCTTTTGTCATATTCCTTGCCATCGAGATGTGCAGAGCAGATATTGCAGAAGATGAAATTCGTCCAGTTGAGGACGAAGATGTAATATCTGAGACCGTATCCATCCCACCCAGGATGATGGATAAGAATGCCCTGAGGAACTTCTGTGATAAATGCACCTACACTTCGTCCCATGAAAACTGGAAGGTGAGGGAGTTTGTGGAGGGTTTTGCCGACGACCTGCTAGAGTCGCTCCGGAGCATGTGTGACAGGGAGGTGGACATGGAGGTTGGTGATTTCATTGGCGTAGGAAGCATGTTTGAGTCGTGGAAGGTGTGCCAGCCTCTGATGTGTGACCTTTTAGTGCCTTTCACACCTCCTGATCCTCACTCTTTCCTGTACCATCTGTGGTGCAGCTCCTCTAGTGACATTCCACCAGACATGCAGTGTTCTGGCACCATAAAGGTGACCATGTTTGGGGAGGATGAAGAGGCCTGCCTATGTGGTTCTGCCAACCTTGGGGAGGACGTGCTTTGTCTGTTGCATAATAAGAACAAGGTGGTCAAAGTGAACCGCAGCCCAGATGAACTCCTGTGCTCCTCTGGTACACATTTCTTAGCCAAAGATCAAATCATGCGGTGGTTTCAGATTGCTGTCACCAAAGCGTGGGCCGGAATCTCCCACAAATACGACTTTGAGGTCACTTTTCGGAGCCTGGATGCTGCTGGTGCTCTGAAGATCCGGTTCCGTTCTGGAAAAGTCATCGTACTGAACCTCATCCCCGTGGTCCAGCTGGAAGACACGGACGCTTATTTTGTCTCGTACTTTCCGTCAGATCACAACAGTTTCCCAGACCCATACTGGCCTCTCTCCTTAGCTGTCTGCGAGAGAAATTTGCTGAAGTATTTAGCTAAGCGACTACCACAAAATTCTTGCCACTTGCACTGCCTTCAGGTCGCTACCTTCCTTCACAGAAAGCAGTTGAGTCTGACAGGAGAATCTGCCCTCACTAGCTACCACTTCAAGACCTCCATGGTGCACTTGCTACTTAGCACCAGGACCTCTGCATGGGGAGCAGCCAGTTTGGAGCGTAGGCTTCAGGATGTGTTCAGCTTCTTGCAGAAGAGCTTGCAGGAGAAGAGACTGTACCATGCTCTAATCGGGAACAGGAAAGTGCCTCGTGACATTCGGGTTCCTGAGAGATTCCGCAAAGCAGAACCCATCAATCTGTTCAGGTCATTGGTGCTGAGGAGGAAGCTTTATGCAGCGACCATTAGGCACTTCCAAGAGATGTTGAGAAATGCGCCTGTTCTTTTAGAGGAGTATACACCTTATTTATCCAATGGATGTTAATGCCACCGCCTGGAAGAGGGCTTGTAAGCAGAGACGCAGCTTAATATGGCTCACCATCCAGGGCGACTGAGCCTGAGAGCTAGCACAGAATATCACCAATAAAATAGTTGGTGACTGATTCTCCACTTTTTACCTACACTTAAGTCAAAAAATTATTCAAACCACTGGCAGATTTCAGATCGAATCGCTTCATTTCATGACAATGTTTAGGATAATAAAGGATAATAATGAGACCTTCCAACCTCAAAGACCTGAGCTCATCTCTAAAGATAAATACCAGTGGAAGCATGCAAAAAGCTGGTCAGCTGTTAGGATTTGATTGTTGTAATTCCAATTAAGCCATTTTTATTAAGAAGAATGTAATTTTTTTTATAAAATGTTATCAAAATTGATATTCCCTGTTTGAGAGATACGAGTCTCATTTCTTGTAAGAAATAAACTTATTGGTGGAATGAAATAATTATAAATTCAAATTTGCCAGGTGGTATGACTAATTTTAGGCTTACCTGCAACACTCAAGTGTCTTATGGTTACTGATAGTTGTGATGGGTTACATGTTGGATAATATATGCAGTATTTTGCAGAAAGATCTTTTCAACTAAAGGGGTGCAGGCCACTCAGCTTCTTTATTTATATGTGTATGTATTAACATAAAAATTGTAGTTACACCAAATTTTCCTAAGTGGTTTTGTGATTGCATCTCTTTTTAGTCATGAAGTTAACCAATCCATTTTCAGAGATGGAGCTGTTTAACAAGCTAACAAGAACCCTTTGTTACTCCTAACTCCACCCAATCCAAAGGCAGCTGATGCTTTCCCTTTTTAAAGCATAGTGCTTTTTTAAGGTATTGTTTGTGTCTGATATCTACAACTTATTTTTAGTAAACAGAGAAAAAATAATTTTAACCAGAGACTGAAACTGCATCATTTTTATTTTTAAAAAAGTACAAAATTTTGACATGGCTGATCAGAAGCTCATTCAGTTAAAGGGACACAAATTCATTTACTTTGTGACAATTATCTCTAAGAAATACAGGCAACATATCAAGTACATAGACTGTTCAGTGGACAGTTTTATAATGGAGCTGATTTGTGGTAGTGAATATAAATGGACAGATGAACAGCTGTTTGTTACAGGCCAAAGTCATAGTTGGGTTTCCCCTCAGCGACACTCTTGTAGAAGGCTTTGTAGGTGTCCATATCGAACATGGTGTTTTTAACAGTTGGATCCTCCAGCATGCGCTCAGTCCACTTCTTCAGCTCAGGAGTGTGGTCCAGGCAGCTGACAAGATGAAGGAAATAAAATGATGCAGAGAAGAACATTTCAGAAGCACAGTTTTTGGTTTTATTTTCTAAAAACCGATTACCGCAGTCAGCAGCCAGTCATACAATGTTTTTTTTTGTTGTAATACTGTACTTGAACGATACTGCACTGACCAATAAGTAAATTACTTCAAAACAAAATGCTTTGCTTTTGTTATATTTTTTTATGCTTTTTTTTTTTCTTTACCGTAAATGATAACTTTTAACTTCTGTTTTTTTGCACATATTTGTACCTATTCAATGAATACTTTCCATAAATAAAATTACATATTTATTACATGGTTTATAAGTATTACTTACTGCTGCAGCTCCAAGACCTCGATCCTCTCAAAAAATGGCCACATCATGTAGTCGATCATTGTGATGGCGTCACCTTCAAAGAACTTTGTCTTTTTCTTCTCTAAGTGCTGAAAATCAATCACCACCATCAGTGTTGTGCCGAGTATAGTGCGCTCATTTGGCGACCAAAGTAATTAATTTAACCTTGAAGGTAAAAAAGGGAGAAGAATATCCCAATATGTATTCGACCCACCTCATTCAATTTAGCAAATTTCTCTTTCAGCTCAACTTCCTGTTTAGAGACATCCTCTCCATTCCTCCTTGCTGATGGGATCTTGTAGAAGTAAGGTATTACCTAAATAAAAAAAAAAGTAGCAGCATTTCTTTGGTTACTGAAAGAACAGGCATAATCAAAAACTAAAAAGATTTTAATGCAAATTTTGCATGGACTTTACCTTGGAAAAATGCTCCAGCAGCATTCTTTGTTGGGCTTTTCCAAAAGGAGGAGATGGAAGAAGCTTTTTCTCAGGATACACTTCATCCAGATACTCACAGGTGATGGGAGACTCGTATATAACTTCACCAGCAGATGTCTCCAGTGCAGGCACAAGACTGAGAGGGTTCTTTTCAAGAAACCACTCGGGTTTCTCTTTCAAATCGATGTTGATGGTGTCATATCTTGCATACGAAACAAAATCGGGTTGATCAGGCAGTGAGAAAATAAGTTCATCAGTGAATTAAAAAAAAAAAAGTTGATTAAAGAAAATAATTTTTTAAAATGTATTTTTACTTGATCCCTTTGGCGTTCAGCACTAATCTGGTCCTTTGAGCAAAAGGGCAGAATCTCATGCTGTAGAGGCGCAGCCGACCTTTGGGAACAGGGCCGGGTGCAGGGCTTCCTAAGGTCAACCACAAAAAGGTTACTTTTACATGACAAAATGCAACAAGACAACAAATGTGTATCCTATTCTGATTATGTAATATTCAAAAATATACGTTTTTCTTTTAAATTCCCAATAATTTTCTAATCTTTCACGTCAACATTTCAACTGAAAAATCTAATTCATAATAAATAATAATTAAAAAGACAAGGATGAAAATCAGGTCAAGTTGAGGTATACTAGAATAAATATCTTAACGGGATAAGAGTAGACCTGAATCAACGATCTGGCTTTTTGTAGCGCATATTACACTTAAGACATAAATGATAAGAAGTATTATAGTGACAAACTACACAAAAACACTTATAATCGTCAGAGAACTTTTGAAATGATTCTCTATAACTTGTGTTTTGAAAAAGTATTCACCTACTTTCAGATTTCTGCTGCGTCAAGCTATTGCGTCGGTATCTCAGAAAGTGCTAAAACAAACTTTTACTCTAGTTATAGCCAGAATGTATTCACTTGTCCGCTTAAAAATGCCATTTGCCAACACATTCATGTCATATTAAAAACTTTGATTCAAACACATTATGGCTCGGTAATGAGGAAACAAAAAACCTGCAGCTCAAACGGGTGAAGAAATGCTGATGTAATGGATCATTTACAAGCAGGAGGGAAGAGGTCATATAACAGAGACCACAATGACTTAGCAGATTTATTCCTATCATTTTTTCTGCCTGAGAATGTCAATGAGGTTAGCACTTCAGGGTTGGTTACAATAATTAAACGAATTCTTGGAGAAAACAAACTGGACTACCCTCCGCGGTACAAAGTTTAGCAAGCTGACAGAACGCAGGAAACTTTCTATCTTTCATGTTGACTTATCTGGTCGTTTCTTACCTTTAGCGAAACATTTTTCAGTAGCCATGGCGTTCCTGAGGACTGGGACGGAATCTGTTTGACCAGAGATGACAACACGATGCAAAGCGCAGAACTACTTTACTTTATTAACTACTTCCGGCGTAGGTGCGTCAGAAAATTCGGAGCCAATAGCGCATTAAGTAGGCGGATACAAATGAAAGGTGACTTAGCGTTACAGGTGAAGTAACTGCTTTCCGTATATATCTGTTTCTATCGACTATCATTTAAAATTCTTTAGATATATTTATTTATTCACAATTTTAATGATGCAGATAAAAACAACCAAAACGAGACATTGCACAATATGCCAAAGAAGGAGAAAAAGGGTGAAAAAAGGGGTGCTTATTGAATATTGTTTCTCCGAATAATAGAAAAGGACAATGTTTTGTTTTGTTTTTGAAACTATTCCGTTTCAGGTAGTTTGCAGAGTAAAAGTTATTTATTTATTTATTTATTTATTTTACAATGAATGCAAAAAACACACATTTTTGTACCACAATAATCTTAACATGAAAAGTCTTGACATCGTGAGAGTACATATAAATGCCTAGGAGTACTTATTGATAATAAATTGAGCTTCGGGACCCCAGGCAAAATCAATGAACACAAAAGTACAATCGTATAGGCACTTTTATTGGAAACTGTCCTGCTTTTAAGAATGGAGATTTGTCCTGTTTCTCATAAAGATTGCATCTCAGGACAATATTTGGTCTAATGTGCTTTTACTTTTTCAGTTCTTACAGGGCACATGTTTGCATTCTGCAAAAAAATGTCTTCCCCAATCCAAATTCCATTCTTATCTTGACACTCCATGCCCTGTTTCACCACACAGGTCTGTCAGGTCTGATTTCTTTGTATTTTGTCATGTATTCAGACGGTAGTCAGAATACATGGCTACTGTGAAAGCTTGGACGTCTCTCTCAGAGAGTGGTATCATTACATAGCACAAGTAAGGCTTAACATATTTGGCTCTTGTTAAATTGTTGAATATTGGTGGAAAAGACTACCTCAAAGGGTTTTCTTTTGTGGTAGTATGAAGACTAAAGTCAGTCTGCATTGAACTGAAGCCAAATTCCTTCTGTAGGACAATTATTCAGTTGTTAAATGTGTGAGAACTGTTGCCCTGAAGCAACTCCCTTGGTGTTCAACATTCAAAATCAGCTCCAGCTTTGTGCTCACACATTCACCGTCTAGGAGACAGAGCCAATGTTCAGCTTTCACACAGAATATATTTTCTATTTATTGTGTGCAAATTAATGGGTGGTTTATAAATATGACCTACATTAATTGAATAGTAAAAGCCATACTTAAATAGTATGCACAGAGTGTTTGTCAAATAAGCATATTTGAATAATGTGCATGCAGACATTGGATTTGTAATGTTGCAGCTCTTTAGAGCTTCATTCTTTAAAAATACAGTATTTTGTCACCTTTCATCTGTTTTTATAACTTTAAACACATAACTTCTAGGAAATAGGGAAGAAGCATTATAGTTGCATATTTACTTATCCAAACCTGGCACCTTCATGTTTGAATCTCTAAATCTTATGGCAACCGGTAAGAGTGAAACGATAAAAGATAAAAACAAAAACAAAAACACAGCAGTATATCTTTGATGGAATATATTTTATTTTTATTTTTGACATAGATAGCACATGTCTAATTTTAGAAAGAAGTTTTGAACCAACACCCACTTTCATGAAATTACCTTTTAAATGGCCAGTAGAAACAAAATGCAATAGAAAGAGATAAAAAAAACAAAACAAAAAAAACAGCCATATGACAGAAATAGAAAACATGTAGACTTGTTGCTATGAAGCGTTGATTATTTGTTTTCTACAGGCCATAGTCATAGTCAGGTTTTCCATCCAGGAAGTTGTTGAAGAAGGTTTTGTGATTCTCTGTGCTGTGCATGGTGGCTTTAACAGCCGGGTCCTCCAGCATCAGCTCCGTCCACTTCTTCAGTTCAGGTGTGTGGTCCAGGCAGCTGAAAGATCCAGAGAAAACACTTTACAGCACATCAATTTCCAACTCTATGCCATCATTTGGACTTAATACATTCCCTGATATTTCTGAATAAAACCCAGGCCTTATGGGTGCCACTGACTACTGAGGTACTGGGATGTCCTCTGATACCACAATTAACTTTTTGCTGTACTTCTTGTTGGTCTGGTTTATTCCTATTAAATGATCTGAAAACTTTTTGAACCTAGAATACAAAAAACTAAAAAAAAAAAAAAAAAAAAAAAAAAGAAAAAAAAAGTAAATATTACTCACTGTTGTACTTCAAACATCCCAAGCCTCTCAAAGAATGGCCACATCATGTAGTCGATGAAGGTAATGGTATCACCACCAAAGAATTTTGTCTTCCTTTTCACCAAGTACTGAAAAAAAAATCACATTAAGCACTGCTGTCTGGGAAAAAAAAGCAAAGCAATTACAATAAGTATTTAAAATACAAAAAGTTGTTAAGGATTGTGTTCGTGAGAACATATCGGACATTAATGACTTATTTTAACATTATCCAACTAAAAACTTAAAATAGTCTGACATGTTGACTGACCCATGTAACCTTGCAAATATATTGCCATTAAAACACTCTTAAAAATCTCAGAAAGTGCAGATTGTGCATTGACAGATTGCACTGACATTTTTTTTTTTTTGAAAAAACACATTATCACTGATTGGCTTTCTGCAAAACTCCTGCTTTCAAGCATTTTTCAAGCACCGGAAGCATTGAGGACGATATCTGACAAATTCAAACAATCATTTCTTAATATTCTGGAATATTTTCCCATATTTTCTTATGTTTCTAATATATTCCAGTGTTTCAGGATAATTAATATGTATGATCATCCCCAGTAATTTTCACTGACTAACTCTGTTGGTTCTTTTTTTTTTCTTCCTGAGCAGAGTGACTGCAGAAAATGTTTTCCATTTTATCAAATTATTCCAATAGAAGACACAAGTGTAACCTCAAGCCACATTTATTAGCAATGAATACCTACATCGGATTAGGAAGGCGCTGAAAAGCTTTGCTCAAAAGATACACTGAAATTAGAAGCACAGTAGCCCTTCAATTTCCACTATCATTACTGTCAGGGGTATTACTGTCCTCTTCAGAAATACCCATGGCAACAGCAGCTGTAATTTATTATATCAATAAAATTCTTATCTACCACAATGAGTAAAACATGCAAGGGTCAGAGGTCACTTCATTACCCACAATTAAATAGATAAATGTGGAGCATTTGAGTACATGCCTGAAACACACTGTTGCTGTGCTTGTCTCATTGGCTGACTGCTTTGATGAATGATCTCATATCCATCACCGTCTTAGAGACATTATGTTCTGATGTCTATAATAATGGGTCTTATCCAATTACTCAAAATGGTCAGATTTCATTCTTTAAAACTTTCATGCTTTGAAATAAGCAATAGTCTCAACTATTTTTATGAATCTGCAAGCTGGAAACTTACTTCCTATTTTCTCAGAAAGCCTGCTGTTCCTTTTTCATAACACTCTGCCTGTCTGACTATGATTTCTAATGATTAGATAGAAAAAGGAAGTAGAATTAAAGCAAAGTTTGCAGGAGACACAAACAACACACACAACCTGATTGATTTTACTGAAGTTTAAGTCTACTGTTGGGTCCTGATGTTACTTGTGTAATTAACTTTAAAGGTAACTTCATGTATTGTTACTTTTAAACTAAAATCTCCAGCATGGAGAAGTGGGATGATCTCGGGTTTTCTTGACAAGGGCTACCTTCAAGATGATCTCAAATCAACAAGTAGGGGGTAAAATGTATGCACAAACAACAGGACAATTATACTAAAGAAAAAAATATTTTTTTTGTCTCGGAAACATTCAATCAATCGTGTCAAGAATAGTTTACATGCTAACTTTAAGCTGAATCCAATTCACACAAATACAGCTAATTTCTGTTTTAGAAGCCCATAAAAGTTTCACATAAATCATTAATAGCCCCAAATTAATCTGAACAGAATTAACCAATGGACATTTCCCCAAAAGATATTACAACTTACTTCATTTAGACTGGTGAACTTCTCCTTCAGTTCAGCTTCTAATCCTGACACATCATCGTGATACGTGATTCAGCGGGTTTATCCACACAGGAGCTTGTCAGTAAAATTTCATATTATTAAAAAAATATTGCGGCAATTCTTTAAAAAAATGATAAATTAATTACACATGGTGTTGCATGTCAAGTTGTTTATTGTCTAAATTACATAAAATGATAATTGAAGGCAAACGAAGTCACCTTTTCTTCTCAGAATGCGTTGTAAAGTAATAAAAAGGTCACAATGACTCTGCACTTTGACCAAAACACACGCCCGTTTACAGAACAGCCAGGAGAACCGCTGAGTAACTACGTGACTCAGCATTTTCTGTCTTATATTATGACAAAAACATTATTATGTTTTGCCTTTTTAAATTTGTTTTTGTCATAATAATGACAACATAAGAATAAAAACGACTGTATGGTTTCTAAGCAACTATAGACGGCTGTCTAAGGATGGTGTGCCTCTTGTTAGACATCAAATATATGCCATTGCTGTTCCATAAGAGTACTATTGCCATCAGAAGTCTTTCTCTGTGCCCAGATGACATTTTGCAAAGGCCAAGATGTTATTATTATTATAAAGTTTTTTTGATAGGGACAGACACACATCAACATAGACAAACTGAATAAAACAGCAGTCCCATGTTTGCATCATGGTGCAACAGCAACAGCTAATTCGCAGCACTTGTCCCTAGTTGGGCTTTTTAAAAAAATAACTCCAAAAATTTGAAGTGATCACCATTTAAAATAGCACAACATAATGTAAACAAACAGAAAAATGTAGGACAATTTTCTGTTTGTATCAGAAAATTATGTTTGTATCAGAAAATTATGGGAATTACTCAGACAACTGACTTCCTTTTAGGTCTGCAACCAGTAGTAGGGATTCAGTAGTGTACAGTCTCCGCTGGACTGTCTTCCTTGAGATGTGGACATAGACATGGCTATCTACAACCAAGGCAGCCTTGGTGGTAATCCTTTTCTTTCGTTTTTACCGTTTTCCCTTTGAATTTTTCCACACGGTTAAACTTCTTGTGTTTTTAATATAATACCTGGGAAATGCCCTGCTGGCAGAAAGCATGAAGAAATACTTGCAAATGGAGCAGGCTGCAAGTTGGAGGAAGAGCACCCATGGACTCCAAGCAGGAGGAAACGATCTTGGATAAAGACTCCACTTTGTGTACTGGAGCCTGTTTTTGTTGTGTACTTTGCTGCATAATTTGCTGAATGGAACCCTGGCCACTATACGGCGATGATGAAACATCTGGGGCTGGATGTTTTCCACCCAGCACTGACCAGGAATACCCAGAAGAACCTCATTGATAAATGCACATGTGCTTCAGCCCACTGAAGGGTGAGCAAATGTTTCTACAAAGACCTACTAGAGTCACTCTGGAACACGTTTTACAGGGTGAACACCTTTCACCCTCTTACCCCATTTGCTCCCTTTTTGTCTTTATCGCTGTATACACGCCTCACTTATTGAATAGAAGCGTGCACCACTCCCTATAGGAAGATTTGTAAGGCTGCCACTCCCAGGATTATGTATGTATTCAGAAGTCAAGACTTAGAAATACAAATGATTGCATCAGTTATTTAAAATTTTGCTGAGATGGCAGGGTTTCTATGCTTTTCTTGTAATTGTTTGCTTTGGTGCTTAAATTTGACCAAAATGACTCAGCATTCCCTGCTAACACCAGATACATTGTGTGTAAAGGTTGTTGTATAATACCAAGACCTACATCATACTTTAAAATGCGGTTCTATCAAATTTCAGAATTGACATGTAAAATTTTTAAAGAATAATTCTCCCTATTATGATTCAGTCTCTTATTAAACAGAAATGCTTTGGTAAAGCTAAATGACCTAAAACAGGAACGGTTGAGTCTGATTAGAAACAAACAAAGGTTAAGTGCCTTATGTAATGTATTTACATGTTTAGTTCCAAATGCAATTTTTAATGACATGAAGCCTCACAAACTAACAGTAAATACCAGGACCTTTCAAAACCCCATATTATCAGTGAATATTGATTGTTAAACACTCTGTGTTTGAGAGTGTGAGTCCTTTTTTGACTATTGTCTTGCTTTGGTCTTTACATGTTATAATAATTTTTAAAAACTACATCAAATTCAGAGTAGAAACCTCATAGATTTATTGTTTTAAATCACAAAGTTATTTTTTGATGAAGTTTATCAAAAACAATTTCATTCAGAAAATAACAGTCAAAAAGCTTCATGATATGAATATAATTCCCCCACCCCCACACCTCGACTATCAGATGTTTTCTACAAGCCATAGTCATAGTCGGGTTTCTCGACAGCATATCCCTTGAAGAAGGCCTTGTGGGATTCCACGCTGTGGATTGTGGCTTTAACAGCCGGGTCCTCCAGCATATGGGCTCTCCACTTCTTCAGCTCAGGTGTGTTGTCAAGAAAGCTAAAGTGACAAAGAACGGGTAAAGCAGTTAGTCACAGGACAGCACATTAACGTTCAGTTTGGTTAATATGTAGCCCATGTCTATATTATGTTTTAGGATTTGGGTCAATTTTTCCTTGCTAATTCTCCAAACTTCAATAACTCAATTATTTGACTTGCTGAAAAAATTATTAGCAAATTGTCAAAACTGGAAAGAGTTAGTTTATAATTTCAGTTATTAAATTATAAAGCACCAATTTGCCCTGAAGAAGCCTTTCTATAGAATGTCAAGTGCATGAGTTTAAAACTATATAACAACTGAAATCAAATTTCTGATTTTATTAACAACACAAAAAGAATGAGATACAGAATCTAATGAGTATTCTCTATTTTAGTGACATTCCATGTTTTTTTTATTTTTGCCTTTCTCACTGCACAGTTTATTTGGGTAGTTTACAACAACAACAACAGAAAAGTATTAGCACTCACGGTTCCAGGTCACCCATCTCAATTCTCTCAAAAAATGGCCACAACATGTAGTCGATCATTGTGATGGTATCACCATCGAAGAACTTTGTTTTCTTCTTCACTAGGTGCTAAAAGTAAAAATAAATACATACATGTGCTACACGGACATCATTTTTGCTCTTATGTATTATGAGTCTGTTTTAGCTTAAGAAAAAAATACTTTACATCTGGCGGCTAGAGTAAAGAATAATAATAATAATAAAATGTTGCTATTTACCTCGTCCAACTTGGTCAAAGACACTTTCAGCTCAGCTTCTAGTCCTGAGACATCTTCCCCTTTTAACCTCCGCACTGGGATCTTGTAGAAGTGTAGTTCCACCTACAGAAACATTTGTTGCTTTTAGGGGTCCGTGTGTTTACAACAAACCCCTAAGATTTGGATTTAAGATTTTCCACATAACATACCTTGGAAAAATGCTCCAGCATCATTCTTTGCCGGGCTTTACCAAAAGGTGTGGAGGGAAGCAGCTTTTTCTCCGGATACGCTTCATCCAGGTACTCACAGGTGATTGGAGATTCATAGATCACCTCACCAGCAGGTGTCTCCAGTGTTGGCACCATACCAAGAGGGTTCTTCTCAAGGAACCACTCTGGTTTGTTTCTCAAGTGAATGTTGATGGTGTCAAATCTGGAAAACACACGCACGCACGCATGCACGCACAGACACAAAGTTCCGTAGTGCCTCAAAGAAATAAAATGTTTCTCAAATGTATATGAGGAACAAATATGTTGCCAATGACAGATACAATCTGAGGCAGCATTACTTGATGCCTTTGGCGTGCAGCACTAGCCTGGTCCTCTGGGCATAAGGACAAAATCTCATGCTGTAGAGACGTATACTGTCTTTGGGCACCGGGCCAGGTTCAGGGGTTCCTGAGTGTCACAAAAAAAAAAAAACTAATAAAAAATCAGCAAATGTATAATTAATACATATATGGAGCCATAAATTGAGTAAGTATTATTGAACACATTAAAATAAGCTTACATCGCTTTGCAAAAGTCCTGGAATGTTTTCAAATATTTTTCCCTATTGGAAACTACAAGCTTAATGTATAACCAGATTTTATGAGATATGCCATTATGGAGTGGAGCTTAAATGTGAAGCACAAATGAAACGTGATTTGATGTTCACTTTCTCAATTTGAGACATTTTCCACAAATGCACAAAAGTATCAATCCCTAGATACGCACAGTGTGCAGAGATCTGAATCAAAGCATTAGTGAAGAGTTCCCTAGATAATTAAGTATTGAGTACCCATTATTACTGTTTAATAGAGACTGTGGTATTTCCATATATGGTGTTTATGAGCTTTCTTGTAGTGAGGGAAAAAACAGCATACAAAGTCTGTACACACAGTTACACATTAATATACCCTTGGATCTGTAAATATGAATCATTAACAATAACCCATCATAATTGAGTGTAATGCACTCAATCATACCCACTCTTTGTCAATATCAACCAGACTTTGGAGTTTTACAAGATAAGTTCTATGCAACTAATGACTTAACATCTGCCATGCTCTTAAATTATATTTTTTTCTGACAACTGTGTGTTATCCAACATATTTTAGGACACAAGTCAAACTCAAGGCCTGCCATAAAATTTTTATAGGGCTCTCTACCCTCTGGAGGGACATAAATAGAACATTCAAGGTAACTTTGTAATGTATTCATTCAAGATAAAAATATTTCTCAATCAAACATTAGCAGTTTTTATCTGTATACGTGCCAAATTACATCACTGTTCAATATTATTTAATAAGTATTCATCAAATGTAGACACAGTAATTTATTAATATTTTTCCAGTTTGGAGAAATAAGAGTAGGAATAAGACAACATTCTTCTACTTTGCACTAAGCACTTTGAATTGCCTTGTTGCTGAAAATGTGCTATTACCTTTACTTCAGCCAACTTGAGAAAAATATTTTAAGAAGAAAATTTTAAAATTTTAGAGTTTTACCTTTGATCACGCTCTTTTCAGTGGACATGTTTGCACTTGGAACTTGCCACAGAAGATTTTATGAACAACTGTGGACGGTTTTTTTTTAATGTGCATTGTGCTTTTATTTTTACACTATTTCCGGTGCACATGGTGTCTAACAGCCAATAGCGTGACAGATAGGCCTTTCCAGCCGTTAGTGGTTGCTATGGATACCAAACCACTTGCCTGTGAAATTCGTTTTCTTGAAAACTCGGACCTGTAATAGCACTCCCTCGTATTCTTGAATTAAAATGAGCGAAGTTGGAATCTTAGAAATTAGGTAAATTTCTTCTTTACGTTTATGATCTGTTTTATTACTACTTCATTCCTGAAAAACTGCCAGTTTTCCGCTGTGCCCAGCATTGCTCATATTACTTTCCTGCTTTCTCCCCCTTGCTAGCTGGATTCAAGGTTTTACAAGAGACAATGTCGAATTTGTGGATAATAATACAGTGTGTTACGCGTGTGGGAATCATATATGCTTCCTAAACCTGGAGACGAAAACACGGAACGTATTTCCGAGTCCTGGCAGAAGCGTCGGTGCGCTGACAACTGACTGCAGAAGTGGAACGTTTGCTTTCTCTGAGAGAAAATTGGATCCGTCTATATTTGTGCACACTTTTCCGGAATTAGAGCTGAAAAATGAACTGAAAGGTAGTAAGCTTTAGCGATATGCTGTTGCGAAACATATTCATTGTAGTGAATTATACGTGTTTTTTTTTTTTTTTTTTTTTTTTTTGCAGGAAATACACCACTGGATTATACATCTTTGACATTAAGTGATGGAGGGCCTTATTTGGGCTCCTGCTCGTCGCTTCCTGACTACTCCATCACAGTGTGGTAAGATACCAAACACGCCTTTCAACTTTTTCACATTGTCAGCGTGAAGCCACAAACTTCCATATATTTTATGGGATACGTGTGATAGCGAAATTTCCAACTGACTGACAGTTGGTGTCAGTCAGTTGGATTTTGGTATGAAAGTCGGTGCTTCAGAGCGAAATCATGTGACATCGCTTTTACGGATCCTGAACGGGAAGCAGTTGTTCGGACTGTTCTTTTTTTTTTTTTTTATCAGAAAAAGTGACCGCTTCAAACAGTTAAAATTTTTACCCGTTTAAATTTCTTCAGAAATGTTCTAGTTAGAGTTAGGTTTGTAAAATGATATTTAATTTTGAATCTGAAAATGGTGACATGCATTGGGGTTCGAAGTCAATACAAAAGAACCACATTAGAATTACATTTGCATGTCTTTTAGGAGTTGTGTTGCTGCACAGCTAGTTATTAAAGTTGTCAAATTCTTTGCCACGTTGCTCAAGATCAGTCAAACGGAGTCACCAGCATCTCTGAATATTAGTTTTTAAGCAGATTCTTACCGTCAGTGGGTCCCTTTAACACACAAATGTTCTCATCCAGTGGTGCAGTTGGTAGAGCTGTTGCCTTGCAGCAGGAAGGTCCTGGGTTTGATTCTCAGCTCGGGGTCTTTTTGCACAGAGTTTGCATGTTCGCCCTGTGCATGTGTGGGTTCTCTCTAGGTTCTCCAGCTTCCTCCCACAGTCCAAAAACATGACTGTTGGCCTCTCCAAATTCTCCCTAGGTGTGCATGTGTGGTTGTAAATGAAATATGAGGGAATGATCACCTTATACACTTTAATGTTTATCCTAATTAGGCATTTATAGTAATTCTGTTTACAGGAACTGGGAAAAGGCTGAGTTGCTCTGTACACAGTCTCACGGTGGACAGGATGTAATTTATTTGGAGTTCAACCCCTTGAATTGCCTCCAGCTTTGTGCTTTGAGCACCACAACCCTCACTCTCTGGAACATAGAGAGATGTGGGTCTTTCCATCTGTTGAAACCAAGGTAAAAAAAAAAAAGCACATAGAGAAATAATCCGTGAAATTCACCTACAAGTGGATAGTTGATGAATATAACCAACATCATTTAGAGGTAAAATAACACATGTATTTATTTATAATTGAAGTGGTAATCTTACAGAAAAGTTGTCAAGAAGAAATATTAAGTTGGTGATTTACACGTGTAGATTTATTTTTGTCCTATTGCAGTGCAATACAGCTTCCAGAAATCCCGGACTCCTCTTCAGAGAAACCAACTCCCACTTCCACAAAGGACCCAAACTGCATTTCTCAAATTCTGGCTGCCCTTTCAGAGGTCTCAAATAAAAAAAAAAAAAAAAAAAAAAAAAAACTTTTAGCTATGAAGTATTTCCCCACTGTTTACAGACATGAAACATTTAACTACACCAGTTGAACCATTTGTTAAAATAAACTTTATCCAAACAAAAAGGACAAAATGTTGATTGCAACTCACCTTGTGTTCAAACAGCCTAAGGCAGCCCCAGTAACTCCATCTACCGTATGCTGGACAGCCACATCGCAACTTTGTGTGGGCTGTGCTGAAGGCTATCTCCTTCTTGTTGATCCCGAGAGCCTCTCTGTTTCAGTCCTTTTTGACCCTAAAGGTAAGCTAAATTCTACACAGATCATAGCAAACACCCGCGTTATTCATCTGAGTGGAATAGTTTCCTCTTTCTTTTGTTTTTAGCTGCGGGTGCCATTCCTGAACTCAAAAGCTTCTATTTTCAAGCTGTAGCCCTTTATGGCAATGGTCTTATTGCAGTAGGAAAGGTATGCAGCAATGAGCACTACCAGCTTTTGGCATTCGCAAATAAAAGCGCTTTAAACATTTCAATGTTTTTCAGGAGAGTGTGATGCACTGTCTGCAGAGCAAAGAGACTCAAATCAGCATCAGACAAACTTGGGAGTTAGAGAGACCTGTTACGACTGCAGTGGTCTCCCCCAACAAAGACAAACTGCTTCTGTCCGCCAATACAGTGAGCACCTAAATGTTGTTTAGCCTACACATGATATTCCATCGAGCTTTACATGCTAGCTAAATGCGAATTTGATCAATCTTTCAGGGGCAGATCTATGTGCTGAACACAGCACATAGATCAGACCAGATTGAGAAGATCTTGGATGTTCACAGTGGCAACTTTTTGTCAGCTGCTATGTTCTCTGACAAGAACATTTGTGTGGTAAAGTGTTCATGTTTCTCGTAAATCAGGCTACATTGTGTTGTTATAACCTATATAATTTCGCTGTGAGCTGTTGTGTTTACGTTTCCACTGACTGCAGTCATTAAGGGATAGTGGCATTCTGCAGCTGTGGTCCTCCGGTGGCACCTGCATCGCCTCCCTGCCCCTAGAAACAGAGGTAAGATTGTCATCGAGTAAAAACCAACAATTCCACAAGCGTATTACAATATCTTCAGATTTGTCAGAGCATAATTAAACGATAACAGTGTATTGAGATAATTTACGTCTGTTTAGGTGATAAACGTCACCTGCTGTCCCATTGCACATTACGCCGCTGTTGGAACAGCTTCAGGAAAAATCCTTTTCGTTGACTTGAACTTTGAGAAGCAGCTTCGCCTGGTGCACAAGGTTCATCTCTACCACACTGCTGTGGATCATCTAGTGCAAGTATCCTCCATCATTGAAAGAGCATCAACTTTCAGATGACTCATGACACATAAATGCATTAAATGCAAGAGAGAAGCTTTTAGTTTTGGGTCATGAAAATAAAACCAAGATGTCATTTTACAGTTTTGATCAAGAGGGGCGCTTCCTTCTCTGCAGTGGATTGGATTCACATCTATATGTACTCGATGGAAGGCCATCAGCAAAGTTTGCAGTTCTAGGATATGTCGGTAGGAATATGTTACAAAGATGAATATGTACAAAGATCTCATGTGAGAATTCTTGGGCTTTATTACAAACTATCCTGAATGTGTTCTCCTCCAGAGGTTCCTGGCAGAATTTTGTCACTTTCCACACAATGCGTCGCCCGTGGTGAGGATGTGAAAGCTGTTGCGCTCTGTGGTTCAGAAGAGGATAAAAAGAATGAGGGGAGCTGGCTGCTGATGTTTTGTCTACCTTTCAAGGGCATTGGAGGTAAAAAGCACATCGGTTACATAAAAAGAAAAAAACTAAACAATCTTATCTCTTTCACATAAAGTCATGGAGCCACAAATCTAGGTTCACTATGTGAGAGGATTACACAAAGCACAGAACACATTTATCATGTCGACAACAGCTGATTAATCATCTCATGAGAAATGTGTGGGGTGATTGAGCAGATCTTAAAGGAATTTCTCTCTTCCCCTTTATGTCTTTGTGTAAAAGCCTTGAGTGTAGTTCTTGGTTTAATAAAAAAGAAAACAAAACAAACAAAAAAAAAAAACAGATTGATGTCCGTGATTTGGCTATTTCAAAAACACCCTTGTTTGAAGAACCGACAGGTAAACTGCTGAATGACACAGCAGTTTTAGCTTAGTACCAGAGCAATGACTTGCAATAAATATCTTTTCTGTGGTGCTAGCTTTATTGCTAAAGCTGATAACGCTGATGTGCTTCTGCTCACCTTTAGGTCCTTTTTCTGTAGACCACCAAGGTTGTCTGCACATTCCCAAAATATTCAAATTCAAAGTGCCAGCTCCACTGACTTCCTGCATTCTTGGGATCGGTGAGGCCTTTGGTTATTGTCACGAAAAAAAATCTCTTCAGCGATTTCAGTTTCCCGAGGTTTGATCCCAAATTATATTTTCCTGCCTTCTCTATCCTCATACATCCTAAACTTAGGCACAATTCCTCGCTCTGATTGGAATTAAACTATTTTCTGACCCCTTTTTGTTGACTTAGGACACATTTAGCATCTTCAGCAAAAAGAGGGTCCATCTAAACCCAAAGGATGAAGTTAATTTTCAGCTGCCCGGCTGTGCCACTCTTCTTTTGTCTCCTGACTGCATGTTGCTCGCCTCTGTGGGACGACAAGGCGTACTACAGCTCAGATCAACCTCCTCTATGGTAAGTGGTCATTTTGTTTGTATTTTATGCCATCAGCTGCAGTTGATAATTTATTCATACCTCTTGACATGTTGACATTTTCTACGTCACAATCAGGTTTCAATCTCTCCCACTGTGATTTTATTTGTTTGTTAGGCCACCACAAAGTGATACAAACTTGTGAAGCAGAAGATCAATGATGCATAGGTTTCAGACTTTTTTAATTTATTTATTTATTTTTTACAAATTAAACTTAAAAACAGCATGTATATTTAGCTACACTAATCAGTGGAAGCGATTGGCTTTAGAAGTTTTAAATTTGTTAAGAGTCCAACTGTGTGTCACTTAGCTGTTCTGTGAAGATCTCAGAGGTTTGTTAGAGAGCAAATTGCATCACAGATGTGGTAAGACAGAGGTTCCCAAACTGTGGGGCGCCGTGTCCATTGCAGGGGGGGCGCGGGAAGCCGTCTGGATGAAAAAAACAAAACAAAACATGAACACTGTATGCGCTGGGTTTTTACCTTAGAATGGCCAACTCTCTTATTCCTATGTCAATTTGATACAGTAGAGGCTTCCACACTTCCCATATTTGTGTCCTCTGTGACTTTTATCAGCAGTTAAAACTGTTTAATCCGCTGTTAACATGTTGTAACCTGTTTTTCCGAGCCGCCTTTAAACGCAACATGAGCGCTACGACGCTCGCGCTGGGTTTACACCTGTGAAGGAGACCTGCTGCTGCTGGGCGGGTGTGTTAGAATCACGGCAGCAAACCAGCAAAACGCAAAGAACTTTTCACAGTTTTTTCCTCCAAACTAACCGACTGAGTTGAGTGAAGCTGTTGGATGCAGGTAATGTTAGCTAAAAGATGACTAGCTAATATCAATACAGCACCTTAAGCTTAACAAGTACCTTGTAGGCTACCGATGTTGGTGTCTATTTTCAGCTACGTACATTCATTTTGCCCCCCCAAAAAGTCGATGCCCCCCCCCGTCACACGCGTCGTTTCAACCAGACAGCCATTTGTAATCCGTGGGGGTGGGGGGCGCAGAAAATGTTTGGAAACCACTGTGGTAAGGGATAGAGTTGTGGAGAAGGTGGTTTAGTAAAGAAATCCAGAGCTGTTATGTTTAATCCATAATCCAAAAATGAACAAAGTATGGCACATATATGCAAACCTGCCAAGACTTGGCTGTCCTCCTGAACATATAGGCCAGGTAAGAAGGAGCGTTATTAATAAGAGAAGGAGCACCATGCTACTGGAGGAGCTGATGGGATCCACAGCTTAAGACGACTCTACAAATATAGTCTTTGTGAAAAGGTCAAAGAAAAAGTCCGTGTTTAAAGTCACGTTTGATGTGTACATCAATTTTATAACAACTGAAAGTAGTTACCAGGAAAGTACATAATCATTTCCCTTGGCTTCACGACAAAGTATTAGTTTGTGCGTGTCTGTTAAATAAACTTTTAATATCAATATATTTGCAATAATCTGTAAATACATTGATTTTTTTTTTTTTTTTTACTCAAATATTATTGCAAAGTGCCACAGATGTGACACTGCTGATGTGCCTGCAGGAGCTCTGCTGTCAGCGGCGGTGTCATTCAAAACGCCTCGGTGGAATCCGGAGTGTGTCCTTCTCCCCAGACAGTCTGAAAGTCGTCACTACTGGCGTAGGCGATGGGTCCCTCCTCTGCACTAAGACCAAGTAAAGCGCCACCCAGTACACGTGCTCATTTTGTGCACAACCGTGAACAGTAGGGGGCGTCCTTGCTTGCATAAGGGAGTCACACCTGCAGTTTGATGTAGCTTTTAATAAACGCTGCCTTTTCCATCTATGGTGCAGGATAGCAGTAAAAACAACATGACTTAAGCTCCAGCGGGGCGGTATTATGAGGTTATAAAGAAACCATGAGCCGAAGGTCTGGAAAAACAAAGACTTACTGTAGTAAAAGTCACATTCTGGCTCTGAAAATCTTCCCACTCAGATTCCACATCTGCCTGCTCTGTCCACTCCCACAAAAACGTTAGTTTCAGATTTCAAAACATTATCATAAGCACTATGCTTAATATTTTAGTAATATTTTACGAGCCTCTTATTGGTTCACCAAAGCATAACCAAGTTACAATGATGCATGTTTTATTAATTTAATATTAAATTACTGAATAATTTATTGAAATGTTATTCATAAAAGTTAGTCTCATTATTTTTAAAGATAATTTATCATTGGTAATTATGAAGCGGTGTATTTTATTAACTGTTATACTGTAAGATGAAATAAGTATCATGTTAACTGGAGTCTGAGGTAATTGCAGTGTATACTCTAATGTAATAATATTGCATTATTGAAACTACACTAACATACTGGTCTGCTTATTTATTTCTTGTACCTTCCTATAGAGCTGAAGATGCAGATATAGCTCATTTCAAAAGCCGCCAGATTAGGGCTCAGTCCATAAGGACCTCATTCATTTCTGAAAACCCCGTCCTGATTAACCTTCCTGTGTGGGAAGAGGAGACTCCAGTTAGCAGCAAGAAAACGGAGGAAACCGAGGTGAAACTCACTGGGTTATAATGCTTTTTATCTTTAAAGTATTATTTGGAATCAAATTATCCTTAAATTCCAGCACTACTAGTGTCTAGCACAATACTCCATCTTTATCAGTCTTTTTTTTTTTCTCTATTTCTAATAATAATATGTAATGTTAGCTAATTAATTTTAAAAGTTATATATGTAATGTCCCTAATCGGACAAATATTACAAATATTTATAACCAAATTTACTACTTATGCTTTACAGTTCGGCCTTGATGCAACAGAGGAAGATGAGCATTACCTTCCCCCTGCTTCAGCCACCACGTGGTTGGAAAAAAAACACGAAGAAGTGAGTGACAAGCTCTTGTATTTGTGGTTTTGACAGGGCTGTAGACAGGGTGAAAATATGCATAGATGTTTATCTTGTTTCATAATATTCCAGGGGGTGGTTTACGAGAGGGTCCTGCTCCACCTTGTGTGTGAAAGTGATTTCAGAAAGAGCAGTTATTGTTGGCACCAAGTTGCTTTTTGCAGATGTTTGATTTATTGTTGCTTACAGAGTGGGAGAAACAAGTAATTGCAAAGGCATTAACCAGACAGACGTTTGCACCTGTTGGCACCTTTCCATATGACAAAGGCTTGGCATATGGATGAGCTGATAATAAACATGTGGGAGGTCTCTACTACACCTGATGTGGGGAAGGTGGAAAAGACAATTTTACCTTCATGTTTACCTTTATTTTTTAAAAAACAGATTGTGAAGGAAGACAACAAAGAGCATGCAGAAACTAAGAAAGAGCTAAGAGATACCATGAAAGAGTTACGGGAGGCTGTAAGTAGGCTTTTATCATTTGCTTGGAATTACAGTTTGTCCTCACAGTTTAATAAACAGTCAACAGGAAAAAATGCCACTGCAGACAAACATAATGAACTGTCACTGTTACTAAAATCACAACTTTAGTTAAAAAAAATCTCCCTATCATTATGCCACGCGGCTTTTAGTTTTAGTTTTTTTCCCTTAATGTTTTGTTCATTTGTAATTATTAACAATTTTTGCCACTGACACATTATAAAATAAAAGCCAATCAGGCTTTTGCCATTTTTCATTTTTCTTCATAGTGTCAATTGCTGTTTCCTATTTAGGATGATTAGTTTTTTCTTTATTCTAAGGACTATAGCACTTGAGAGAAAAATGTGCTGCAGGTTGTTTGATAGAGGTCGTAGTTTTACATCCAACAGCCTATTAATATACCTAACAGAGAATTACAAGATATCTAAATTATTACTTTGAAGCATATGTCCCAAACATTTATCAGATTTTTATTCTATTCAGTAAAGTACATCTAAATAACTGATGTTGGTTTACGTGATAACAGTAAAAAAAAAAAAAAAAAAAAAAAAAGACATTGAAAGATTTTTCCGTATTTAACTGATTTCTGAACCCATGATATGCTGTAACTTTACAAACATCTTTTTAAAATTTCTAAACAAATCTGAATTTGGATCGAATTCTTCTCCAAAAAGACGTATAAAATGTGCTTTTGTTTGTGGTCAGGTTCATAAAATGATGCTTGAGAATGAAAGCTTCCCAATAAAACAGTTTAACTTAGACGTGGAGGAGCAGAAGAGACTGGACGCCATGGCGGAGGAGGAAGCCCAGAAGGTATTGGAAAGCTCAAGCAAACACTACTGCCATCGACCTTAAATTATTCCTTAAAATGATCTTTTAACGTTGCTCCAATGCGCAGGTGAAGGCCGAAATTGAGCGGGATATTCTAGAAAAGCAGTACCAACGAGACGTCCTGAAGAGAGAATGCTGGGATTCTATGTTGGTCAAACCCCGGAGCATCAACGTAAAGTGGCTCAGTGGCAAGCTTTTTAATAAAGGAGACTACTTTCTTTTTTTTTTTAATCAATTAACTTTGAATTATGTGTGGCTGTCATCCACAGGCGTTCCACTCTAAGTTAGCTGTGCAGAACTATCCCCTCAAAGATCGAAGAGAGAAGGAGTTGGAGGACATCCGCAGGGTTCAAAATATGAGGACGATTGAAAAAGCTGCAAGCAAAGTGAATAAAACTGGTGGTTTAGATTCTGATTGACGAAACAAAGTAATGCACATGTGATGAGTTAAAAGTAATTAGATCCATGTTTACCATTGTGGGTGTGCAGCAGGAATGCAGCAACATGTGATGTTTTCTGAAAGCAGTCGCAGGGAAATGTCACATTTGTAATCTTTATTTCCTTGTGGAAATCTATTTCAGGACAAAACCATCTAAGTCTAAACAAGTTTACTTCTGAAAACACTACTGGTTGTTTGAAATCACAGTCTTTCCTCTGAACTTTCCCCACTGCAGCCCTCTTTAAATACTTGAACACACTCCAGCCCACGGCTGTTGAAATGCTTTTAGATTTATAGCCGTGTGGCTGAAAGCAGGCTGCTGCAATGATTTTCTCAACTGCAATATTCTTTGGATACGGTTTATAATCTTCTGGCCACAGATTCGGCGCTCATGTTTTGCTCCATCATTTGTTGTGCCCGCAATTTCAACCTGCAGCTGATGGGCCGGAAGGACAGCAGCAAACCAGAGGAAGGCCATGTGGCAGAGAGTGCAGACAGTGAAGAACTCTCAGCTCTGTTAGCCCTTGCCAACAAATACCTCTACGACCAGTTCAGCATGCAAACTGTCGAACAGCGGGTCAACCAGATCATACTGATACAGGTGGGAACCTGTCGAATCTCTGCAAAATGGTGATTACTACTCATTTAGATTCTGATGCTTTCCAAAACCAGTGCCCAAAACACACACTCTAAAAAAAAAAAAGAAAAAAAAGGACAACGGAGATATTTATTCAAAGACACATAATTGTTTTTCCTCTCCGGCACTTATTCAGACTGTTTTTTGTTTTTTTTGTTTGTTTGTTTGTTTGAAGTCAGTTAGGTAACCAAAATTAGTTACTTTTGCTAAGACCAGAATGCCAAGAGTGTTTTCTTTTTAAATTTTCATATATTTCTTTTGTACTTTATAGAACTGCCTTTTTAAACTGCGTGACCAAACTGTTTTGGCATACTACCACACGATTCTTCCACTCTAAGTGGCATTGTGGCATATGCTGGTTAAGGATTTGTTTACCACCGTCACCCAGAATCTTTTTTCTTTTCCTTTTTCTTCTGTAGTTAATATATATTGTCTTTCTTCGAAACGCATTGATTTCTGGAAAACAGAACCTGTCTCCTTCCTGGACTGACTAACTCTTAGACATTCACTTGTATATACACACAGTCTGGTTTCAACAAGAAGTCAAGGGTGCAGATTCGGTTTTGTTATTGTTTTTGTCCTGGTCTTAATTAATAATAAATTATTTCTCTCACTTCTGAATGCAGGACTTGATTTATAGTATCAAGATGGCTTTCAACTCCGACTTCGATGCCCTGTTCAAGCGGAAACTGAAAGAGATCAAAATAGTGGACGACAGGAACAAAAACATCAGGGACATCATGCTGGAGCTGGACATCGAGGAGGAGCTGTGGGAGCCCCGCCTGACCGACATGGAGTGGCCAGAGAGGCTGTTAGTCGTGGAGGACTCTGAGGTTACTGTCCTCTTGAAATGTCCTAGCAGTGGACATGGTTCACGTAAAGTTCAACCGAGCACGAGTGAATGTGGAAGTGCTCTCTGTGGTTTATTTGTTTGTTTTGTGAGCCGAGATGTGAGCTTGTGTGTAATTATGAGACGTTGCCTTTGTCCAACTTCAGATTAAAGCGGAGAAATACCTCACCCCAGAGCAGAAAGCAGAGGAGGACAGGCTTAGGTTGGAGAGGGAGGCCCGCCTGGCTGCACACGTACGCTGTCATGATAAACATTTTTGGCTTTTTTGCTAATTCTTTGCCATTGTCTACGAGTTGCACACTTTTATCCACGTTGTTCAGATTAGTGGTTTCAGTTTACGGCTGTGTGTCCGATTTAAAAATCTATAAAGTAAATAAAATGGTAGCGATTAAAAGGTTAGTTGAGCCCTGCTGAGGGAGGGATGCTTGTCCTGTTGCAGAAAGACGACAGCAGAGAGAGAGCTCTGAAAGACATGATGGACGGAGTCCTTGAAGTGAAAAAAGTGGACATTTTAAAAGTGGTAAATATATAAATATCCTGTTCACATAAGGACATTTAAACCAAATGATTGACCGATCTAAAGCATGTCTTGCAAGATAACGCTATTTTGCCATTGTAAAACTGTGTAACGTCTTCCCTAGCTCGATCAGTTTATTTAGAAACATTGGAGAATTATGTCTAATAGAAATGTACTTACAACTGTGAAGGATTTCTTATTTAAAAGAAAACATCACAAGTATAAGCAATCGCATCTAAATTGAAACTGATTGAATTATGTGTTAAAAACCAAGAGACAAACCTACATTGATATCTCAGTTTAAACGTTAAATCAGATTTCTCTGCAGCAGCAACAAACGTCACTGTAAATAATATTCTTCTAAGTTCTCCTTTGGCTAGCACTGTAAAAAAAAAATTATTTTATTTTTTTTCAAGTTTTTACATTTGTTTCTTGAAGACAATGCCAGTAAAATCAGACGAAGCAGCACGAGGAGCCCACAGTTTGTTTTGGTTTTACTCCACAGGAAATATTTCCTCCTGAGTTTTCTTTGACCAAACCTCCCATTCAGTGGAGTGAAGAGGAGAAGAAAGTCTATAAAGAATATGAAAAGAACTTTAAAGAGCTCACAGAGGAGAAGGAGAAATATAAACGGGTAATTAAAAAAAAACAAGGGGAGGAGGGGGAATTCCATTTGTGTGTTTTTTTTTTTTTTTAGTATTTTATTACCAAAATATTAGTTGAGATCAGTGTTAAGCATGTGTGAACCTTGGCTTTGCAGGGATTGGAATTTGAGATGAAAAAGCTGCATGAAATAATCAAAGAGTCAACAGAAAAGTTTGATGAGTCACTCACAAAGCTGTTTGAGAAGAAAGTAAAGTTCATGGCTACTATATATCAGGTAACGTACATCAAATTGCAAAAAAAGTGTGGCATTCATATGTATTCAGCCCTATAAATAAAGTCCAATGAAATCAATTGCTTCAAAAAACTAATCTACGGTAAATCTTAAATTATTCTTGTAGTGATGCACATACACGTGATAAAAAGTCTTCTCTCTTGTTCTGATTTGTTGTCTCGTATTGGCTTGGGCGTGTTTTACAGGAAGAGCTGAAAATCACCTATCTTGCCCAGGCGGTGCGCAAGGTGGAGGAGATGAACCGGCAAGAGCAAGAGCTCAAGCTCAAACTTGAACAACTCCTGGCACAAAAGGTTAAAAATGTTGGACACACTCATGCCGCAGGAATTTATTAATAATCAAAACTAGATTTAATTTGTAGAAATTGGCATGTGTTCCAGTACAGCGCCTTACCGTCTCAGAACATAATTTGACAAAGTGATGCGAAGCAGCAGGTTCGTGTGTCAAGCTGACTAGCCAGAACTGCAAACTTTTTCTGACAGGTAAAGACAGAGAAAGACTTGATGGGATTCAAGGACATGGTGGAACAGTTTCAGTTCGCGTACGAGGACATTGTAGCCGAAGACAAAGTAAGCGTTCAGATAAAACACACACAAAAAGAGAAAACAAAGTTTGTGTGAGAGATCGAGTATATTTTTTGTTTCATCACCCAAAGAATCTCGACAGCGAATTCAGGAAAGAGTTTGCTGATCTACCAAAGTATGTGACCGATCAGCTTTACAAACTGTTCAAGCGTAGACCCAGGTTTGTGACCATTTCCACGCAGCAGTCGCTGAACGCCGGTCGTTTTCAAAGCTCGGGTTGTCACGACTGTTTCCAGGGTTCAAAGGATGAGGACGCAGTCTGTAGATGACGCCAACGTGTTCAGGCAGCACTGTCTGAACACCTCCGCTCTTGATGGACTCAGCCAAACACTCGCCGGCATGGAGGAGTCGGATGCTCCGGAAAACATGCCAAAAGGAGTGACCCAGTTTGTTTGGGAGAAATTTTGTGCTGTGCGCAAAACAAAAGTAGAGAGTGAACAAAAGGTAATACAAAGAAAAAGACACATCTACCGTCCATTTTATATATCAGAGACGCAATATATTCACTTACTTTATTCCATGACAGTTTGTTAATTTCTTTGCTTACTGTTTCACAGATAAAAGTAAATGGTTTGGAGCTTGCCGAGATGCAGGCCTTCCTGCAGAGACGGTTAGATGAAGATAATGCTGCCCAAGAAGAAATTAAGCAGCATTTTGAAGAACTCAGAAGGTAGGACCCAGAACCTCTGACTGGACAATCTGTTTTACTCAGACCAGTTAAGTTGGGAAAATAAATACTGAGTTTGGAAAACAAGTATTTACTTTGGAACTAAATACTTTGGAAAAGTTAAGTATCTACTTCCAAGTAAGTAAAGTACTTGCTAAATACTTTTCTAAATATTTAGATCCAAATATTTGATTTGGATCTAAATATTTAGTGTTCAAACTAAACTAAATGTTGAGCTCAAATTTAAATATTTTGTTGGGAACTAAACATTTAGTTTATAACTAAATATTTAGCTTCTTACACAAATTTTTAATTTGAAAGCTAAATGTTTAATTTGTCAACTAGATATTTAGCCTGTGAATTAAATAAATTTAGTTTGTAACTCTAACATTTATAAATGTGTGAATAAGATGGCAAAAATATGACTTTGAAAAAATAAACACCCACTTTTTTTCTCTCTGACAGACTAAATAAACAAAAAAAAATTGCAGTTTTTTTTTTTTTTTGTTACTGGCACCCCACCAGAAATGCTTGAAAATGGATGAGGACAATAAGTGAGAAAAATGTTGTCGATAACGCTGTGGTGGTTTCTGATGTCATGTTTCTGCAGCCTGAGGACCAAGAGGAACCAGCATCTCATGAACCCTATGATCCTGGTTGTCCTGCCACAGGGACAGGTGGAGACGTCCTCCGTGGATCTGACAGCTGAAACAGCTGAGACTGACTACATCCTTATCAACAGAAGCGTGGTGGACAACCTCAAAGAGAAAATCAGGGTCTGTCTTTACCGTCAAACGTCTTTTTCAGACATTTTCATATCAAAATGGGGATGAGAAAAATGTTACTGTTAAAACAATAATAAAACAATAAAAGTTGTCTATCAAATTCTTCTTCCCCGTGTTACCAGAGAGTTGCAGAGCAGAAGATAACCTACATGGAGGCACGCTGTGAGGTCCGTAAGGACATCATCCAGCTGGAGTGGCAGCACCGGGTGTTGGACAAGAAGATAGAGGACTTTCATGAAAAGAAGAGAGAACTCAAGATGCTTCGACTCTCAAAGGATGACATGGAAGTAATCTAGTTTGTAATCATAACTCCGCTTTTGAAGTTCTGGGAAACTGTGATTTGCTCTTTGAAGACGACTGGAATTTTTTTTTCCTGCCGCGTTAATTATATGTCAGAGGTTTTCAGAGGATTCAGCATCAGGTTTAAATAATAATGCGAAGGAAAAAAAAAGAGGGGGGAAAAAAAAAATCTACATATGGGGTAAAACATTAATCCAGTGTGCGTGTCTGGCCAAATTCCTCTCCGTGTTATCCAGGCAGGTATTTTGGTTTTGGCACGGTGAGATGTTTTGCAAGCAGAAAATTGTTACCATCTCCCAGCACAGATGGATTATCTTTTATAGAAAACTCACACCCTCTTTCTTCAGCCTCCCCACCCTTTTTGCCTTTTCAGCATTTAAACCTCTTATTCAAGACGTCGTGTGTGGATGGAGGTTTTTACATCCCCTCCTCTTCCAATTGCATTTTTATTTAGTTCAGTCCTAAAATTTTAAGCAAGAAATTCTTCACGTCCTTTTCTTTCCCCAAGAGTTTAAACCAGAAACATGCAGTTTAATTAAATTCATGCCAAACCACTGACATGATAATTGTTTACTCTAGAATAGCCGTGTACCATTGTACTAAAACAATAGATTTCACTAGAATTTTTAAACCTAGATTAGATTTTGGAAAAGAAAACGTTATAGTCGTTATAGTTTAACAAAACATCGCAAGTGAATTTCCTCACTCTACTGCCAGTTTCCTTTGGCAGAGGGTTCATGTTGCTCTGCCGCTGGTAGCTTCCTGACATTGTTAAAGCCCATAACACCATGCAGGAAGAAAGCTGTGAATATAAATAATCCATTCTTGTCATTAAAAATATTTCCTGATTAAAGATGTTGGGACATTAGCTTGGACGTTTTCAATCTAAATTCAGAGAACACACCATTTGTAGTTCATTTGTACAAATTAACCGTCTCCTTTCTTTTTTTTTTTTCAGTGTCTCAGCAAGAAGGATCCGAACAGTCACGTGTTGGAGAAAATTTCTAAGATGGAGAAAAGTATTGATTTCATGAAACAGGTAACAACCTGAACGTGTCTTAGCACAACGTTTAAAGTTTGAACCACAAAAGCCAGCAACATCTTATGCGTAATGCACGCCGCTCTCAATTTCAGACCCATAAAAGGGCCATTCACCGGCGGATGAAAAAGTTAAAACAGATTAACAAAAAGATATCAATGACAGCAGACAGCACTGATGGTATAAAGAAGAATCTTCCTGAGATGGAGACTTCTGTGGCAGAGCTGAGACATATTTACGAAGCCGCAGGTAAATGAAAACAGATCTACAGACACATCTCAATAACCTAGAATATCGTTGAAATGTATGTATGATCGACCACGTGCAAAACAGCATAAATAGAGTGCAGCATGGAGGCCCTGCTGAATCCCCCTGAATTGCTAAAATGGGCTTTGCTTCACCAACTTTTTCAACTTTCCATTCAACTTCAATTAATCAGTCAAGTTTAACGCAACACTGTCAAAAGCCAATGTTTTTAGCCATGATCTTTAGGCTTGTCATACTTGTGGTGAGTGTTAATAACTGCTGTACATCTGTCAAATCAGCAGTCTTGCTCATGACTGTGTAGTTCCTAACATGGCCACATTATAACAAATCTGTATGTAAAGTATAGTTTTATCGATCTTATGTGACATTGGAATTTGGGTTTTCATTATCCTCACATTGCAGTTTAATTAAATTCATAATCACCAATTAATCAATCAAGTCGACAAAATAGGTTCTTGAAATGTATCAGTTTGTATAAAGGGAATCTATAAAAATGTGTACATTTTAGTTTTTGAACAGATCAATGCATACTTTGATGATATTCTGACTTACTTAGTTGACCATTAACTAATTTACTCTGCAAAAGGGACTTTCCTCCCATTTCAGCTGTTAATGAGGCTCTTTTGGCGTTTCAGCTACCGAGGAAAATGAGGCAGCGGAAAGAGACGAGCGCTACCAGGAGATTGTTCATAGGCGCAAACTGGAGGACCTCGCTAGGGCTAAGTCGGACGAACTGGACCTCCTCCGGAAGGAAGTTGAGCGTCTGGAAAGGAGGAATTTTCCCTCACTCGATCAGATGAAATACAACTAGCGCCCAACACTAGTTGTATTTGAGTTGTAGCTTATTGTAACGATCTTGGAAGTGCCTGAAAATTACACGTGTTCGCGATGTTGAGACATTTGTCGTGTTTATGTGTCGTTCTAACCATTTCTCACTTGTACTGCATCAAGGCACAGCTGTCTTTGTGCTATCTGTTACCACATAGTTTATTTATTTATACACTGATTTGCTAACAGAATATTTAGTGTTATTTTTGCTGCGAACAAGAGCAAGCACCAACAATAAATAAGATGAATTGTGTTAACTCTTTTCTGTCGTCCTTGCTGGAGTTAAGATACTTCTTCTGGCGTCACGTAGTGAAGTCTCCCTCTGCACGGTCAAAGCACAGAATGCTATCATCCAGACCAAAGAGGTCAATGAGCTCGGACAGGTCGGCCTTCCTTCCGTCTACGGGGAACTCTGACTGGAGCTCATACAGAGCAGCCTGTGCACAACTGCGCCACTTGTCAATCAATGTTTGGAGCTGCGTCAAATCATTCTGAGGAGAAAGACACATATATTGCCTTTTTCAGTCTTACGTGATAAACTTGGCAAAGATATTTGATGGCTTTACTTTTACCTTGCTTCTGTACATTTTCACCATCTTGAGCCGACGCAGTGTCTCCGTTTTCTCCTTTACTTCCTTCCTCAGCTGCAGAGCAATGTCTCCTGAGGAGATGTGTGATGGTTGGGGAGCAAGTGAGGGCAACCTCTCACTGCCCAGCTTCACTTCAGTCCCGTTTGCATCCATAGTGTGGACAGCGATAGTCTCTTGGGACTCTGCTGGAGCATGTGGGGCATCCTCCTCCTCATTGTCAACACAAAGGCGCTTGGCCACAGAAAGGGGTGAGATGAAGGAGCGCCGTGTTCTCTTCAGCCTCTCCCTTAGGGAGGCACTTAGCCCAGAGTGATGCTGCGGAGTGGCAGTGGGAATCACACCAAACGATACAAGTAAATGATAATTAAGCATGGATAACAGCATGTACTGGGTTTGTACAAAATGTCACAGAATTTCCTCAGACATGGAGACTAAACGGAAGAATAGATGGACAGATGAGTGAACGTATAACACAGATCGATAGATAGATTTGAATCAGACATGGAAAACAAATACTTTCCAAAATTATTATTATTTTCCATATTTATCCACACCAGAAAAAAACACCTTTAATTTTTTACTTTTTCAGACTTTAAGAGACTGAAAATTTGTTCTTTGATTCCAAGTTGCGTCAAGCGTAAAGTGACGCATTTAATAAAAGTCAAAAACAATACTCACCTTCTCTTCTTTAAACTCAGAGGGGCTTGACTCGACTGAACCAGGTGATGAATACCCACATGACAGTTTGGCTGCTTTCGGTGTGATCTCCATTGGTTAAAATCACTTAGACTCATGAACTCTTTCTCCGATGCAGTACAACAAGTCAGTTCCGTTTGCAACACTAAGTTTGCGAGTTAACGCTTTTATATATATATAAAAAAGTCTTTTTAAAATAAAAAATCAACTGAATAGGAGTTTCTTTTTAACACCCACCGAAGACGACTCTATTTTTCCGTATTTTTGCGGGGAACTGCCTTCAACGTAAGTGATTGGACAGAATTTGATTACGGTCAGCCGAACAGCATCCTGGGAGTTGTAGTTTATTCTAACGATCTTAGAAGTACCTGAAAATTACACGTGTTCGCGGGTTTTCTGAGACATTTGTTGTGTTTACATGTCATTCTAATCATTTCTCACTTGTACTGCGTTAAGTCACAGCTGCCTTTGTGTTATTTGTTACCACCTAGAATGCAAACTAGCCCATATGACGTTTTAGAGCTTTTTGGCCTCTAAACTCTGTTTTGTTTCAGCTCAAATTTTAGACCTAAACCACTCAAAAATGATTATTAGATCTTATCTTTTTCTCTTTTACAAGCTTTTACTTTTTGTGCACTGGCTGCACTGCTACCACTAACTTTTTTAGTCAGGTGCAGTCCCATAATATTTAGATCCCTCCATTTTTTTTTTTTTTTAATTATGATTTATTTCAAAAGTAAAATAAAGCACACAGAAAAACAGCAATTATTTTTATAAGTAGGTGGATAAAAAGTAGGTAGCTAAAAAAAAAAAAATAATCAAACTAACAGGTTACAGAAAATAAATAAATTGTAAATTAAATGGAAAACAAATAAAACGGGCTGGGCTTAATGTATTCTGTGCTACAGTAATTGTTGTAATATTCCAATTTTTTATGCCTCTTTTGCTGCTCTTTTTTATGTTGAAAAGTGTAGACACCTTCGGAAAAAATTACCCCCTTGCAAGTTACCTGGACCGTTTTCTGTCACTTCAAAGACTAACAAAAGACATAAATATTTGATCAATTTCAGAGATATCCTTTAAAAAGGCATCTATTTTGAATTTGTATTTTACTTTGTATAAACTTATGTTATAAATTGTTGTCATCAATATAATTAGTCTAAAAATTCAAAATTTAATAGAAACTGATATTTTCTTCTTCTAAATAAAGATCTAAATTAAGATATGTGGGATTTGAGTAGTAAAAAAAGAGTATCAGTACTAGTAAAGACACAAAAAGAAAAAATACATGTGGTTTCTCTGTTACAGCTTCATTAAGGGCAGTAAAGTTACAGAATGCCCCACGGGTTCACAGTTTTGTTTAAATATGAGGTCAGTGTTAAATAGAGCCTTTCTTGAGGGATAAACAGAGGAACTCTGACGGTTACGCTGAGCTCTGAGTAAAAGTGATTTATCTGGGCTCTCGTATGTGTCTGGTCCATGTTGATCTGGTTGCTGGGTCTGAGTCACTTTGTTCTCATTTGCTGATTCACGTCCTTTAACAGACCTATTTATAAACTCCTAAATGTAATTCAGAAGTCTTTTCACACTTCCACTCTGCGAAAAGACTGTGAGACTCTGTCTGTCGCCACGAGGAGAGTAATAATGTTAAATAAGAGGCTGCCTGGACTTGATTCTCAGTGCTTGGAAATGTGATATTACACACCCTGAGGAAGAGGGATTTTTTTTTTTCTTACATTTTATATGGATGAATCTTGCAGGGCTGAGGGTTGGAAATAATTACTATGCGTTAGTCAAGGCTCTAGAGTGTGCTCTCTTTTTTTTTGTCATTCACAGTAGAGATAAAATACTTTGGTTGCTCTCCAGTAAGATACATGAATCAACTGGTATGAGTTTGTAGAATCTAGATTCTATGTGAAACACCCAGTGAGCCAAATCTTTCAACAAACACACAAATGGCTACTTATTAAGTACATATGTTTGCACAAGCTATTAACTCTTGTTAATGTTTATGTAGCTTAGTGTTAGGAAACTACCTTTAAGTTAAACAGAACGTTGGGGAATCAAAGATCCAGTTTTCATGGCTCTTTTTTTTTTTTCTTTTTGTCCCACTCAGTTTTTGTTTTGCTGAAAATCTGTTTTGTGTTTTGGGTTACTTTGATTTCCAGTCAATGTGCTGCATTGTCTTCTTAAGATCTCCCTGTAATTTGATGTGACTCATCTGTTAACACTTTCTCATACAGACACAGCAAAATGACCTGACAGCACCAGATGTTTTCACCTCAAGAAACACCTTGAGAGATGCAGAGAGCCGGAAACATTTTAGGCTATACGGAGTTTGTTGTCGCTGATATTTCTTCTCACGGCAGACATGTTGACATGCCACTGATGAGAAAACGACAGGTGTCATTAATGAAATAAATAAAGTTCCTGTCAGCAGGGAGCTCCTCCACAAATAGCCGTATACTTCATGCTTCCTTTCCTTGTCTTGATAGATGAGAGAGGTCTGCTGTTGAAACGTGCTTTAAATTTGGTCCAACGGTTGTTTTGAAACAGTTGTTTTACATTAATCTTCATAACTGTTGTGGTATATACAGACCCTTATTTTGGATAAAAGAAAAAATAAATTACTCTGATCAATATATTCAAACTTGTACTTCTTTTACATATTTTAAGTCTACTAAGAAAGCACAGGTGCTCTTTTTTTTTTTTTGCTTAATTTCTTTAGATCATCAAAAGTAAATTATTATTGTTGTTTGACATTTAATAAATCTATTGGTTGTTTTCACTTCAAACCAATTACAATATGTTAACTGTCATGACAGGGCTTGAAAAACAAACTGGAGGTTTCAAACTGTTTGCATCAATTAAGAGCACCTCATATCATGATGATCACAAAGTGCCTGATTATAGACCAATAAAACGAGCCGATAGCAGTGGAGGACACCGTCGAAAATTCCCACCGAGTGATGTCATAACGTTTGAAACAGTGAACTAAGGCGTCAGTACATAATATAATGTCCGCCCTCGGTTAGCAAATTCATTTGTAATTTGACTTCACGAAGTGAAAACTTACATGGCAGTTTACCTGGGGATAAGGAGGAAGTCACGAGAACTTCTGTCTAAGAGCGGCAGCTTGGAGATCTAACAGACCGGCACACTGTTGAAGATTTTTCAAGTGTGCCTATGTTTTCCAGCAACACATGGAACAGTAAATATTGATTCAACATGATCTTTGTTTGTACAGTGGTATCTCTATCAGCAGATAATTTGTGTGGACACATAAAAAAGTAAAAGACCCATAAAGGGAGCTGTTTTTTTTTACGTGATGCATTTTATGGCCACGAAACAGTCTCTGTTCGAGCTGTAGCAAGAACTGTTACATCCTCTACTGTTAGGTTTTTGTTTGTAGTTGAAAAGGTGATAGCTCCCAAAGACGTTTTATTAGGTAGAGTACAATTAATATTCTGTGTACAACAATAGTCCATCAGCAGTCAAAAGTCTTTTTCCATATATGGTTTCAAGAGACATGCTCATTTGTTCTCAAAAAGTACTTTAAAAAAATCACTAATCTCCAAGCATTATTGTGAAATAATGCTAAATATAATTTACTCACTTTTCAGTCTTTTAAAATCAATAGGTTGCATCACTCCAAGATAAAATGATCAGCTCTTCAAAGGTGTTAAGTTACATTAGACAAGAACATCAATGGCAGTCCTCTGAACTGAGCAACAGCATATTTAAGTTTTTCTTGTCAGATAAAGCGACGGTCTCGTATCGAGACAGATAAGCAACAGATAAGCTCCTCTCTCCAGAATGTGCCTGCATGTTCTCTGAGCCAAGTATCCAGTGCCGCACTGGAATGTTTTTTTTTTCATCACAGTTGAGTGGTTTAAAAGTTCAGCTCAGAGCAGAACCAGTCATTATCTCTTTAGATATCCAAAAACCTCAGAGATTAAGGTGACCATAAAATTATCTCTCTCTTTTTGCTTTTTTGTCAACTACATAAGACAGGCTTTAAATAATTAGAGCAACAGTTTCTTTGTTACCTTGCAAATGAATTATAGTATAGACATTCCTTTCGAAATCAGTATGGATACCAAGCCCATGTGACACAGAGGCTTTTTTTTTCTACCACTTGGGTAACAGTGAATAATGTCACATTATTTTCCATGTTTAGGTCTTTTGTCGAACCTCTGGAAAACACTGCTGTCTTGCTCTGCAAACATACCAAAGCCGCATCCTGCAGGTCTTTCACACAAAAAGGAGTGTATCTGAAAAGAGGCATCACTGTTTAGTCAGCTCTGCTTTTTTTTTTTTCCCTTTTTTTCCCACCATCCTGGAATTTGTTGCTTTCTGTTAAAGGATCTGGCATTGTCCAAGCTCGCACATGGATGTGAGTGGGGCAGCTCCTCTCCATGGGGCCATTTGTTTTCAATCATTTGAGCAGAATAGAGTCTTACTGGCTCTGAGTCATGCCTGGTGGGTGGATTGCTTCGCTGGGTGTGGTGGTTGAAGGGAACCTGTGGAAGTCTGTGGCTGCCACTGGAGGAATAAAGCATCTAATTTGGTGCCAAACGGCATCAATGTAAATTAGCAGACTGGGAATGCGTATTCTGATTACAGAGTTAAAAACAGCCCTTGTGTCCTCTCATTTGGGAATGCTCGTGATGTGAGAAACAGTCCATGCTGCAGCTTCTGAAGAGTATGATAATTGTCACATGAAAAGTATCAGACCTCCCGAACAGAAGTGCAAACAGGAAGACAATCCCTGCAAAAGCTGAAAACATGAAGAGCTTTCACTGACAATAGCGCGTAAGAGAATTAACGCCCTCTGAACTCACCCGCATTTTACTACATTACGACCACAGACTTCCATGTGGCCTACTGTAACTTTATGTGACAGAGCAACACAAAGTAGAAAATAATTATGAAGAGAAAGGAAATCGAATTTTCTGCAAAAAGAAAAAGAAAAAATCTGAAAAGTATGGCAGGCATTTGTACTCAGCCTCTTTTTACTCATACACCATAAAGACAAAACAAGAGCAAACAATTATCTCCAGAAGTCAATTGATGAGTGAATTTATTGTTGAAAAACTCTCTGAAAAGTGATGATTGTTTAGAAAGATTATTGTTCAAGTATTGTTTTTAATCTCAGCCTTTATGGAAGGAGAAATTAACTGGGGGAAAAAAAAAAACATCTGAAACACCAAGTATCAGCTACTGAGTCAAGTTTCTCACAAAGATCCTATGTCAAAAAAAATTAGCTGACTATGAGCTGGTGAGGAATTATTCGGTTCCCTTTTTAAATAAAAAAAATAGGTGAAAGCAGAAGGACACGATATTTAAAAAAAAAAACATACACACAAAAAAAATCACTATGGAGAACATCCTTTTTGGCATTTCTTTGACATTCGTCTACAGATATATTAGTAAACTTACCACAAAAAGTAAGACAATTTGTCTATGTCTGTTTTTCTTTGTATTTCAAGAATCCTCATTGGCAGTAAATCTTACGTTTGGAGAACTTGTTTACTTCCTTCTAAAAATTTGTAAGGAAAATGCGTTTGTGGGTTGAGCTGCGAGGGTTGCGCCCATGAAAACCTTGCCAAGTCAACTTCTGCCAGAACCAAACAACTTTTTCTGCTCCTGACTGTGGAAAGCGTTGGTATTGTAATAAATAGAAGTGCTTCACAAGAGATGACTGAATTAAGAGATCCTATCAAAACATACAACTGGTCTGTGAAGGCATCTAGAAAACATCAGTGAACAAACAGCATCAAAAAGAACAAGAAAGTAGACGTGCCAGAGATAACATAAAGCAAAGCAAAGCAGTTTAAAGGATGATAACAGTAGCATCATGCTGTTGGATGTTTTTTTTCTTAGGTGTGGCCAAGCCAAAGATGCTGATCAGAAGTGATGTGTTGCAGGCTGCAGAAGATGGAGGTTCATCTTCCAACACACACCAGATGTTCAGCCAGAGATGCAACGGAATGGATTAGATGAAAACATTTTGTTGTGTTGAAATGGCCCAGTCAAAGTAAAGACCTAAGTGAAATTAAAAAAATGATGCTCACTGACATTCTTCATTCAAACTAACTGAGCTTGAGCTATGTTAAAAAGAAGTTTCTAGATATGCACACACCAATTTTTCGTGAAAAGTGGTTCCCAAAAGTTGTCACGTTAAGGACCTTTTAAAACCACGTACGCGCCATGTCCAATCCACGTCAGTAACGCAAAGTCCAGTGAAAACACAATGAAGTTTGACCGGTACCGAGCCGCTCACATCTGAGCGCTCTTTTTTTTTTTTACCCTCCAAAACTGACTGCGTATGTTGGAAAACACTCAGCCATACCTACTGTCTGAAGCCATATGGAGCAAAAGTTAAGTTTCTTATTTCAATATGGGGGCCAGATGTGTTGCAGCTGCAGCGGAATGGATTTACTGCCCACTGCAGATCAGCACAACCTGAGACAGCCCCCTCTATTTTCTGTTCAGAAAAACACAGAAAGACAGAGAGAGAGAGAGAGAGAGAAAATCACATCTCCCAAATCTAACTTTTTTTCCCCTCTCTCTCTCTTTTTTACCACCTCCGCCCAAAAACTTTGCCCGTTTTTAAACTGGTGACCACAGCAGTGAAGCAGTAGCGAGAAGAGGAGGAGTTTATGTCCTTTCTTTCTCCCCCAGTCGACAATCTGTGCCTGCAGGGGCTGAGAATATGACAACTTAATTGCTTATCTGTCCCCCCTCCCAAACCCCCTCAGGCTCTATTTTCTTTTTTTAATACTCAGCTTCCCGTGCCGTCTGCCACACCTGCCTGCCAAGCTGCAGCTCCGATGGGCGCGGCTGGGACCGGAGCCCAAATCTGTGTTTTGACTCGCCTGGGAAAGTTGAGCGAAAAGGCACAAAAGAAGCGAAGGGAGTTTGGGGGAACATCCCGGCACGCTCTGCGCGTCAGCTCCACACTGACGCATTGTTCTTCCACGGGATAAGTCTCTGCGTCCTGAGAGGAACCCGACTGCTACAAGGAGAGTGCTTGAAGGTATGGAGAAAAACACTGAAGCTGGAAGTTTTTCTCTTTTTTAAAACTTCTTTTTTTCCCCTTTCATTGTCTAAAGCCTACTTATGTTGGATGTGCGGGGTTTTTTTTCTTGCACCTGGCCTTTCTTGCATCTCTGCGTTAACGACTGCGCTCTGGGAGTTTTGGTGACGGGCTGTTGTGTTAGTTTTACAGACTGGAATAACTTTAGCTTCCCTTTGGCTTCCTCCTGAGAAGTACTTCTCGGCTTGTTTGTTAAATCCACCAGGGGGTTTTTGGGGGATCGTTTTTCTGTTACAGAACACCCCCTTTTGCTGTGCTATTCACATCCTTCTAAATATATTCCAGAGGACCTGTCCAAGCTGTGGCTTTATACATCAACTCTTAATAATTGCTGCCCAGATCAGTTACATGCTATAAAAAGGGGGATGAGTTTATAGAAGCTTTAATAGGATGCTAATAGCATTTAATTTATGATGGGTGTGTGTGTGTCAGTTTTTTTTTATCTTTACTTTCAGAACAGATGAGGAAATGTATGTTTCTAGATGTGACCTTGGTGTGATTTCAGCATCACAAGCCCCCGAACAGGAATACCAATGCAGTTAGAGGTCCTTATCTGCCTGGGTGTGGTCGGAGGATGATCTTTTGAGAACTGTGCACTGATCCGCCTCAGCTCCTTTTGTGTCTTTGTTGTTTTAGTTTCCAAGGACACACAAGTATATGATCCATCGTGGGTCTAATGTGGTTTTCAGCATTCAGATGAGAGGTGAGCATGGCAGGGAAAAGTTTTCTTCACAGAGGGGAGTGTCTCAGTTAATACCACTGGAGGCCAATGTCCAAATAAAAGGAGCCGCAGAGGCATTCTACTGTGGTCTTTAAAATATGATCATGCGACTGATGTGGGGGGGACGTTTTCCAGTTTTGGGCTGGATGAAATTTCAATTGATTGCTGTAAACAAGCAGCTTAGAGTTCTTACGACTCCCCCCCTCCCCTTTCATTCGAGCACAACACTGTTTCTTGTTCCTCATCAAACAGTTGCTGAAATCTTATTTTCCACATTTAAAGACTAACAGAATATGCATGACGGTGGCCAATGTCTTTTTTCTTCTTCTTCTGCTTCTTCTTCTGTCACCATCTCACTAGATAAGATGGGATGGACGAGTTAACAAGGCAGATGGAGATCTCGGGAGAAAAGGGTGAGAATGCTTGATTTAATCACAAAGTGTTTAACATGACAAACAAACAAACAAAGAAAAGAAAACAAGAGCACAACAATTTATTTTTTAGAGTGAAGTGACAAACTTTAGTGGAAACTTTATAAAATAAGCATTCGAAACTTGTATGAAACTTTTTCACCTTTGGTGATGGTTGTGTTTCCCTCTTTTTGAAGCCGTACTAACACCATGCACGCTTTTTTTTTTACTGGTTTCCACATCTCGGCGTTCGGGTCGTCATTTTCTGGATATCTCTTTTTTTTTTTTTTTTTTTTTTTACACAACTTGCAGCTAAATGTGAAAGCCTGCAGCTGTTCAGGTCCAGCAAACAAGAGTAAATGTCAGACGGTAGCTGTGTTGGAGTGTGTAATCAGCTTCTCCGTCTGTATGCGTCTCCCTTGAGAGAAAACTACTAAACCCAAGAGTCAAAATGGTAGTCAGTGTTCTTCTAGCTTCGGTCTGACATTTTGAAGCCTAATGTAAGAATATTTTTTAAAAATATAATTCTAGATTTTTTAATGTGTTTGTTGGATGATTTGAAACAAATCAGTACCTTTTTCTCGAAATATTGACCTTTTCCTTATCAAGTTCCCCCTTTTTGCATTGTATTTGATACGTTAGGCTTTCACAGTAGATGTCTGTATTGCGCATAGCTGATGGCATGGCTGAACAGCATTTTGTATCTTTATAAAGAATGTGTAAAATATATTTAGCGGCACATTTATAAATCAGGTTTTGAGGAAAATAGTATGACAAATTGTATCAAAAATGATGCATTTCTAGAGTTATAGGGTTAAAGAGTGCGTATTCTTCTTAGATAAAGTAAGTCCCAATGTTCTAAGATTACATTTCATTTTTTAAATTCAAATCAGACAAACTTTTTGCAATGTTGACTCACCTGGAAAGATAAATTTGATTGAGAACTGAGTCGACTATTAGGAAGAAACATACCATAAGAATAGGGAATATTAGGACTATCTAGAATAAATTTCAACAAGTGGACAGCATCTGTGTATTTCAGTCAGAAATACAACATAAAAATAAAACACAGCTGGAGAAGGGGATTCCAGCCAGCTCAAGTCATAAAAACAAACACCTGAGATGCACGTGTGCTTCAAAACCTAAAGAATCAACTCAGACTTGTTGTCTGGGACTAAAGTTCGTTAACAACCTTTACTGAATTGATTATTTAAGAGGCCAACAGCAAGTCTTAACGTCCACACAAAACTCTGACTCGAACGAACCGTGCTGTAACAAAAGAGAAGGACCGACAAAAATGCGGTCTGGCTGATGGTCATAAAAAATCCGTTTTTGGACTGTTATTGTGCAGAAACGGCAGTGAGATTTTGTTTCCACAGTCAAACGTCAAGAGCAGCAGAGTAATGATTAGGTTTTAGCCTCGACTCTGGAACAGACGGAGATCCCTAAAAGGAAGGAGTGCAGGAGGAGGACAGACGTGGAGGAGGACAAAGAGGCGACGTGAAATCCAAGTGGAATGAACATTATCTTTAAGGGAAGCCAGCAAAGCGCAGGGAAGAATTTGGTTCATAATGATTTTTTTTTTGTCGCCTACAATTTACAACTTATACCAGACAAATAATCATTTCGCAAAAGCTTTAATTTCCTGCCTTGCGGTTGTTCTAAAACCAGATCCTAATTGCAGTTCGCTGCAAGCATGCACACGGATTAGGAAGGAGTTGTTTGTGCATAGTACTTCTGAGAGTCATTCTGCAGGATGAGTTCTGTTTAATGTTGTAGCTTCTGCATAACAGGCACAAGCTGTCACAGCAAGTTACTGTGGAAAGAAACAACCAAACAATGTCGCATACGCTTTGACCTTAACAGGCTAATGAACTTTCAGATCTTCACAGATAAAACAGCCAGGTAAAAAGACAGATTCTGACATGCAGAGACAGTCCACAGACGGATTATTAGGAAAAAAAAGAAATGTTTGATTTGAGGTGAGCTCACGTTGGCTTTTCTTATATTCTACATCCGAGTCTACTTTTTGTTCCAATGAAAATATAGATTTAATTAATCACAGCCAAAACCCTCAGGATCCCGTCACATTTGGAGCAGAAAATTGTCTCACATCCGCCAGCAAAGGTGGCGCAAAATTTTAGTGGGCCCACAGCACAAGTAAAGTCTATTTTTACAATCATCCAAACTTTATTGTTTGCATCTAACATTCCTAGTTACAAGAGTTACAAGTTAGAGGAATAAATTGACCCTACAACAAAATGTTTTTCTTGACCATCCAAAATGATTCTCTCTACATTATTTATCAGATAACTGTGGAGGCGAAGTTACATCTCTGACTCACTTCGTCCGACTTAAAGCTTCAACGTGACTCATTTAAATGTCTTTGTCTAAAAATCCAAATAGGGATTTGTGTTTTTCCTTTTACTTACCAGATATATTTAAATCTTAAATACATTTTCCCATTTGCCTCAAAACTGATTTAAAAGACTCAGTCATGATAAACTACTTAGAAATTTGAAATTTTAGGGTTTGTTGTTGCTCACAGTGCCGGCCCCCTGCTGGCCTGAGAGCCCGAAGCACTTTATGTAACGTTGTGCCCTGGGCTTGATCTGTCCACCAGAAAACATTGACCTGTCAAATAGTTTTACAGTTTGGTGCACTTTATTTATGACTCAGCAGTCAGGAATTTTAACTGTAGTTACATAGTTGTCATTCATTAGGGTCAAAGTTTGCATCGGAAGATTATTCCAACTTCAAGAATAAGAGACCTGAGTGAATTGATGAGGCCCAAAACTGTCCAATAAACAAAGAAACTCAAAGTGTCTGTGTTGTACAAGAATAAACTCAAACCAGTCAACACAGTCATTGTTCTCCTTCATCTATTAAACATTGTTAGTTGAATTTATTGTTTCGAGACGCCTCGTTTGATGGCGTTATTGAGAAAATATGCCGCTGCTGCTGCTGCCTGAACTGAAACCGGGCATCAGTTTAGAAAACAGAGCACTAACACTGCAGTTGTTAAAATAAGACGAAGCTCGCAGAAGTAGACCAAACACACAGCACACAGTAATTACTGTTTGTCTTTTCATCAGTTCTGACAGAAACCGTAACCTCCACCACCCGACTGACTTCTCTCCCACCAAGTGAGTCTGCTTTCGCCTTTTTTTTATATATTGTTGTCTGTATACAGCAAGAAGTGTAATAAAATCACGAAGCTAGCTATTTCTAAAGGAAGTAGCCGATGAGTAACAGCTTCTTTTTGTTTTGCTGTTTGTCTTCTTGTTGCCAGAGGGAACCAGCGGATCAAATCACAGGAATATGTCCAGCGGTGCCGGAGGGCTGGGTTTTGAGAAGAATGTCTTAACGCAGAACAGCAGTGGAACCTACTTCTCCTCATGTGAGAGCAACTTTCCACTCGTCGGCTAAGTTGTGGGAAGTTGTGGGTTTGTCTCCAAGCAAAAGTTTGGGGATGTTGTATTTTTAAGCCCCCGGTAGAGCAGAAGACTTCTGGGCTTGTGCAAGAGAGAAACTTTAAAGAGCTTCCAGGCAAAGTGAAGGAGGCAATCTAAAGTCGATGCGGTGGCCGCTCAAACAAACGGAAAGCAGAGTTATACTGCAATTGAGCTAATTCAGTTCTTAATAAGCCAAATGCCACATATAAAATATTAGCAAAAGGGAAAGATTTTTCAACTTTAGGATAATGCACGTTATCAGGCAGAAAAAATGATCATTTCACTCCCAGAAAATAAAAAAATCTATTAACTTGCTAAGTCTTGTGTGTGGAATTCAAAAGTTTTTACCGCGATATCTTTGTTTTGTCTTTTTTATGGATTCACAAATCACCTGGGCATGTAGGGATGAAATTTTAACGCTCTATCATCACCCCTACATGGTCAAATAACTATTAGTCAGTTTATTCAGATAAAAAGGTCAAGTTTTTCAATTTCAAGGATCCGGGATGCCGAGGTGAGTGAACTTTTATTAGCGCAGACAGCATAGTGTGGTATGAGATTAAATCCTAGTTTATTGCCAGTGATATTTGAAAGACAGTTGTATCGGTTCTGTTGCAGTCGCATGAGGCATGAGGGCCGTGGTGCTAATGCGCCACAGATTATTCAACATGTCCAAAATATCTGTGGTAGTCTAACCTATCTGGTGAGCAAATTGTACATGCTAAAGAGTTAAATGCACAGTAAGGCAATCCTCTAGCCTTTCCTCTTGTGACATTGTGTCTTCATACTGAAACACAAAAAAGATGCACTGATAACTGATGCTGAACACAAAAATGAATCAAGGAAGAAAAAACTTAAATCCAGAAAACGTCCTTTGAACATACCACTTTGAGATCATTATGACATCCATATTCTGGTGAAATGTTTTTATGACTAGCGTTTGGAGGAAAGCAATTTTCAGATTTTCTGTGCACTACTTGGAGTATCTTAAATGTAAGCTCCAATAATGTGAACCTTATTGGAGCTTAGTCACCTAGGTTGTTCAAATTTGAGTTCATTTAAAAAGTATTTATTTATTGTCTCCCCAGCCTCTATAGGAGTGACGAGTAACTACAGCTCCTCCTCAGGAATCTACCTGGGAGGAGATTCCTCTGGAGGAGGTGAAGGTGGCGGAAGCTACATCGATGGAGAGGGCTATGGGAGCGGAGGAGGAGGAGGAGGAGGGAGAGGAGGAAGCAGTGGAAGCACTTATCTCGTGAGCTCCGTGTCAAAGGTTCGGTCCAGCTCGTCGGGCGGTGCCAGGAGAGCTCAGACTGGAGGGACATCAGTGGGGCTGTCGCCAGGTTTCCGAGAGAGGAAGACCATAGCCAGCCGCTCGGGAGGCTACGACGGTAGGATCCTGAGTTGCCACCAGAGGCGGCCACAAATGGGAACAAAAAACTTGAAGGAAACGGTCATGACTCACTGGGAGCGCTAACTCTTCCTATGTGTTTTACTTTTAGGGAGCTCCAGTGGTAATTCCTCCCCAGAATTTTCACGCAAAGACTATGGGAACTACTGTAAGACTGAAACTACTATAGTATCGAATAGTTTGTGATTTCAAAGATGTGTTTTTGATGTTTCCTTCCATTTTCCTTCTTAGGCTCCGGCGCCACAAGAGGGAGGAGTGAAAGCAGAGGTATTCAGGTTTATTCCCCATTATTATTTACGCTCCATCTCGCTAAATTGTCTTGGCCTGCTTTTTTTTTTTTTTTTTTATTAAATCAAGATTCCTTAGTCTAATGTGTGCTTTGATTTCTTCCTTTATTTTTCCCAGAGAGCGAGATCAGAGCCAGATTACAAAGTGCCTCCCCATCTGCCGGAAGATGTAAGACCACTGGAGACACTGATCCTTTGGCAGTTGTTACGCAACTCCTCATAAAGCACCAAAAAAAAAAAGTTTTCTAAGAGTCCTTTCAAAGAAGTGCATTGCCGTTAAATGATTTCTCATGCGGGATTTTTGTTTTTGAGTTATGTCGCTGTCAGATGTTTTGGCTCGAAAACTGCATATCACAAAGTCAAATTCCAGCTCGCACATGCCTTGACATTTTTTGTATTAGTTACACACATGTATAGTTAGTTTTATGGACAGAAACAGTGAGGGCGGGGTTGAAACAGTGACAGCACTGACTTGCTCTACAGTAAAACAATGTGGGGAAAAAGTAAAAGGGGCCAGATCATGGTGGCAGGAATGGTACAAATGAGTCACTCCTGTTCTTGAAGCAAAATACCCAGGAGGAGAAGTGCTGCTCGTTGCGCCCCCTGCTGATTAAAGTCAGTAATTAATGTTATTCAATCAGTGATATAACAATTGTTCAGCGCCCCTTTGGACTCTTACAACGGGTCTCTGACTTTTCCATTGTGGTACAAGAAGTGCTACTCCTCATATTACACAGCATAGCAAAAATGATTGTAAAAAAAAAGTTTTCTCTCAAGAACTTTTACCTTTTACATTTTTTTCCCTACTGTGGGGTTCTTCAACATATCAACTAAAAACAGTTTTACTGAATATACAAAAACACTGAAATGATTTACATCACAAGCCTTACTATAGCTCATTATAAATGCAGCATTTTGCCTCCATTTAAAAAAATAAACACTTCTGGAAAACAACTTAGCTAACTTCTGTTTGATAACCCAAAAAGACGTAGACTCAAAAGAAGGAATATAGCTGACTAGATTATTGAGAATTTATAATAGTATTATACTTAATAATGATTAGTACCACTTATTTGTTAATTTTGTTGTGTAGTTACATTTTTGCATAAATTTTAAGCTGTTTTTTCACAGAGAAACAGCTAACTGTTTAACAAAACCTAGCTTGGTTGAACTAGCTTCGACCTATCTCCATGATGTTATCCATGATGAAGTGACTTCTTTAGGCCAGCTGGGTAATGAACAAAATCCATGAAAAACTGATGTTTAGAGAGAGAAAAGAAAATCACATGAAATCTAAATTTCTGCCAAAGCTAACTGCCTTAGCGTCATTGCTAAAGCTTTTGACTCATTTTGAGTTTTTGTTGTTGCATTACAAGAAACGCATGTCACAAAAATGCCACCATTATTTTATTGCATTAAGATTTCTGTGGAGAAATAAACAATAAAAAATCATTTTCAGTCAATAAAATTCTACAAAGAGCAAAACTAACAAAGCAAATTTTGCTTTACAAGCCTTTGAACCTGAAACCTTTATGCAGGCAGGTTTAGTGCCTCAGGAGTTTATTTATTCAGAGATTTTTCTTTTGACTTATTTTTTATGATTAAAGTTAAGTTTCCACTGACATAGATTTGCTGTTTGAGTTGTTTGAACGCTGTTTGTACGTTGCCGTGGCGTGTTAGGGGCAGAGTTGGAAGATGTGAAGAAGCTGCTGAAGGGACGCTCCAGCAGCGTCAGTCCGACCCGCTCCTCCGCCTCAGTCACCCTGCCAGTACCTAAAAAAGCCAGCGTGGAGACCAAGACCGTCTCAGTGGCCACTCAGTCAGGTATATTCTGTTACCAGAGCTACAATTATGCATGTGCAGCACATTCATAGACACTTTGTCTCTGACCCAGATGATTTAATCTAGATTGCTATTTGTCCCACTGTCACTGCCAGGAATCTTGTCCTTTAAGGTCCAAAAATGTTTGTCATTATGGGATCTAAAAACACGACTTTAATAATGGATTGAAGGAATAAAACCTTAGCAGTGTGTGATATCTTAATAGGATAATATTTTTGTTCATTTTGAAGCAATTGAAAAGGAACATTTGAATGAATGAAGTATGCTCCATGAAAATGTTTGCAAATTTATGGCAAAAAAACTGAAAAATAATATTAGGGTAAACTTGATTGAAAAGGTGTTTTGTACAGGCAAGATCACTGTTTGATGGACAGTATCTTTGTGCATCACACAAAATAAAGGAAAACAATTATAATTAATGTTTAACATGAAATGAGTAACTAGAAAATTATTGAACACATAACTGGCATCTGCAACCGCGTTGATTTAAAATTGTGTTATATATAACACATATATATATATATATATTACATATATGTAATTCATGGTTGCATACTGAGTTACTTTTAAATAAGACGGATTTACAGTGTTTGTTGAAGTGTGAATTTCAGCTTGTTAGTGTTATGAAATCATCATTTAGTGATGTTTAGTCTTATACAAAATATACTTAGCTCTAATAAAAATATGATAAGAATAGACAAAGCGAATAATGTAAGGTTCATTTCTCTCATTTTTATGAGTTTGATGATTTTCTCCAACAGCTTCGACTCTGTTTGAGCCTGTTGCTCAGATGAATGGGTTCAACACCATCGACGTGTCGGGCCTCTACGACAGCAGACTGACATCCAGGCAGCGCGACTCTGGTGTCCAAACAGGCCAACACACTGTCACAGTAAAGTCATGCCACTGTGACGCTGGAGTCAAATCCAGCCAGTATGACGTTAGCCTGAGTTCAGGTCAGTACGATGCTGGTCTGAAGTCAAGCCAGTATGACGTTTGCCTGAGCTCAGGTCAGTACGATACCGGCCTGAAATCTGGACGATATGACATGAGTCTGAAATCGGGCCAGTACGACACCGCTGGGAGATCAGGCCAATACGACACCCTGGATTCAGCCTTTCCCACTTTCTCCTGGTCCACCTCCACTATGCCCTCCTCCTCCTCCACGACCGTCGTCGCTGGCAACACCAGCAGCTACACCTACCAGCTCGGTCAGGTCAGCGCCAACAACAGGTCGGGAGGCTCCCCGCCGCTCAGCCCCGTCCCACAGCAATCTCTGTCAGGTCAGAACCATCAATTGGAGGCATGCCTACAGGAATATGCAGATGAATTTTATGCACTATATGTTTTAATTGACTAGAAGAGTAACAAAAGACAAACTGCTAAAGTCTTTGGTTAAGTTCGTCATTCTGTGTCTGCGTCTGCGTTTCCAGTTTATGGCTTTCAGAATAATCTGGCTCCCACCTCTATCGGTGTGCTCACCACCAGCGGCGGCAACGTAACCACTAACCTGGGAGGTAATGGCTGCTAGCCTGTGGAGTATCAGACATCTACCAGGCAATAATAAACCAAAACAGATCTTTTATTTAGAGAGTATGTTTGATTTGACAGGGTATGGCGTCCAGAAGAACGTGTCAAATGGCAGTGCTGTCATAAGCTCTGGGATCTCTACAGGTAAGCATAAAAGAGATTGCCTTTTTGTCTGGATTTAAAAAAATGTTAAGGAGCTGCACGATTTATCTAACTGAAATGTCCTCTGAATGGGTTTCATCTTCTTTAGCCACCAGGTCCCAAACCGATGACGTCTACAAGAGAGACTACAGATATATGGCCTCTGAAAAGGAGAACGTTCCTGCCAGGAGGGAGGGAGAAATGCTCATTCTGGCAAAAGACAGTGGCAAGCAGTTTACCACCACCACCAGCAGCACTCATATAGCTGGAGGTGAGTGGTGAACTCATGCCCCCTTACGGAGAAAAAGAGGCATGTCTCATGTCTTAGGAGGAGACACAGCACTTCAGTTTATTTTCTTGCGTCAGGATGGGAAAAAAAGTAAAATACAAACACAGAACCTACTTAACAGGCTGTGTTGTAACCCTATATTTTCGTACAGCACTTATCTTGAAAGGGGTGCCAATTTCCGGCTGTCCCAATACATAAGTAGGCAATTGAAAAAGAGGCTATTTTTTCCTCCTAATGTGTAGCCATATGACTCAGTGGTACCCTGGATTTTGCACAAATCAAAAAACGCTACTGTTGGTGATGTAACACGTTACAATCGCAAAACCACACATGATCTGTATAGCAGTATTTTGTTTTACCATGTGCTCACCACAAGGGGGCAGCCAAGTTTATTGATATAATTGGATTGTGCAAAAAGCTTATTTTGAGTGATTGTTTCCCTTTATCCTCCAGGTTCACTTTCAGGAGACTCAATAAAGAAGGAGAAGCTTATTTCCAGCTACGTTGACACGGGCGCTCTGAAAGCAGAGACAGGCAATTCATACTGTAAGCATAAATTCTACCTCTCTTTTCAGAAATATTAGTCTTCAGTGTAAATAGTGGAGATTTATTTTTTTTTGTTTGTTTTTTCTCCCCATCAGACGGATCATCCGGAGTCCTGATGAAAGACAAGGCAACCTATGCAGGTATAGTTTTAGTGATGCGTTCATCAGAGGCTTTTAGGTGTTAATTCTGAAACATTTGGAGCTTCACTTGCATTATTATCACAAACTGAGCTGAAACCACCTTTAGCATCTTTCTTCTGTTTTATAAATTAGAAAAAACGTTATATTGATAGATTAAAACGACTGATCAGAGCTGGGATTTAACTCCTCGGGTTAATCTGCTGTTTTCAGAGATCCGCAGAGACAGCGGCATCTTTGGGGGAGGAGGACTGTGCTGCTGCTCCGACTCCTGCTGCTCCTGGTGGAAGTGGCTGCTGGGCTTGCTGCTCCTCTGCCTGCTTCTGCTCGGGCTCCTGTTTGGCCTCATTGCATTGGGTAAGAGGCGTGTAAAAGCATTAATTTGATTAAAGTAATACTAAGAAAATAAATGTGTCCCTAAAGAAACCACCTCAGTCCTGAGAGTTTAGAGTTTCAGCACCACAAGGTGTCAGAGAGTGTTTTTAGGCCCGAAGAATGTGCTGCTTTAGCTTTGGAGAAGGTTATTTCACAGCACTGTGAGACAGTACATGTGGTCCCTTTTCTTGGAAATTTGATCGCCGGACGGCTCCCTCGCTCTCATAAAGTCTGGCATTCATTGGTGCAGCTTTGGAAATTGTTGCTTGGTGACATCTCATCACACGACTCATCTCAGATCTCTGTGCAGTGAATGAGTCAACAATCTGCCTCCAGACAAAAATGTGTTAAACAGAACTGTAAAATCTACTTTCTTTTTTTTTTAAAGTTATTATTAACTTACTAAATGTAGCAGATCATAGCATGGTTAGCTTTTAATTAGCAACACACTCATGTTAATATCGCCCCCCTGAATAAATGCTTTTTGTAAAAGACCACTTAACTTTTCCTTAACTTTAGGTTTTGTTGTTAATTCCCTTTTTGATTTTTATAGCAAAGTTAAGTTTGGAGGCTGTAGAGAGAAACTGGCGCTAAAACTCATCATACAATAATTGTTCAGCAGCATCAAAGTGTACCACTGACTGATTTATTATTCATCAAAGACGCATGCAGATTAACTTCATATATTTTTTCACAAAGGTGCTATAAGTCCAACTTTGACTTTAGCAGCTAAGCACTAATACTTGACAGGAGGAAGAATAGCATGCAGGTAATATGTGCAAAGAAACTCATCAAGTTTCTTAAAAACAAAAAAGAAAGAAAAAACCCCCTGAATATTTTATAATACAGCTGCAGATTATGTTACAAACATGTTGCCAAATGAGTGTGAGAAGCGTTTTGTTAGCAAAAGACTCTTTGTAGGCCTATTTGATAATGAATATATTCCAAATGTAAGAAATTTAAACTCTTCATGACCAAAACTAAGTCAAACTGTTGGAGTCTCACTGCCAGAGAGAGAACGGATGGAGGAAGCGTCACTTTAAAATTCTTTCCTTTCACTGTAACTCCGACAGCAAGGTTTCCGTCTTGATATTTCTCCCCTGAGTACCAATGTCATTATCACCCAGAAAGATTCCTGCCTGAACTGAAGCTACACCACCTCATGCCAGAAAACGCTCTTTCAAGGAAATAGCAAAGTTTATAGCTGTATTTGATTGTCTGGTTGTAAACTCCAGCACTGATTTGTAATAAAGAACCAATTCTGCTGCCGGTAGATTATGGTGACTAAAAACCTCACAGAAGTATCTGTTAGCATATTGTTTACTGGCACATTATGTGATACACGCAAAGAAGTGCATGTAAAGTGAGAAATGGAATAGAAATGAAAACATCTGAAAAGTGTGGCATGCATTTATATTCCCCTCATTCGCCCTTCCTGAGTCAATACTAACTAGCATCACCTTTTCTGTGTCTGCTTTGCACATCCAGAGACTGAAATATTCGCTGGTTTGAGCATTTTTAAGTCTTAGTGTGTGTTTTGGATTTATGTCTGGAATTTGACTGGGCCATTTTCTAACACACACATAATGCTTTGACCTGGACCATTTAATTGTAGTTCTGGCTGCATCTTTTGGGTGGTTACCCTGTTGGAAGGTGAACCTCTGGTCGAGGTCCCATGTACTTTTCAGCCTCTGGCAGCTTTTCTTCCGGAGTTGCCCTGTATTTAGCTGTTTCCACCTCCCATCATCTCTGACCAGCAGTAGTGGTCTTCTACCACACGCTGTTTTGGCATATTGACCAAAATCTCAGCTTTTCTTCCACATTCTCACCATGCACCTGCAGGGCTTATCGCAAACTGCAAATGGTACTTTGTATTACTTTCTTTTGTCTCACCTTGTCACGTTTCTGCCTGTGGATCTACAGTTTCTTCAGAGTTACCACAGGCTCTTTGGCTAAATACTTTAATACATGCTCTCCTTGTCTGACCTTTCAGTTTAAGTAGGCAGCCTTGTCTTGGTGTTTTTGCAAGTTGCACCATAGTCTTTCTGTTTGTTTAAAGCTGTGGATACTGTTTACTTTCTCCACAAATCTTCCCAAGATCTGGCTTTGAGTTTCTAGAACAGATTGATTTACAAGGAGATAAATTACACACAGATGGACCCTATTTACTCAATAGGGAGCTTCAGTCGGATGAAATTAATTTTACTTTGGGGAAGACTAAAGACGGCTGAATAAAATGTGCACCACATTTTGAATTTTTCTTTCACTTCACAATTATAAATCACTTTGTGCTGGTCCATCACATAAGATTGCAATAAAACACATGAAAGTTTGCAGCTATAATATTACATCACATCGTAGCCTTGCCTCTGTCTACGGCTTTGTGCACTAACAGACAATATTTTACGGTTAATTTGCCTTTTTCTCACAAGTAGATTATGCGTTTACGTAATGTCATTTTGACAGCACAAGTTACTTCTCGCATCCTTTTTGATGTCCTAGATGCTGATTAAGGATGTAAATGTATCTGTTGTGAATTTTAAGTATGCTGAAAAATACAAACAATTTGTCAAATTAAACACAGAAAATTTTCATTCTTTCAGCCGAGGACGTGAGGAAGCTCAAGAAGCGAGTGTCGACTCTGGAGACCGAGGTCTCAGTCGCCAATGCTCGCACTAGTCGGCTGTCGGGTTCTTCCAATGACATCAACACCTATGTGAGCGGTGGAGGTGGAGGGGGAGGCACCGGCACTGACAACACACTAGTCCACGGATTCGGAGGTGCAGGTGGAGGTGGAAGCTCGGACTCCAAAACGCAAATCATTATTGCTGGTGCTGGTGCTGGTGCAGGCGGCTCTGCCAGTCGGAATGATGCTGATGTCGGCGTTGTGGGTGCCGGAGGTGCTGGAGGGGCTGTGGGAGCTGGAACTAGCTCCAGTAGCAGCTCTGGTACCAGTTTCAGTGGGAGCGCCGGCAGTGCTGGTACCAACTTGAGCGGCGGTGCTGGGAGTGCTGGTACCAGTTTCAGTGACGGTGTCAGTGCAGGTGGTGCCAGTTTCGGCGGCGGTGGCAGCACCGGCAGTTCCGGTACCAGTTTTGGCGGCGGCACCGGCAGTTCTGGTACCGGCTTTGGCGGCGGCACCGGCAGTTCCGGTACCGGTTTCGTCATTGGCACCGGTGTTGGGACCAGCGGTGGTGTCGGCGGTGGGACCGCAGTGAGTGGAAGATACATAGATAGCACCTTCCTTCAGATGGCCATCCATCAAATGTTGAGGTCAGAAATGCAGTCACAGGCATTCAGAGGTAAAGCGCAAACACACACTCTCCCACATGCGTGCTCTGAATTCAATTGACTGATATCCTCTTCTCTGACTCAGGCTTCCTGGCATCCTCAGTGCAGGGAGAGAGGGGATTACCTGGACCTAAAGGTACCAGTAAAACAAAGTTTTTTTTCTCATGAAAACTAAATAAATGAAACTTTTTTTAATGTAAAGAGAATCCATATGGTTATTTATTTATTTATTTATTTATTCATTTATTTGTTTTTGCCTTTTTCAGGGGACTCTGGATTGAAAGGTAAGCAAGAAAGATGTCTGTTTTCCATTTTTTCCTTTACAGTTTCATGAAAGTAAAATATTTTTCTGTATCAACAGGGGAGCCTGGTTTCCCTGGAATTCCAGGTGTGTAGCCATTTTCTTTGACCAACCAGCTGATTTTCACGTTTTCCTTTGGATGGTTAAATGCTTTCATAATATAATCATCCTGACTTTGACCTTTGCTTTCAGGCACACCAGGTCCAATGGGACATGCTGGTCCTGAGGGTCCCAAAGGACAGAAAGGAAGCCAAGGTAAAGAGATTGCACTATGCTCTATTGTGGTACTGATTGGTTGGTGTGGACTGATGACTTTAATGCAAAAATGTCTGGTCAGGTGAGCATGGAGTGGAAGGGCCACCAGGTATCAGGGGTCGCGAAGGACCACCTGGGCCTAGAGGCGACCCAGGACCTGCAGGCTTTGGACTCAAAGGGGATAAAGGTATGGCTCTGTGTAGGGGCTGTAGGGCGTTACTGTAGTATTTCCGGTTCAGAAGCAAGGGGGTTTCTTCATGATCTCATGTTTGGCTTTCGCTAGGTGAAGCTGGATCTGTTGGACCTGCTGGGGCCCCTGGACCAAAAGGTAACATCAGCGGAAATGAATGTCAAATTCTGTAGAAATTAATAACTAGATGAAGTAAGACCGGATGTTTCTATCCAGAGCCTTCTTTGGTGCATGAACTAAAAATGCCACCAGATGGCAGTGTGGAGTCATTTTTTATTCAAGCCTTGTTCAGAGGCCTTATTAACAACCTTCTCACCATTTCAAAGTGCTTTACATAATTAAAATGAAAACAACACGTGACATTGAATAAACAGTAAGAAAGTGAAAGAGATTTTGAAAAAGATAAAAAAAAAAGAGATAAAAACATTAAAACCACCACCCCTTTTAGGACTTTAGTTAAATGTCGTTTAACTGGAGCTCTAACCCTCTGGGACTTTAGTCAAAAACACCGTTTGACAAGGACTCCAACCTCTAGGTTTTGGATCCACTTTGAGCTTGTTTCAGTCGCAATGCCTCGACGAGGTTAGTGGTGTAACTTAACAGACATGACGTGAGAAAAGTAAAGGGAAGTAAATAATGTGACTTTCCAAAGCTCAGCGTCGGTGCACAGACATGAAAGACTAAAGAGTCGGGATTTCACGTTTCGAGAGGTAAACTGTCCTCTCGTCTGTGCGCCATAAGACATTAGAATATTGTTGAAAAGTAAACGTACATAATCATACTCATGAAACTGACTTTTCCATGGCAGCAAAATACAGTTTCTCTCTTACATGAGACCAACAAAAATGATTATTAACTCAGAAATGTTCAATCACAACTATTTACATAAACATACATACATAAACTCAAATGAGATTATTGGACTCTTAGTTGTCCAGCACATATTTACATATTAGTGAGGAATGGATTAAACTTTAATATGTTTTTGTTATAAGCAATACAATGTAGCAGCTCATGTGCAGCAGCCATTGGAGAATTTTTAGCTTTTGAATACTCAAGAGACAATATTTTGGGATTCATGACAATGCTGTGCTCCACCTTACCTATATATGGGAAGTTGAATGGAAGGAAAAAGTGAGCGAGCACGATCACAGAGATTAAATGCCTTTAGAGGCCAAGTTTGCTGAACATCTCGCCTGCAGCTTTTCATTAACAGTAAGCCATATTCACCAAAATAAACATAAATAAATACTTGAGATGCATCACTGTCATAAATCTGAAATACATGGACCTTTTGATACGCTTCATTTTTATTGAGACAATGATGTAACATCCTATTTGAGGCGAGAGGTGTTACCCGACTCCTCCTCTTGCTCCACTGCAGCAGGCGTTCCTTTTGTAAAATAGATGTTCACTGAACGCTGCAGACGCAGAGTCGGGTAGTCATGGTGATTTATGCTTTGTTTTGTCCATAGGTGCACAAGGAATCCAAGGGTTACACGGGTCGCCTGGTCAGTTTCTTTCTTTCATACATACACACTTTCCCAGTTTTAGTAGCTGATAGTGTGATTTGATGTTCTCCATTCTTGGTTTCTTGTACGTCAACCAGGTCCTCAGGGTTTCCGTGGTGAGGCAGGACTACCTGGACCAAAAGGTTGGTTTTTTATGCACGATTCACCCGCTCACAAATAACAACAAAAGCAAATGTTAACTGTTTCTATGTTGTGTATGGCGCTCATGGTGATTTCTCTTTCTCTCTTGCAGGTGATAGAGGACTTGCTGGATTCCAAGGACTCAAAGGTTTGCAGCTCTCCTCTTACTTTCAGACATAATGTGGAGTCAGCGAATGATCTGGATCCGTTTTATTTCATTCTAGGTGAAACAGGTGAAAAGGGAGTCAGAGGTCTGCAAGGTGAGCACAGCTCTGTGAATTGTCATGAACTTGGTTCGGCCTGCGTGGCTTTACTGATCCAGATGTGTTGCTTATCAGGGGAACCTGGTTTACCAGGACCAGCAGGAGAGAAAGGCTCCAAAGGATCCATGGGTGAGTCGCAGGACTAACTAATCGAATCTGACATCATCTTGCTGTTCCAGACTATTAACTGGATCCTCACTGGTTGCTTGGAAGCAATAAACATGATCATTATGCGTCTTCTTGTTTTTGTGGGTTTATTTTCGAAATGATGAACTTCTTTGCTTTTTATCGTCAGGACTTTCTGGACAAGACGGTGAAAAGGGATCAAGAGGTAAATTAAATATATTATTGCAGCAGCACAATCCCACACTGAACTTTATCTCCCAAGAATGTCTGAAACACTTCGACCTGAGCTCATCATGAATTCAGTTGTTTGTTTTATGGGCTTCAGGTGACCAGGGACCGCCTGGCCCGCCTGGACTCAGGGGTTCTGCTGGGCCTCCTGGAGATGCCGGACTTCCAGGTAAAATCCTTTCTTTTGAAATATTCATTGTTTGACCACATGCTTATTTTCTATTGCTGTAACACACGTTGTCTCCTTCCCCCTGAAGGAACACCAGGGCTTCAAGGACCACCAGGTAGGCGTCTTTTTAAGGAAGCAGCACAAAAATCAAGGACACTAATTCAGTTCCTTTTGTTTAAAAAGACGGTTAGAGATTTTTGAACTGAAGTTCTGTTAAAACAACATAACCACTCAAAATCTCAAAGATTCAGATTGGTTGCCCCTGGAGACTAGAGATGATGTCTCATCCCAGACCAAAGGAAACTTCTACAACACACACAGAAAAAAACCCTGATCTCAACAAAATCCTTATTCTATGAACCATTAAAACTGTCCTCATGTTCACATTTGGTGCACATTTTAATTACGAGTCAGAAAACCAGTTGGATTTGTAGTTTGGTCTTGACCAAGCAACTATAAGCAACACAAGACAATAACAATCAATTTCTCTCCCTGCAATCAAATACAAAAGGACCATGTTCAGAAATGGCACAGCACTGTCTGCCACTGGTTTAATGAAAAACAGTCAGAAATACCAATAAACAGGTTACATCTGAAACTGTAACAGAGTTACGTAGCAGCTGCCATATTGGATTCTGTAGCAGGGACTGCTGGGAAAACCAATTTTCAAATACACAGAGAATGAAACAACTGCAAATTAGATAGAAAGATATCAAGTGCTTCTGACCTTAACAGAACCTCTTTTTTTAAAAGTCAGCTTTCATTCCTGTAATGTTTTCCACGTCGACACTGTTCTTTGTGTTGTTAGGAATTCCAGGAAATCCCGGCCGACCAGGAGCCAAAGGTACAGCTGCTGTCCTCCTGCAGAGCTTTCCTTTCAGTGACTGTTTTCCAGCTGTTTGACGTGCGTTTGTGTTTTTAAGGTGAACCCGGTCAAGCTGGACGAATCATCAACGCAGGTGAAGGAAATTATAATGACAAAACACGTTTCGACACACTCGGTGAGATTAGCAGCTAACGGTGCAGCGATCTCTGTCGTTTCCCAGCCGGCTCTACTTCTGTTGGCATCCCAGGGCCACCTGGACCTGCTGGGCCCCCGGGTCCCGCTGGTCCTCCGGGACTATCAGGTCTCTCTCTCTCTCTCTCTCACAGAAATGATTCCTGAAAAGTTTTTGCCATCCGTTATGATAGATCGTTGAATCTGGTGACTGCTGCAAGTAGAAACCAGCTGATGTTTTAAATCCATCTCTTCAGGTCCCATTGGCCCTGCTGGTCTGCCTGGCCCACCTGGTAGGTTGCTGTAGACACATATTTTCATTTTGTTTTAAACATTTTGCTCTTAGATGCCAAATCTGATAGGTGTCATCTTCTGCTTGACCCTGCAGGTCCTAAAGGTGACAGAGGATATAAGGGAGAGCAGGGAGAGACTGGGACAACCAGGGAAACCATATATTCATCTACAGCAGAGAGTGAGTCCTTTTTAATCTTCCTGCAGATGAATTTCCAATTTAATCTAACGCAGAGTACGCTGAACGTAAATCTCTCTTTCTTTTTTGAACTAAAAACATTATATTTAAGTCGTAAAGTTTTCTGACGTTGTGGTTGTGAACGATGCATATTTAGAAGTCTTCTTTGTGTATCTCGTCACTTATTTGCATGTTGCCGCTCACTGGTGGTGTTTATATAACAGTAAATCTTATATCTGCTCTCAATCTGCAACAAACCAACATATTTTGACCGCAGCTTAATTTATAAGTCACACTTTTGAACACCGATTTCCGAGTGAATCATCAAAACTCATTTCTTTCGACCTGTTAACGGCACACAACTGAGAAATGCTTTGGAAAACATCTTCGTAGCTGGTAGGAAACTCACTGTGAAGTGAAGCATGGCGGTGGCTGCATCATGATGTGGGAACACTTTTGTTCAGGAGGCCAGAAGCTCACCTTCCACTACAGTGCAAACCTTTTTTAACATATGGCCAGGCGCAAAAGAACGGCTTAGATTAATATTCAACTAAAACGTCCCAGTCAAAGTCGAGACCTACATCTAGCTGATGGACTTTGGTATGTTGGTATGTTCACAGATGCTTCAAATTCAGTCTAACTGAGCGTGAGCCATTTAGCAAAGAAGAATGAACAATGATGCTTTCTCTAGATGCTCAGCGCTGATAGACTCTGAATCAGCTGCTGCTGTAGTTTCAGGGGAACGTAGTTCTCCTTCGCCTTACAGATGCGCAACACTTACTGTTTGTTTAGCAGATAAATCCCAATAGCATTCGCCGAGTTTTATGGATGAAATGTGAAACAGTTAATTCGATCTGAGTGCTTGAGGAGAAAGTCTGATCGGGGGGATTTTGATTGAAGTCTTTACCTGCATCTTTGTCGCTTCCCTTTCTATAATTGCTAGAGAATTCAGGGAGTTTTTTCTTTTTCAAACTTGTGGTGCAAAAGTAATTTTTTTTTTTTTTAACATTTTATTCTTGGTTTGTTCTTCAGGGCAGTTTGGTGCTGGAGGAAGTTCCTCTTTCCATGGCATACCTGGGCCACCGGGTCCACCTGGGCCTCCCGGACGTCCAGGTGAGAGACAGAGAGAGAGAGAGAGAGAGAGAGAGAGAGAGAGAGAGATCAGGCGGCGTCCCGAATCCCGCTGACTCAGATGATTTGACATTTTGTGCTTTCATCAGGCGACTCGAGACAAGGACCTCCAGGACCACCAGGGCCTCCAGGTAAGTATTCGTATTCACTTCTGCAATAGTTGCTACGACAACACATGCAGACAAGATGATGATGTTGATGATACAATGTCCGGGTAAATGCCATTACGTATCGCTCTTTAGGTTATGGGATACCAGGACCTAAAGGAGAAAAGGGAGATGTGGGTTTCACATCCAGCTCAGGTAAAATCCAAAGTGTCAGCTTGTCTTTAGTTTTTATTATTTAGTTTCTGTAGTTTACTAGAACTTCCCAGCCTTCTTGTGACACAGACTTTTCTGCTGCTCTGCTTATAGGAACATATTATTCTGGACCGCCGGGACCTCCTGGACAGCCTGGACCTAAAGGAGCAACAGGTAATCATGGTTATAAATCCACCTCTGTGTTCTGACGTTGTAGGTTTGCTCACACTCAGTCACCTTGTTTGTTTCAGGCTCTCCTGGACCCCGCGGATACACAGGTGCTTTCTGTAGTTCACATTTACAAAGGTTGCACAGATCTTAATGTTTGGGGCTAAAGATAAAACACCCACGATGTTTGACACGAGTGACTGTCACATGTGCCTCAGGTGAGCAAGGCCCACCGGGCGTGCCTGGGACACCAGGAAGAGCAGGAAGCTCCGTTGCGTATGGAGGAAACGCGGTTCCTGGACCACCGGGTCCACCGGGGCCTCCTGGTCTCCCAGGGTTACCTGGAGTGAAGGGTAAAGCCAATAAGACGTTGAGATGCATGAATCGCCTCGTTACTTTGTTGTTTGTGTTTTACTTGAGGACTCATGATGATCACACACGTGTGTGTTTTTCCTTTGACAGGAGACACTGGAGCTCCAGGAATTCCAGGCACATCAAGAGGTGGGGATTTTCAAAATGTTGATCCTAAATACTCTTCAATCTTGTTCACTGATTGTTTTTATCCTGTGAGAAAAAAAACAACAAAACAAAACAAAACAAAACACAGACTGTCTTATGTTTCCAGGTTCAGTCTCAGTCACCTCGGGCCCTGCTGGGCCCCCGGGACCCCCAGGACCTCCCGGCCTCCCGGGTTCCTTCGCTTCCTCCACCGAGATGCGGCAGTACATTTCAGACTACCTGAGTACGTCTTTTTTCCAAGAACAAGGGAGTTAGAGGACGGGAACAAACTACTGACATGCCTTTTTTTGGTTTTTGGTCCATACAGGTAGATACAGACTGAGCAGTCTACCTGGCCCTCCAGGTCCACCCGGGCCTCCAGGACTCCCAGGAACCTTCTCAGGGTCTATAGACGACATCTCTACTCGCATCATTGCATACCTGCGACGTAAGACCTGATATCGGTCGTATAAAGGGGAGCTACCTTTGACCTTTAGGAAAGGTCACGGTTGGCTGTTGGTAACCATGTTTAACTGTGGACCTGTAGGTTCAGACTCAGGCTTCAGCATCGGCGTTCAGGGACCTCCAGGACCGCCTGGTCCTCCTGGGCCCGCCTCTGGCTCCCTGACTGTCAGCGCTCTCATCGCCATGCTTCAGAGTGAGTACATAAACAGCTCCCTAAAAGATGTATAGACATCCCTGGTGAAAATGTAAGTTAGACAGCCTCAAAAGGTGAACGTATATGTGGTACATCAACCTAATCTCAGAACATTTTGTACTTTTAAGGGGAGGTGTTATGTAAAATGATTTTTTCAGCTTTGTGTTATGCTATAAAGTTATTCCCTCATCAAAAACACACTTGGAGTGTTGCTTTGATTTTTCATGCATGTTTGAGAAATCCTTTAATCTCCCTTGGCAACCATTTGGGCGTGCCTAAACGCTTGCTCTCACAAAGCACCGCCTATTTCCACGATGCTCCTCTAGACTAGCGGCAGCAGCAGTTAGCAAACGCCCGGTGGAGCTGCACATCTGCCGAGTTCATCATAAGAACTTCTTCTCATTCCTAAAAAAAAAAAGTTATCAGACTAGAAACGATGAAACAGAAAAACAAATCGTTCCTATTGTGAAGTACAGTGGAGGAACCGTAACGCTGTGGGCCTGTTTCTCTTCACAGGCTTCCAGAAACAAGGCCTGTGTCTGGAAGCCTTGGTAAAATACAGAGACGTTTTAAGTACAAATCTTGTGCCTTTTTACCCGAAAACTGTAGACTGGTTATTTAGGTCTGTGTTCAGCAGTAGAATCACCTGAAACATGACGACAAATCAACAGAGAAAACGGTTCAGCAAATACAAACTCAACTTCCTTCCCAACACTGAATACTATAAAATGGGCTTAGCGAACGGAGCAAGAAGAGAAGAGGGAATCAAAGATGCAGGACTGTAGACGATCTGGAGCAGAGGTCTTGAACTTCAACAGTTGGTGTCCTGCAGCTATTAGATGTGTTCCTGGTCTAAACACACTTGCATCCTTAGCATGCAGTCCGGATTTACAGACTCCTGTTATGACAGAATTATTTGATTCAGCTTCGTCGAAGCAAAGACACATTTAAAATTAGCAAGAGACGACCAGCCTTCGATGATCAAGGAAAATGCTTGATCATCATATGCCGTTACAGGATCAAACCATGTTCTCTTCTATTGGCTGAAAGAATGTCTACAAAGTATTGACACCAATGGTCGCCATATAATGACTTTCCTCATGTGGGGCGACTGAAAAACTGAAATTCATTGAAATCCATTGTGTCGTTACCTTATCCTCATGTTGCACCATGCAGACACTGAAGTTTCATAGGGTGCATCAGTCTGATCTGTGGTTTGAAATGTCTAGGAGATGACGTGAGAAGATATTTGTCTGGACCACCTGGGCCTCAAGGACCTCCCGGACCCCCAGGGGCCTCAGGAGGACTCTCCGGCACTTATAGAATAGAGGAGGTAGCCACATATGTCTTCAATATCATGAACGGTAAGAGCAGCTCACAGCAGAAATCCGTAACCTTGGGAGGTGAGGTCAATCACTGAGGTTACTATGACGTTCAGAGAGGGGGATTGCGAGAGGCCCGCCAGGTCCACGAGGTCTACCGGGCCCCCCTGGAGCCCCAGGCGCAGGAGGCTCTGGCTTCACCACCGCTACCATCGACTACTCGGCTCTGATCCGAAGTGAGAGCGCTCTGTCAGTTTTTTTTATCCGTCTTTACAGACGCAGAGTGGAAACTAATCACCATCTTCATCCACGCAGATTCAGATTTCCGCTCCTGGATCACTTCCGCTGTGCAGCAAGGTCCTCCTGGTCCTCCAGGTGTCCCAGGGCTGCCTGGGCCTCCTGGTCCTCAGGGGCCCCCAGGGGTCTCTACGGCGACGGTGTACGGATCGGGAAGTCGTGGCTACAGCTTGGAGGAAATTCAGCGCTACCTGCAGGGTGAGTCTGAGAGAAACCAAAGAACTAAAGCCCATTTGAGTCTGGGTCGACATTTTGTATTTAAAACGGACAGTTTTAGAGATGCAGAGTCGGCGTTATAAAATTTCTCCGGTCCAGTACATGTTCACATCGTCGAAGCAACAAGAAATAAAGATGACGACCAAATCAACTTCATGTTTCACAACTTCGTCTACTTTAATGAGCATAAATTTGAGTCCTGTGTGTAACTTGATCTTACTGTGCTCCGTCTCAGGTTCTGGATTCAGAGGTCTCCCTGGACCCCCGGGCCCCCCAGGTCCCCAGGGGCCACCGGGTGCTGTCACCGGATCAGTGACCTACAGTGGAAATTTCCCTCGGGAGAGCATCCGCGCTGAAATTCAACAGTATCTGTCTAGTAAGAATCTAACAGCTCACACACACACGCAAATGGTTTAATAGCCAACATTTTACATTTTAAGTTTTAAAGGATAAAAATACCAATTTTGCTGCATCCTTTCAGCCTTTCTGTTGACTGCTGAAAGTCCTGCTCTCTCTCGTTCTTCTGCAACCTAAAAGAGCTGCAACATGTCTTAGAAAACATGGCTTCCTTCTGCAGTGTCTTGCATGTTGCTTCTCTGCCTTATTTTATTTTCTTAAACTCTCTGGCCTGAGAACAGCCCCGCCCTGAGCCTCTTAGAATAACAACTTCCCCACTGAACAGTGTTAGAAAAATCTGTACTTACACATGGTGCGTAAAATGGTTGAAGAAAACGGATCAAGCTGAAAATTGTTTGATTCCAGTGACCTGCTGATTTCTCTAACAAAAGGACTGATGCTAATTAATTGACACGGGTCAGAAGGTCGTGTTCAGAATACGCACACATGGCAAACCCGCCATACCACGTTCAACCTCAAATCCTTTTTTTTTTTTTTTTTTTTCCAGGCGACAGCGTTCGACGTACCATTGTCGGGCCTCCAGGTCCTCAAGGTCCGAAGGGTCAGAAGGGAGATCGCGGAGAGCCTGGCTACTCCCAGAGCTACATTCAGAGCCAGAGCTACCAACAACAGAGCGACGATCGCTACGGCTCCCAGCGCAGAGACGTCGATGTCAGCAGGCTCACCGAGACGCTCGACTACTCCAGCGTCGCCATGAAAGTTACAGACTACATTAAGAGTGAGTGGACGACAGCTGCTGCGAGATTTTCTCAATACTCTCTCTAAATGCGCAGGAAATTTGGCGATGATTAACATCATACCTTTAAAAAACATAATAAAATTTCCATTCTTGACACTAAGAAAATAAATGGTTTCTGCATCTTCTGATAGGATGGTAAAATGTCTGGTTCTCCTGCAGATCAAGGCCTGCTGCAGCAGTACATCTCCGACGGTTCATGGAGGACAAACGTCCGTGCAATTCAAGGACCCCCAGGTCCTCCGGGCCCTCCAGGACCGCCCGGCCACAGCCGTGTGATTGGCTCCTACGGCAACGTCACAGCTGACCTCATGGACTTCTTCAGGAGTGAGGATGCAGAGATTAAGCTTTCCACCAGCTTCATCAAAAACAGGAAGATAACAACGTGGCATCAGGCAAATATTTTTAAACGACTCGTTTTGTTTTCTCAGGACACGGCACCGTTCCCGGCCCGCCAGGAAGCCCAGGTCTAAAGGGAGACAGAGGGTACCCAGGACCCAAAGGAGACAAGGGTAAGATTTACACAAACCTGATGAAACGCTGCACCTTTTTAATAGCGATTTTTCATAAAACTAAGAGATTCGGTTTGATCACAGGTGATCCGGGACCTCCAGGTTTACCTGGAATCCCAGCGCCCCTCACCGTTCAGATTCCACACAAAGTGCAAAAGAGAGAAGCAGGTAACTTCAGTGGAAACATCCGATATCATCTAAAAGAAAAAAACCCATACAAATCAAATATCTGAACCGTTTTTTTTTTTTTTTTATGCAGGCGATAAAGTGGCGGTTCGTCGAAAGCGTCGTCGATCTCAAGCCGGCTTCGGCTGAAGGCCGTCCTGCTGGCCGACGCAATATTCCAAATCAGCTTTAATTGTTTTTTCTTTTTGGTTCCTTTTTAAGATTTTAGTTGTTAAACTGTACAAATATGCTCTTTACTGTTTCTTTCCAAGACAGGTTGGTTTGGGAAAATAATAAAAACAAAGCATTCATCTCTTTAAAAAAATGCTTCTTGTAGAGGTGTTAGCCTGTGGTTTTTAGAAGGCTCAGACTTCACTGTTCAACTTGTGGGTGTGTAATGTTTACTTTGCTTAGTTAGAAGCTTATGTTCCCTTAGCCTGGGGGCAGCTTTTGCCAAGCAATAAGCGGCGGTTGCTTTTTTTATTTCAAATGCAAGCGTCTGCTCTTTTTACTTTTTATATTTGCTGACATTTGGGGATTATATGTATCGAGGACTATAGGAAGCGTTGAAAAGCATTTATTTCGCATTGGCCCTGTAAAAAATATTTTAAACCGTTCGGCCTCTAACAAAAACACGAGCTAGCCTCGGCCTCAAAGTGAGGGTCATTTTACGAAGGTTTGAGATTTACTTGAAAGGTTTTGTTGGTATAAAGAAGAGAAATATGTTTGTATTATTGTAGAGATGGACTCGGAAAGACACGACTGATTTAATTGTATATTTTTGTGTAAGAGCACTGAATTTGATATTTTCTATATGCCTTTTAAGTGTTGGAGAGAGTAAATTATAAACATGGATGAACCTTTTGGATTAAAAAGGCCCAAAAAAAAAAAAAAAAAAATTAAATAATAAATCTATTTTTGGATTTGGGAGTCTTTGTATTTTTATGACTATTTTACAAACAGTTTCAGTCAAGTCTTCAAATAAACAGTCAAGGTTTTATTTACAAGAAAAGAAAATGGGCATTTTATAAAGATGCATTAAATACATTAGATCTGACATCAAAAATGCATATAACAGGAATATTCATGATGGGAGAGTGACGCTTGAAAACGATGCAACTGAGAAGAAAAATGTAAAAAAAAAAAAAAAAAAAAAAAAATCTAAGAACTAAGAAAAATCCAGCATTCATAAAAAAATGATGTTCAAGTCATCTTCTAGCAAATATACCACAGAGCAGCAACAAAGTAATATGATGATGTAACACAGCTGAAAGCTTCAGATGCTGACATTCATACAGTAACAGGTACTCTGATGAGCAACGACAGCATCAAAGGTAGGGAAGCGTTAGAAAACTAAAACGATGCAAAAAAAAAATCAAAATAAAATCGAGCGCAGTAACTAAACAGAAAAAAACCAAAAACTCTGAAACATTACAGTCATCTGGAGTTTCGATAGGCTTCTGTGAGGCAAAGGATCAAGTCTCTGAACCTTCATGAATATTCTTTAACTCAAGTGGCGAACCAGTGCAGTTACATTCCTCTACAATTCAAAGTTTACAACAAACCACCTGTTTGTGCGAACGCTGCTCCAAATAAGTGACCTTATTTATATTCTTCGAACAGGACGGCGGTGTTTACAGCACTTTGGGGCGAGGGAGAGTAACAGTATGTCGTAAATAAATACATCAATTTGTCTCTGGAGGAGACAGAAATGCTGTTGGTAAGCACAGTTTTCGATTATTCTGTAGTCACACGAACACGGTACGTACTAGTTTTTTTGGATACAGCTTTATGACGGGGTTTTTTTTTTTTTTTTTTTTTGATGCCCTATGACATTAGATGCGGTATGCACAGTAAATACACTCCTCTTTTCTTCTCCCAGATCTACTTTACATGCAGCCACAGATTTTTTTTTTTTTTGACCCCCCCAAATGGATTTGATCACCAGCTAATGTGAAGTGCAACAGGGACAACCGCTTTGTTTAAGTGCAAAACATTCAAGGGTTTCGTTTATTTACTGCGAGCGGTAAAAACGTCAGAAATGGGGCGGGGAGGGGATGTGTGTGTGCGTGTGTGAGGCACTGGAGATTATTTATGCTGTTGCAGGCTGTGCTTAAAATAATCTGACAAGCATGGCTGATCTTAGCTAACAACCGCAAACCTTGGAAATCTTCTCATGCTCAAAAAAGTGCATATTACTTAGATATTTCCCAGCAGGCTGGGAAAATGCTTTTAGGTGAGGGAACGTGGTGTAGGCACATCAAGCTCACTGACTGCAGAATCAAAGCACAAATTACATTTCGATGTTTATCAGAGACAAAAAGAACAACAACAACAACAAAAAAAAAACTCCCATCGGGGATACAGGGTGGGGGAAGAGATAAAAGTTTGACTGGAGTTTAGTCTGAGGAACATAAACACGAGGCTATAAACCTGAGTTCTGCAGGTTTGGGATGGGGTAGAATTTGGACACCCGGCTTTGGGTGGTGGGGTTAAGGCATTCGGATTCCCCGCTCATCTTGAAGAAGACTTCTTGCTCCTGGAGCTTCCGCGTGAATTCCTCCTCTAGCGCCTGCAGGGAAGCAGCGAAAAGCGGCCGTAAAATGCAAATTCTGCTGAAAGAAACCTGCTGTGAGCGACTTTATGACCGAAGAGCATACCTTCTTCCTAGGTCTCAGCTTCTCTCTCCAGTCTTTTATCTCCTGGCTGTGCTCCTCGTCCAGCTCCTTCAGCTTCTGGGTCTCGTGTTCAATAAGCAGGTGGCATTTCTCGTTCTGAAAACGAGGTAAGAGAACGACGTTAACATGAATCGGTGCTGAACTCTGGTTTTTTTATGCACTCATATCCAAACAACTCTCTGCTCTGCTTTTAAACTGCTGCATTATCTGTGCCATTAGCGTAGAAAGTCAGTTTTTCTATTCGTCTGCAGTAATTTCAATGTAAAACTCAGAGAAAAAAAAATCATCTCAAAATAAAAATATCTTTAGCAATTCATTATTTTTTTTAAAAGCATACTTAATGTAATGCTATGTTTTTGTGCCTGTTTATTCTCCCTGTACAAATGCAGCCTTGTCAGAAAGAAACCACACATCTCCGAAAAAATACTTTACAGGAAATGAAGAAAACATCTTGATTCTGGATTCAAATTCAAACTGTTTGGAAAAAAGCTCTTAAACATATATTTATTAAAGTAATGTATCAACAAAACTTGAAATAGAAATGTAGAATAAAAAAAGGTATGGTGAGAAACCACACGAGTCTCTAATGGGTCTGAACATGCAAATTTAAGGATATTAAAACATTATTAAACAGCCAAAGCCAGACAGTGCTAGTTGACACAAGTTGTCCAGCAGGGGGCACTGCAGCAGAGAATGGGGCTTTTAACCCAGTTTTCATGAACACATCCTCATCTCGACACTATATTTTCCGCGCATGTTATGCATTTTAGGGGGGAAATAAACACTTCCAGTTGTAAGCAATTAATTCCTAATATGTTTTGCTACAACCAATTGACAGGGCAGACTTTTAGTGCTGGGTTTCTATTGGCTTCGGAGTGACGTGTCGGTGAGTGTAAGTGTGTCAGTGTGACCTGCAGCTGCTGCAGCTCGCGGATGTTGGAGTCGCACTGCAGCTGCAGATCCCTCATCTGGTTCTCGTGTTTCTGGTGCTGATGGAGTCTCTCGTTCTTCTGCCTCTTCTCCTCCTGCGCGGCAAACTAGACGGGGAGCAGAAGAATCGCACGGCTTTATTTAAAACGAATGTTTGTGAAAAGCAAAAACAAATAAGGAGGTGAGCTAGTGTGGATACAGAATAAAAAGGGGGGAAAACCAAAGTACTTCTCCTTCGGCGAAAGACGGGAGTGTGACTCTGCACCTGCTTTATGCGTTCCCTCTCTTGGTCTGGGGTCATGGCCACGACGACGGTGATGCGGAGGCTCTTCTTGAACATGGCCATGCGGGTCTTTGCGTCGCTGCGTTGGATTTTGGGCAGGCGGACCCTCTCTTGATTCTGTTTGTTCTTCAGCTCCTCTATCAACCGCTGGTTGTAGCGCTGCATCTGCTCCATTTCCTACCACAAAGGCAAACTTTTACAAATCTAGTATGCTCGACGAAAACCTGCATGTGCTTCTCTAATCCGTTACTTTTTCATGTCGCTTCAGCAGCTGATGTCTCTGCATGAAGTACTGGTCTTTCAGCTGCTGCTTGAGCAGCTGGTGCTTCTCCTGCAGGTGGCGCTCCTCCAGCTCCCACATTGCTGCCTCTCGTGCTGCGGAACACACCAGAATGTGAAGGCAGGGCTGCGGACGTGTTCTGGTTAGCAAACATGCTGGGCAGGAGGGAAACTAAAGCGAGTTGGACCGTGTGCAGCACGTCTGGTTGATTGTCAACGTCTTTGTTTATGTTGACTTTAGGCATGCTATGCTGCACTGACGCAGTAAGTCATGTAAAAGTGGCCAAACCGCGTGTTGGCCATCAGTCTGAGTAGACTGATGTTTGTGGATCTCTGGATCAAAAAAGGCTTTTATTTTTAATTAAAGTTCTTTTTTTTAATACTATATAGTATTCATAGAAATTGAATTTTCGGTTTCATCATAAAAAATTAGCTATAAAGTTCATCACTGAGTGGAACAAAGCCACACATCACATGAGTTTCATCTTTTCAGTGGAACGACTGAAACTGTTCAAGGATTTTCTTTTTGCTGAGATGCCGTCCGTCGAGTCCCAACAGACAGAACTCAATTGTTTTTCTTGTTGCAAGATGCAAACTGCAATCAAATGTAGCATAAATGGAAAAGTGTGTCAGAAAAGAGAAACAAAGCATCATCTCTGGAAGCAGAAGACGGTGAAGGCGTTCTGAAAAAACTAAGAGAAAAAAAAAAAAACATAGTTTCATGGCTCCTCCTCGGCTTCCTTACCTCTCAGCAGCTGCTGTTTGTGGTTGAGGCAGTCCCTCTCGATGGTGGCTATTTCTAGTTTGTGCTGCTGGATGATTTTCTTCAGAGCGCCGTCCAGCTCCTGCTGCTGCTTCTGCAGGAACTCCTGCTCCTGAGGAGAAGAGCAGCCGCAGTGAGGAGCGGCCAGGCGAGGCCACAAAGAGGGACAGCAAGGAGCCAGGAACGACGAAATGCAATGAAATGTCACACGACACAAACAGGTCCAAGCCTCATCAAGTCTAATCATAGCACATCCACTTCAAACTCAGTCCAACTTCAAACTCAGTCCAACTTCATCAGCGGGGCCGAAGAGAGGAGACGGGGAGGGAGGGAAAAAAGAGGCTCAGAGGAAAACACCTGCGCTGATGTCAGCACAGACCCTTCAACTGAGGCCGATTTCATCAGGTGACCGCCTCAGACAGCAGGAGGAAACAACGGATTTGAACTGTTGGGAAAATTTGGCATTTCTGTTTTTGTAGTATGCGGCTGCAAATTGGCAGTTTCTAGCTTCATTACCTACTTATGATTCCATGCGATGAACTTTATCGTACAGACGAGCATTTCACCAAGACTGACATAATCACTCTAACGAGACACTGTGTAGTTATAAGCTTTTGAGTAATGGAAGGAAATCAGCTGGGAAACAGAAATGACTGATTTCACTTTGAAACTAAACATGTTATATTTTCTCCGCCCTGCAAACACACCCTACGTTAAAGCTAACAGGTAGCAACAATCTTTTTTTCTGGAAGCTGAAGACTAAACTAACCTCAGTGCTGGATTAGAGTTTCAAAATAAAGTCAAAGGAAGCACAACAGCAAATCAGAGGCAAAATTTCTAATTGGACAGTAAAAATTGTGACATTCTGACATGTTCAAAAATATACATAAATAAAAGAATAAAATCTAAAGTAATTCAGAAATTTATTATTTTAGAGTAATTGGTTATAGATATTTCTTGTCAAATAATTTGGTGAAAATTGACTGTATTTCCACATATCTTTATTACCATAAACATTTGATTGTTCAAAACTGTTGATCTTTAAATTGAGCCACACAAAATCATTCTTCAGGACAAATTATCGCCGACTAAAATCTGAGTTTGCAGATGAAGATTAGATTATAAATGAGATCATAAAAACAAAATTGGTGAACAGAAGTTGGCCAAAAATCTCTGACTGGTGCATCTGTGCTTTTGAATTTTTTCACTGTGCTTCATCATAACACCGTTTGCTCTCAAAGACAAGCTTTTGGTACAGAACAAGGTAACTCGGTATATATCCGTCTGTTGTTTCAGAGTAACCTTATTACGCCGCTTTAAATCATTGCACAAATGACTCTCATGCGCCGTTTAGGCAGTTTCAGTATAATTGCTCCTCAGATATAAATATATACTCAGCCAGACGATCTCAAAACCTGCATCACCAGCATATTAAGACAAACACCATCCAGTTTTATGCACACGATATTGATGCCACGTACGCGACACAAACCAGATGTAGAACATTTGTGAACTGGTGAAGGAAAAATACTGAGCAGGAGAGAAAGAACGACCACTGCACAAATACAGTGATGGCAACACTCAAAAAAAAAAAACAAACAAAAACAAAACATCAAAGTACTACAAGCCCAACGCCGCCCATGCTTACATGTGTAGTTCTCAAAGTACAAGTGAAGCAGCACAAGCGATCCTGTCACTGAACTTCACACACATCTAAGTATGGGCCAGAGACCGAGAGAAAGCAGGGTGGGTGGGTGGGTGGGTGGAGGAGGTGGGGGCACTTACATCCTGCATCTGAGCGTTGAAGAGTGCGCATGAGGATAACTGAAAAGACTGTATCATAACCTGGGCCACTGCCTGCGGAGGAGAGCACACAGCGCACTCGCCTTGATCACACGGACAGACGGCACACACAGCGGGCTGAGGAGTTTTCTCTTTCTCTCTCTCACACGCACACACACACACACACACACACGCATACACACACTCGCACCAACCAGTTCTTCCAGAGTTATGTAAGACGTGGGTCTTCCACTTTGGGGATGTCAGTCAGCTTAATGCGTGGGGAACTGCTCCGGTAAATGTTAGGAGGAAGCCAATTAATTAGTTATTAAAGCACTTCTCATAATGGCATGCTTTAAAGCGGATAATTAATTCAGCATCTTATGTGAACCCGGCATGCAAAGGAGCAGCTTTTTTTTAAACGCCGCCGGCTAATCGAGCGTCATAATCGGAAGTTTGCTTTGGAAGGCGACGTTTGGAAAAGGTTTTCAGTTCAGATGTTTCCTGCTAGAAACTCTTCAGTTATCTATCAAGTAAGACCTAAATGATCTCCTCTCCTAACTGTAATGTATGAAATGGCAGAAGCAGGACAAACGTCCAACAATACTGCAGGAAGTTCATGTGGTTACTATTTTTAATAGAACATTTTGTGAAAAACCACAGCAATACTAAAATGGCAACCAGATATCAAACGCCAAAGCAAGTTGCAGTGACAAAAACAAAACAAATGCACTTAAAGCTGCAAATGATAAGTTGTCATGTTTATACTTTATCGTGCATTTTAATGGACTAAATATAAAGATCAATGATTTTCCTTTTGATTTACATAGATTAAAGCAGGAAATCAGGATCAACATTACTAAGCAGCCTGTGGAGTCATGGAAACACGTTTCCACATAAAGCTCAATGAATGCACCAGAATTCAGTACTCAAAAACTATTCAGATATAAAATGACTGCGCAAATTTTTTATGTTACAATAACCACTGGAGTCGATAAAAATCTGCTTATTGTTCACCTCCAAATGAGTTACACTAGATAAAGGAAACTTTAATGGCTACAGAGTTAGAACTCTAGAAATGGGGAATGTACAGAGTGAGTCACATTTGTTGGCATCCTTGCTAAAGATGTGGAAAAACAACTAAAATGGCTCTTTTTATTTAAGCTGAGAATTTTTATTTAGGAGGCAAAATATTTTTTATATATTCAATCACACCTGAAAATTATTGGGACTCCTGCAGTCAAACTCTATAAAACCATTTGCTGCTTACAGGTCAGCCCTTAACGTTCGCTGTTTATTTGTCTATATGTCATGGATCATTAATCGCTGTGTGTGGCGGAGAAATAAATGTCATGTCAAAATTTACATACCCAATAAACAATGAACTCGGAAAGTTTTACTTAACTTAAAGAAAAAAAAAAAATGCTTCAGTTACATTTAAATGTTTCAGAGTGAGATTATGTCACTGCAACTTTGTTGTTTTCTTTAAGGCTTTTCACACAGCTTCACCAGGTGGTGCCAATAAATGTGGCCAGAATCCAATTAAAACCTAAAAAGCTAGACAAACAGGAAATACAGATATATTGCTTGTGCAAATTAAGTCAGAAGAATAAAAAACAGAGAAGGCAATGCTTTACCTCTGCAGTCTGGAGGAGCGCCAGGTCGTCTTTTATGCGTTTCATGAGCTCTTTTCTCATGTGTTTGGGTGACTGTCCGACCTCCTGAACGGCCTACAGCAGAAACTAGTTGATGCCGTATTGTTCTTAAAATCTGACAAAGCTGCCCAACAACCAGGGGAAGACATGCACGGCTCCCTCTTTGACAGAAGAGTTACAGCATCCAGCCACCGACAGATTTACCGCCATCATGCCAATTTCTCCCCTCCGCCTCATCTTTTTGGACATTTATTAAATCATTTCTGGAAAATTTAAGACTGAACTGCAATATGTACACGTCAGGAGTTTAACTGATGCATGCCAGAAGGTGTTAGTCCAAGAAAAGCTTCATTATGTTTGCGTTTGATTAACTCCACCACAGCCACAGGTTTGAACGTCCTGACCGACGAGATTAAAGGAAAAGAGTAACTGACATGGAGTAGAGATTATTTAGCTTCAAAACAAGTTTTTTTTTTTTTTTTAACTAAATGCAAGCTGTTCTAACTTCATGCGAAAATGCATGAACATCTTTAAAGTGCACACTCACCTTTTAAAATGCTGCAACATAAATCTTTATGTAGTATAAATCTTGTTAATTTCAACTAGAAAAACTAATTTATTTAAGGGGAAATGGACAAACCCTTAAAATAATACTTTGTTGATGCAATGCTGCAAATTATTACTTGTTTTAGCAGTTTGAATACTTGACACAAATATTCTGCTAATTTAAATCTGTCCAACTCTAGTGGTTAAATGTCTGTCTTTTTGTTTAAGAGTTTGTGTTGCATACGACTATATATAAAGGGCTCTTTAAATAAATTTTGACTGATTGAATCCAAACAAAAAAGTATGACTTTTCCCAATTGAGCAGTTTAAAATACACAAAAAAAAAATCATGAATTATTGTCACGATGTCATTTTAACAGGAGTGTGTGCACATTTTATATCAACTCATTTCTATCACCAAACGTGTAAATACAATTTCTGTTGAAATATGACCAAGAATGTGTTGAAACAAGTTAACAGGCTATCATAGATTTTATTGGATTCCATATCAGTTACTGTGATGCAAGGCAAGGATTACTTAACCCAAAGACACCCAGCACCTTTATAGATATAACATTGATCATCCCATAACCAGTACAAACTCACACATTCATAGAACAAACATGGTTAGTTCAATATACAGTTAGATTACATGTCTAAACAACAAAAACATTTTAAAAACAAAACTACAAACATATTTAAGGATGCAGCTGAGATATTTTACGTTAAAATTAAAAGAAAAAAAAAAGGGGGAAGCAGCAGAACAGAAGCCAAACAACTTAACTGCACTAAGACAAAGAAAAAGCAGCAAATGTTCAGAACATCTAAAGCACTCTGCAAAGCAAGCAGATCCCGCTGAAGAGGCAAGGACAGGAAATATGGCACATGACAGCAAGACTGAACTCCATTAAAAGGTTTTTAAAAGACGAGCACTCCGGAGGATTCAGCTCTCAGGAGGAAGCCGGAGAGCAGAGAAGCAGCAGAAACCTTAACACAGATTAAGACCGATATGGAAAAAAATGGATTAAGGAGCATTTAGGGGAAAAGCTAGAGCTGGTCTGCAGCGATCGTCTGCACACCACACCAACAGAGCAGCTGGCCACAGCACTCCCACAGGATCGGCGCAACGAAACAAACCGAGCCGCAGTTAAGTTGTTCGACAAGAAACATTAAAAAGCTCCGCGTGACATGCAGATGCCAGAAATGAGCCGAGCCCCGACGCAAACCGCCGTGCAGGTACGTACCTCCTTCTTCCTGTTCTTCAGCATGTTCTGGAACTTGGACAGCTCTTTGTCCTGGTCCGCTTTGATGCGCTTGGCTTCGTCTCGGAGCCGGCTGGTGTGATCCTGTTCCAGCCGCTCGATCGTCTGCTTCTGCTTCTTCTCAAGGTTCTCCACCTCTTGGTCATACTGACGTTTCTTCGCCTGTCAAACGAAACAGGACGAGGTGACCGTAGAAATTTCTATAAAGGCGTTTTTAACAATCCAGTACGAAAGCCTTTGACAGTTTGCTGACTAATGAACAGACACTAACATCTTCAGAGTTTCATTCTAGATGCCACAGATTTCTACTCATGTCAGCGCTCATTTCTGAAGAGTTTGCCAAAAAGAGAAGGAAAAAAAAAACGAAGGAAAAAGAAACATTACACCACTTGCGGTAGAAACAAAGTGACTCACAGTAGTTTCCTGTTCAAAGCGCCGGTAGATTTGTTCTCTCTGCTGCTGCAGCTTGTTGCTCAGCTCCTGCTGGGCCCTTTGCTCCTCTTTCTGAAGGAGGCGAAGCTCTCTCAGCTCTTGCCGCCTGAAGAAGCCGCACAAAATGACTTATCAGATCAACACAACAGCGAACACGAAACAAACTGATTCATTTGCAAATTGTATATTTATACATTAAAAGATTCCCCCCCCCCCCTTCTTTTATTTTTTGGGTAGTTTTCAGTTTATGATCTGATCATAGGAGTGGGCGATAAATCAATTTCATAAAATGTTCTGTTTTTGAAAGTAATTTTTTGGAAAAATTTGATTTTGCTAAATTATTAAAAATTAAATGTTTTTAAAATGCTGAGACTTGTTTGCATGTTTTTTTCTAGTACTTTGTTTTGCTTTATCTTATAAAACCAGACTGAAATAATACTTTCGATTTTGTATTATTTGTGACAAAATGTAAAACTTTTACAGGAACAGATACTAAACAGTCAGACCTTGTACAGTGAAGGTGTTTGATCTTTAAAATGCAAAATTAGAGATGAATGTGCCATAACACAGCATGAATCATGGCAGATAACCCATCTGGCATTTGTAAAATGTTGTGGGAGTTGCAAAATGAATGAGAGCTATTTAAGGCAGGCGGGGACGGTAAACGGGTCACGTCCTAATTTTAGACTGAACAGGGCATCGGGCCGTACCTCAGGAACCTCATCTCCTCACTTTTGGAGTCGTTATCCGTCACTATCTTTGACGTTGTCACGCTGACCTCCACACCATCTACCAAGAACTTCCGGGTCTTCTTCAGAGTCTTCTTCTGACGTTTTGACTCCTACCAAAATAATTCAGGTGGATTTACATCAAGGCAAATAATTACTTGGCAACAGGGGCTGAGGAGCGTTTAGCTTTACCTGCATAGATATAGAGCCTCCGTCTTTGCTCTTGGACAGGAAGCTGGAGATGGACAGATTAAGGTCGAGGCTGTTGCTATCGGCAGCAGAGCTGCTTCCTGAGTCAGAGTCCTTCTCCACGTCTGACTTGGTCACAGCAGGGCTTCCCTGCTCCATCCTGCTTTCTGAGTCGGCTTCACTCTCCTGGACAGAGACGCTGTCTTGTGAGGTGACCTCATCTGCCTGAGTACCCTTTTCTCCATCTTCCTTAACCGAGACATCCTGAGAGATAACTTCAGAAACTTCTGACGTGACTTTGACGTCGTCGCTGACTTGATTAGATTCACTTGGCGCTCGTTCCTCGAGTTCTTCCTCCACTTTGCTCTCATTTTCTTGTTTTGGCGGCTCGGACTCTTCGGGGACTTCGTCTTTTGTCTGTTCTGATTGATTTTCTGTGCTTCTGTTTTCTAAAACAGCCTCAGTGGAAGACTCCTCTACACTAGACTTGCTGTCCATGTCTCCATTTATTTTTGTGTCTATTAAAGTTGACTGTGAATTATCAGCATCAACATTTTCAACAGTCTCATCGGTGATGTTTTTGATTCCGTCTTCTGTCACTTTCATGTGTTCGGCGATCTCCTCCTTTAAATCTTTGCTTCCTTCCTCACCCACTGCTACTTCATCTGCTGTTGTACCTTCAGGGATTTCTTGTGATTCAACTGAATCTGCAGCACCGCCTTCACCTGGCTGCTGTTTATCTTCATCTAGCTCCATTTTGTCTTGGATAGTTTCCTCCTCCATGTCCATTTTCTCCGATATCTCCTTCAGTTCCTCAGCTTCTTCAACTTCTGAGGGAGGTTTTTGGGACTCGACAACTTCATCTGGCTTTGACACTGCCGCCTCACCAGAGATCTCTTCAGTTTGATCAACATCTAGTTGAACCTTTGCAGAATCCAGGTCTTTGCTCGTCTCCGCTGGTGCAGGGGTCAGGTCCTCGTTGCTGGCAGAAACTTCATTGAGCTTCTCGTCCTCCGTCTTGTCCACTTCGCTTGTTCCGAGTCCTTCGTCCGAGAGCTTATCGCTGCTCCGGTCTTCCACAGGCTCAGCTTCAGTTTTTTCTGTAACAGATTCCAGGTTGGAGGGAGTAGGTGGCACTTTGTCTTCCTCTGAACTGGCCATGCTGACATCTGATGGTGCTCTTTTGTGCCCAGGAACTGCCTGATGGGTAGAAAAACAAATGGCTTTAAAATAGTTGTGATTTACGTTTAAACTAATAAAATAAATAAATGAGATAATTTTACATTTGCTAGAAAATAATTTTAAATAATAATTGCTGTTATTCAGTGAAAAGATCATATTTTAAAAAAAAAAGTCAACATAATTCAAAGGGACCAATGCTTGTGTTGTGATGCAGCAAATTAAAGAAAATGTATTTTTTCCCCTAAAAAATTATCTTTATGCTACAAAATAAAACATTTTTATCAAAATTCAAGATTTTTCTAAACTGAATTTTTGCATTTTCTTAATCAAATTTCCAGCTTTCCAGCCTGTGTAGGTATCATGTTCAACCTCAAACTAAAAGAGATTTTCCCATGTTTTGCTTAATTTTTATTCTACTGCGTCTTATGTTTGCAATTCATGTTCTCTTGCAAATTGTGAACATTCTAGCAACAACATAACATAACCCACCGCAGGAGTATCAGGTTCCTCCTCCTCTTCCTCTTCTTTGCCATCTTCGATCTCTTCTGTGACCTCAGCTTTGGCTTCGGCTATAAGCTCTCTAAGAGGTCTGCTGTCAGTCACGCTGGTCACAAAAGGATGCTAGATGCCCAAAAGGTGAGGAAAAAAACAGAAAGTCAACACAAAAAATTAACCCTTCTCTGCGCAATGCCAACTTTACATCATCAACTTTACATCAGAGGTGTGAAAGTAACGCTGAACAGGAAGCCAACCTGCAGTAGCTGTGTTGAACTCCACCTATTGTCCACATTTTTGTCCAGCGATCTTCGCAGGAAGTCGTTGAATTCTGGCGACCTGTTCAATATGTGAAGCATTAGGTTCCTTGCTATTAAAATACCAAAGTCATATTGCAGATTTTCAGAATGCATTTTGGACATAAAAGGAAATACATAGGATATCCTGTTAACTCCAATCGGTAAGCATCCGAGAGCCACCTCGACTTTTAATCAAGACTAAACGATCTCACCAGCGAGAGGGGTGCATCAGAGTGGGCGGTTCAGACTTGGCTATTTTCAGCAGCACCCTCATGGGATTCATCTCATGGTTGGGCGGCTCGACCTGTGCCAGCTCTATGAGGGTCACCCCCAGGGACCAGATATCGGCCTTGTAGTCATACGGACGATCTTTGGAAGTTTCACACATCACAACCTCTGGAGCCATCCTGAAAAAAATTCAGTCAATCACTAATTTTAGGCTTTATTCAATTAATAAGGGGATAGAAAGTGATTTAAACGTTGCATGTGTGCATTTAGTAGGGAGGTGGAAAGACAGGAAGGCTAAGCGATACAGTATAAAGGATGTCCAACATATAAGTGCTTCTAAACTGATGAAAAAAGTATTTTTCTGTAACTTCACATGCAATGGCACAGCAGGAAATGAGAGAATAATAAGAAGTAAAGAAAGGAGTGCCTCCCTATATTTAGAAAGGATGACTCACCAATACGGAGTGCCGATGAAAGAATCTCTTCTCTGTAATGTGCTGGTATTTTTAGCCGACACACCGAAATCAGCTGAAAGTAGAAATTAACAAGTGTTTTCACAATTCAATTCAATTGAAATTTGACTCAATAAACCATAAAATGGCTTTTATAAACCATAAAAGCCATAAATCTGAACCTCCTTAATGCAAACATGCTTTGCAAAAACCTCCCAATGTCATAAACTATCAGCTAGGCTTTTTCTCACACGTCTTGGAAGAAGAAAGCTGTATCATTAAGTCCTGGTGACCAGCTTGATAATTATTGTTTGCCAGGCTAACACCATGACCCTCTGCCTACAGAACATGAATCATCAGGGAAAGAGCGGCTATGTGCGCTACGGCAGCTACATGAATACTTTACTGGTGGAAAATTATGTAACTGATTTGATGCATCACCGGCTGCAGCAGATCCGTGATTTATAAACAATACATGAGAAGTGCATCGCTTGGTTTTCTTTGTTGCCTATTAAATACACAGGGAATGAATCCAGAGTTTGCATTCACGCCACTTGAACATTTGCACCTTTTTTTTCCCCATTCACTTGAATGTCTTTTATTGGGATTTTATGTGATATTGACAAAATAAATAATTTTGAAGCTGAAGGAAAATTATTCATGGTATTCAACAGTTTTTAAAAAATGTCTAAAAAGTAGACCGTGTGTTTGGATTCAACCAGCTTTGCACAGAAACTTAAAATTCTGCTCAATCTTCTTTGGAAATTTTTTTAAGGCTCAGTCTGACTGGATGAAGAGAATCCACGGTAATTTTCAAGCTGTGACAGATTTTCAATTAGATTTAAGTCTGGAGTTGCACTGGGACATTTTGACACATAAACTGATCTAAACTGTTTGTGTGTCAATCAGCATATAGGCTGAACATCCTTTCATCATAATGCTGCCATCACCATGTGGAGGATGTGTTCAGGCTTATTGTGCAGTGCTAGTTTGTACTCATCTCATTCTGCATATAACACAAAAAGTTAAATAAAGATTTCATTTGGGGACGTCAGGAGTCTGAATACAATTTTTCACCAAACTTTTCAAATCTTTATCCGTAAAACTTTTAAGAACAAGACTTCTCGTCCTTCTACTTTACAACTGCACACTTCCTGCTGTCAGACTATCACATAAAATCCCCCAAAAAATGCATTTAAGTTTGCAGCTGCAACATGACAAAATGTAAAAAGGATCAAAGGATGTGAATACTTTTTGCAAACCTGTGCATTAGTCCAGCATCTGCACACGTCAACTGCATTTACTAAAACAAGCTGCAAAGCTTTTTACCAAGTTTTACTTCTCCGTCCAGGGAGAGGAGGATGTTTCCAGCTTTCAGGTCTCTGTGGATGACCTTGTTCTCGTGAAGGTACGTCAAGGCCTCCAGCGTCTGCTTACACACCACGCGGATCTGGGGCTCAGTCAGGGGTCTCTCGAGTTCTGATGATCAACAACACGCACACTCAGTAAAACGACACTAGGCCATCTGCACAGATTCACATCAAATGTAATTTTTCGATGGTATCCCATGGCAGACGGGGGACAAAGTCCAACCTTATGTCATCCTGTATGCATGACTGGATGCATCCAAGTCAAACCACAGAGTATAATCGATGTACATCGAACGGTTGAATAAGTTAAAGTTCAGCTTTGTCATTAAAAACAAAGAGGCAAAGTGTTTCAAAACAAGACAGAATTTAGGAGCCACATAGTTGGAACGGCTATGAAACCTGAGCTACAATAACAACAGTGAAGGGAGAGAGAAAATTCCCCCTGTGCAATAAAGAGTTGGCTGTTCCCACTTCAGAATGGTAAAAATAAATAAATAAAAAAATCCTGTTAAACACTTTGTCCTACTTTGTTCAGCAGATGAAGGTCTTACCCAGCATGATGGCATCGACCGCACCGCCAGCACAGAACTCAATCAGAATCTGAAAAAAAAAAGAAAAAAAAAAAAGAGGAAGACCATCAGAAACAAGGTAATATAATACAAGGAGACATTCCACTCCCAGGGCCTTTATTGATTAGACAGTGATGACATTCCAGGGGTCTAATCAATCAGGTGCTCTCAGATCACAGTGAGCTCCTAATCTAGACATATTTTCTGTTTCTTTTTTTTATTATCTTAGTTAAATGTGCCGCTTCAATTATTGCTTCTTCAACACATTCTGAGATTATTGCAACATCAAACTGTTGCAATAATCTAACACACTGTTTAGAAACTAAAATCTCATGATTGATTGAGGTGCTGGAGTTGTGTATCTTGCATTATTTTAATGCAAAATAGTAATGCATGTATTGCATAAATAATGCATTATTTTTGCATTATTTTTTACATTTTTACAAAGTAAAAAACACTTTGTATTAAATAAATGATGTTATTTAATAGATTTTGGAGCATCGTCAAATTTGTAAATTGTTCAGTTTGCAATAAAATTGTACAAAAACAGTTTAGATAGTTCAGTTAAATCATACCGATCTAAATCTAATTAGAAGCAGGTTTTTCATAAGAGGTCACATTTACAAACCACATTTGTTCTCAGACACATATGATGCAACCAATGAAGGTATAACAAGTGTGGCTGAGATAGAACACCTAAAATATCTGACCTGTTGATTGTCATGTTTCACTTCATGCTGGGGATATGGCCAAGTCAAGAGAACTGTCCTAAAAGTTTAGAGGAGATTGTTGTTTTGCTCAAATAAGGAAAATGATACAAAAAAAAAAGGCCCTGAAGGTTGTTTGAGATGCAGCTGAAAGCAGAGAGCTCAGTTTATTGCTAAAGTAACATCGGCAACAGAGCTGTCAACAACGGCCACCAGATTCCTGAGAAGGCTGGTGGTCAAAAATCCCTCACTGGCCTTTAAAAGACCTGCAGTACGACTTGGTGCCAGCAGCCACTGACGTGTCAGTTTCCACCGCGAGGCCCATGCAAATCTCTCAATCGCTCCTGGACTGAAACTCTAAGACATGCACCAACACTGAGCCGGAAGCACAAGAAAAGTCAACTCCAGTTTGTTCAGTTACATAAATAAACCAAAGAGGCTTCAGGATTTTGTTCTGTAGAGTTGAAGTCGGAACTTTTCAGCCTCGTGGATCAATAGACCACCAAGGAAAAGACACCAGGGTGGCCATCATAGATGCCTGACTAGAAGTCTCAAATTGAAAAGACAGCTGTAGCATAGAAACATGAATTATATTTGCAGCTTGTTGTCATGGCAAAGGGTGCAATAGTCGTTAAAATTTGTATTTCTGGACAAACAGCTTATATTAGACGTGCTGAGTTATTTGAATTATTCTTGTTTGATCTGTTGAATAATAATAAAACTGCAGGTTTTCATTTTCCTCTTTGAGCGTACAAAAAGAAGAGACAGCGTTATACCTCCAATCAGGGCTAATTCAATGAACTTGGCTCCCACTTCAACTCCATTAAGCTTTGCTTCAGTACTTGGCAGCTTTTTGCACCAGATGGTTAAGATAAAAAAATAAATAAAAACTGAACTTGAACTTTCCTCTCCATTTGTGAATTCAAACAATGGGGAGAACGTGGTTAGACCAGTTTTGCAATAGTGCTAGTAACACCTATCATGCCATGGAGATTTCGCTTTCACTAAGCATTCACTTTGTTACTATAAGTACAACTTAAAATCTGCCAACTTAAATCCCACAGCCGAATAGGGGAATAAATCATACATTAACTGATCGACCCAGACAAAGCAGAGGCAGTTAGGAATTAATCATGCTGCTTAAGAGACAGGCTCCAGAGACATGACCTGCATGCATCTCTGAATTATTCACAGGCACTTTCTCCAGCCACCAAAACCATTCCATTATTTTCCTATAGTCGTTGCTGGTCCACAAGGGGCAGTCACATGACACCGCCTGACAGGACGTAATTGCTCTGGGACCTCTTAGTGCTCACAGAATGAGATGTACAGCACACATATTCAAACGGCACAGCTCAAAAAGAAATAGCTGGATGATAATGTTGATCTTAAAGGAACGTCAGAAACTGCCGGCGTTCCATAAATGTAAATACATTTGCAGTTTCCAGTTGAGGAAGCATATAAATCTATCTTAGCTAACGAGGATTAAAGCTCTTTACATTACATTTAAAGCAAAAAAAAAAAAAAGCTCCATTTTGGAGTTTCACCAAAAGGAAAACAGCGTCACCATTCAGGGAACTATGAAACTTACCCAAAGTTTGCCTTCAAAGTAGAAAGCGTCTAGCAGTTTGACAATGTGGTGGTGGTTGCAGGAGGCCAGAATGTCGATCTCCACCATGTAATCCTCCAATTCATCTTCCGTCTTTGTGTCAATCACCTTAGCAGCGGCAAGGGTCCCGTTCTGCTTGTTTTGAGCCTGGAAGCAAAATGAACAAAACAGTTAAAACCTGAACGATACAAAAGGTTTAAACGGGAAGTGGGTTGTATTAAAGATATTAAAATGTTATAGAAAAGCTTCATTATTTTAGTAATTCAATCCAAAAAGATAAACCCATTTTATATGGATTCATTACACAGAGAGTGTTATATTCTAACTAGTTAATGTTCATGATTATGTGTTAGCTAAACGGACTACTGAGACATATTCTTTGTTCTGGCTTCTCTTCCATTAATTTGTGCTTTATGATGTTGCTCGGAGGAAATGAGTCTGTAGCATTACAGAAGCAAAGGTAAAAAAGCCCATTTTACATAATCCTCTCAAGGAGGCAATTATCTCTGTTAATGTACATTTTGTTCTGTCACACTTTTTCCTTCCACTTAGTTTTCCGTTAATAATTTTGGATGAAATGAAGAGTAACATAAAATCTACCTTAGGAAGAGTCTATTTTTTACTGTACAAGATCTTTAATCTACATTAGGAATTATATAAAATAAAAATATATTTTGCTCCAAACACAGACAACTGTGACTTTCTACAGTTTATTTCTTCCACTTCTGTTCTTCATTTCCTACAGTCAGGCCAAATATCAGTCTATCATTGAAGGGCCTAGACCTCCATTTCAAAGTAGAAGATCCTGGTAGCAAAAATGACTGGGCACCCATGATCACCTGGAAGCCATTTTAAAAGTTATTTTAAGGCTCGTATTGGATTTAATGTTTATGGATTCAGACACAATGTCAGAGGAAAAAAACAAAAAAGGGAGTGTGAACATTTACCGCTGTGTCAGGCTCTATATTTACACTTTCTGACATGACATGCTCCCCGGTTCTTTCCTCTCATTCCAGCTGACGCCTGTTTGACAGACCCTTCCTAATACATACGCAGAATGTGAGAAATACAAAGAACTGGGTTGCTTTTGGTCAGTGTGAACGCAGCATTTTAGCCCAACTGTCTTGAGAAACCTCAGTTAAAATTTGCCAAATGAAGGCTCGGTTTTCTTAGTTCTGAACATAAAAACTGATTCAAATACATAAAATGAATCACTGTGTAAGCAAAGTTTTCCAGTGGTAGTTTGTATTGAGCTTTAAAAATGACACACCTCTTCAGTTTGTAACATATACTTCATGCATGCCTGAATTAGGGACACTTTTGCTTTCCCTTGTGACTCATTTAAACAGCTGATTCACACTTTGCAAGCAGCCAGTCCAGCCACACCTAAAGGAGGCAACCATCAAAGGCCTGTCAAAAAACTCTGATGAGAATAGTAATGGCTCTGGTGAAGGTAGTCCCGTAAAGGCAACACCGGGTCAGCTTAAGTTTGGTTTGTTGTGCGGCTTAAGCAGCTAAAAAACGTTGGAGCCCCTAGATTTCCCTTACAGCTAGACCGACCAGCTAACAAGTTTAGGAAACAAATAAAGGCAAATGAAGACTTAAATAGAACATTAACTGGATTATTTGTAGACAACAGTTTCAGGAAGGAAGGAACCACATAGACGGCACACCGAGAAGTTTTTTCAAAAGGCTAAATGATCTCAGAGTTCAAACACAGAACTCCTCCTCAGGGCCCGGCATGGAAGTCATTTCAAAGAGGTTGTGTTATCTGCCAAAGATGCAAGACAGAAAATACTCTCAGTCCAAAACAACCTGGTTAAGTATCCTAGTTGAGGAGACATCTGAGGTCCGGCAGAATATGTTAGTACTAAAAGCAGAAAATCAGCCTTCAATTTAAAGTGACAGCTTAGCATTGGCTGGAGTGAGACACTCACGATAGGATGAGTGATAAACTAAAATATACTGCCAACTGTTGCTGCTAGAAAAAAACAGAACAGAATGTTTACTACTCAAAATTATCTGACCAAACTTCTTCTGGTCAACAACAATTTCAGATATTTTTTTTGAAGAGTGATCTGATTATTCAGATTTGAACCAATTTAGATCATTTCATATATAAAAAAGAAAAAAAACAAGCTATCGGCTGTGGTTCTTTAATAAAGTTTTATAGTTACAAGAACATCCCTGTTCATTGCCTCAAAGTTTACGTGTTTAATCTGCTTTAGTCTTTATTAAAAACATAATCAGAATAAAAAGAATCAAGTGCATATTTGACTATATATATATATATATATATATATTTCACCCATCAATCACTGATCAGAGCTGATGTTCATTTATTGACGGCACATTTTGTTGTGGCAGCAGAATCATATCAAAAATATCCAGTGGATGTATTACGGTAGTCAAACAATACATGGGCTGCAGCCCGTCTCTTCCGATTATTTGCGTAGGACTTTGAAAAATTATTTATGAAAACAAAAATGAAGGGAGACTGAGAAAAAGGACACAGTGGTGCTAGAAGTGCTAATGCCTGAATAAAAACAAAACAACCAAACAAAAAAAAAAGAGGTGGAAAAGAAAGTCAGCAATGATCAACAATACTTATAAATTGATTAATTAACCTTAATTGAACAATGTACACCCTCAGTGGGAATGGTATGAAAACTTCAGTGTTTCTGTCCCTGCCTAGCAACAGTCAATACACAGTTAAAGATCTAATTTTTAGAGATTGTCCATTTGTTTTGGTGAAATAAATACAGGGTGCGTATTACAGAAAGTAATCCTGATTAATATCTGCAACAGAACATGCCACAAATCAACTGCATATAAGAAAAGGTCAACTTAAAAGGGTGTGTCATTACTTTACAAAGCAACTGTTCTGCTTGTTTGATATTTCTCAACTGTAGTGGATGTCATGTAAGCATTTAAGGACAGCTTTCGGCAGTGCTTATTCAATGGTTATGAACCACTCCTTCCATAATCTGCACTAAGCACATGTCAAAGTCATGTTTAAAAATGTAAGTGTGATTTTTGACATTGATTTAGACCAATAAAAAGAGAAACGTTTAACGGTTCTTCACGTTTCTGCAACAGGGAGGCAGGTAACAGTTTAGCTCTGCAGCTAACTTTTGCAGATTTGATTTTGTGTTATTTATTTATTTATTTTTTAGCTACTGGCCCTAGCTAATAATGAAACTATGGCCCGATCAAAAGCTAAGCCGATGTTGCTGCTGTATGACAGATCAACCCACTTGCTTCCATTCAACAACTAGACGCCGCCCGATCTCAGCGAGTCTTTATAAATGGGGCTAAAACTAGAAAGCGGATGTAACGTAACGCCTTAACTTACCTTGTACACTTTCCCAAAAGCGCCATCTCCCAGCTCACCGATTATTTCCCAAATTTCCTCCGGATTTACGTCTCTGTGTACATGTTCGTACTGCTTCTTCTTTTTATCCGGCCCCAGCTTGAATATCTTCCGAAAATTGAAGAAAGACATCTTGTTGTTTTTCAGACGTTGAACTAAAGTGCTGTGGATGCGGTCTCTTCTCTCAATCCACCAGCAAAACGGTCCCTCCCGTCGCTGAACTCAAACGGCTATCGGAATAAGAGCAAGCGGGCGTGAAACAAACAGTGACAGGCCGGTGCTACAGCCATTCAGCTGTGATAATGTCAATTATAACTTCCCTCGACTGTAGTTATTCACAATCACATCATAGATAGAAGCCGACACAGGACGCTAGCGAAGGAGGTGAGGGATACGGACAGAAGACTTCGTCGTTCTCGAACGGAAGCGTTTCCGTTTCATACAGACTGAAATCGAAGAAAAACCCAAAATACCGACCATACCTTCACCCTCGAGACATGTTTACCGTGTAACGCCAACGAGATAAAATGGACACAACACGGACCTCATGCTTCGGTTGGCTGACCACACTGAAGTTAGCGCACTAGCATCAAGCTAACGTACCCACGTTTCAACACTTCCGCTGTAATTTCAAAGTAAAAGCTAAAATAACAAGAACGTAGAAAATAACATTTTAGATTTAATGCAGTAAAGAACATTTATGGCACAAGTGTAATATTAAATATTTAATAAACATTTATTTACAAAGTTGTGTTCTTATATTTTGATACAAAGAGATTGCAGGCCTTAAATTTGAAAGATAATTTCCGCCGCAGACTGCCCTGTCACTATTTCACTAAACATATTTGCTTGGCGGCGTCCGTTTCCTGGATCTTCTGTGCAGGAAGGTGCTCTGCCCAACCACGCATGCTAGTTGTGTTAATGTCGTCATGAACAGAGGGAAATGGTGTTTTTCGCCTGACCCCGCGCCTCCCCCGCCCCTCTCCTCATCCCCCCATCACATACTCGTGTCCTTTTTTATTTAATAATGTATCTTATTTAGAGTCATCGGCTCAATTAATTTACAGTTGTTAGCCAATAAAAGCTTGAACTGAGGCAGTCAATTGCTTAATTTACACTTTATTTAATCTTATGTTTTTGTAATACCATTTTTTGCGTAACTTTGACCAGTTTCCGTATTTTTGAATGAACAACAATGATAATAATGACAACAACAACAACAACAACAAACAACAATAATAATAGTAAGAGGAAGAAGAAAAAGAAGAAGACACAAAAGACAATCGGTGTTCTTTCTAGTTCAAAATGTTTTTATTTTTTTTCTTCTTTTTTTTTTTTTTTTTTTTGCCTTCACGCCCTGTGCAGTTTGATTCATAGTACATTGTTGTTCCCTGTGTTGCTCATCTGTTATGTTATAAGGGTCTGCAACCTGCAGTTCTTGAACCACAAGTGGCTCTTTGAATCTTTCACAATGGCTTTTAATAACTTTGACTAAAATGACAAGAATCAAACAATGTTTATAAATACAGAAACAATTACAAAAAATGCATTTTTAGCAGTTTCTTTTGTGTGTGTGTGTGTGTGTGGGGGGGGGGGTGTTTTCATGCAATTTCCACAACAAAATGGCATTAAGACTACTAGTAATATTTATTTGGATCTATTTTTATTGACACCAGGATGATGGAAACATGGCCTTTTCAACAAACACAAGTTTGTTTGTTGAAAAGCCAAACATTGTTTCCTTTCATCAAACAATGCTTCCTTCCTCTTTTTGCAAAAGTTTTCTATTTCCTTTATTATTATTTTTTAATCTAAAACTAATAAGTTCTGGTTCTTAAAAATGACCAACTTCCTTCAGTAGATACTTGTCAAAAGTTATGGGCTGCTTTTTCCTCACACAGGTTTGTAAGATTTGTAACTCTAAGCAAATTTTATTTAGTTTCTATGTGAAAATAACTGTTTGGCAGTCTATTATTTTACATATTTATGAAGGAAAATTACTCAACTTTTAAATACTACATTAAAGTTTTAGTTAAGAAAGTTGCTTGGTATCATGCGAGTACAGAAAAAGACTTGTAGGATGATACTTTTTAAACCAAATACTAATTGTAAGAAAATAACCTAAGGCAAAATAATTTCAAAAACCTAATGGATATTGTTTTTTTATGTTATATTTATTGACAAAAAGCATTGTTACCTATGTAATGTTGATGCTATTGCTTACAGTGTCATTGGTGTTAGGACTTTAATATAAAGACATAGATTGCGTAAATTCAGTATATTATTTGGCCATAAAGTATAATGGTATTACAGCAAGTAAAGAAAACTACGTTTTCAATTCGCTCATACACGTTTGTCACGCTCTAAACCTTTATTTGATATGGGTTGTAAAAGAAAAAAAGTATGTAACATATTATTTTCCAACATTGACTGAAAACAATAAGATTCACCTTGTCAAGGGTGTGAAACACAATGGAACACTTTAAAGCAGAGGCATTTCAGAGCTGTAAGGGAAAAAAGGTAAATGTAACCATTTTCTCCGCCCATTCTCAGACTCAAGAATGAAACTCATTCTTGAGTCTGAATGAAGTTTCAACATGAGATTAAATTATCAGACACTCGTTTAAGCCTCCACTAGAGGGCAGCAAAATCCTTTACCAATAGCAGGTTAGTAATACGTCCCTGAAGAACTTGCTTTTGCTTACAAGAGAAAACCATCTTGAATATCCCACTGGCAACATGGTTTTGATTTCTCACATTGAACAGCCTTCCTCTCGCAGTAGTTAGTGAGCTTTTCAGCTGTGCAACACAATTGCAACCAACAGGGTTTTCTAATAATCAATCACCCTTATAAAATGAATATTTTGGATTAGCATTTATAACAGGATATTGGTGCCTTGATGCAAAAATGTTCATTCCTTCAGAGTCATCTAATGAAATGCTATTGTTTATGAAATGGGTAAAATTGTAAATTGCACGACAATGTGCTTTTATTTAGAAACAAATCTATTCCCATGTGCTGCACCATTGATGTGGAATACAGATTTTAAGATAATTTAACATTTAGAAAAGAAGAAAAGTTTTCAATATGTTAATTCTTCTGGGTCAGCATAAAGTGAAATGTGCATTTTGAGTTTTAATACCATACGCGTTTATTTGGCTTTTGATGGTTACATTTACAGATTTACAGGAGCTTTTAATTCAGAAATCTTCCCATCTTGTCTGAAACTTGGGATTGTATTGAACCAGAAATCAGAAAACATGCTTCTGTTACATGGCAGTTTACTGCTCTAAAGTAATGGGTTTGAAACACACCAACAATAAATCTCAGGGTCTGAAAGGAGTGGAGGGATTATTTAAATCCACAAGGGGGCGTCCTGAACTGCCTTGATGATGGCACTAAAGACTGAGCATGAAAGAGAATTAAACCCAACCATAGTTGTTTTAGTACAATGTAGAAAATTTGTGGCATGAGTTACACACAGAAAACGTACATTTTAACACTATTTGTGGCTTATGATGGCATAAAAATATAATAAATAAGCTCTTTGCTTGCTTATATTCTGTATTGTTCAGTGGACTGAGAGACTGCTATGATTTTTTCCCCCCTCCATGTACGGGAAGTACTGAACTGCCATGACGCTGTGACATAATTCAGGATAACAGCCGACAGAAAGTTCTTACGTTGTAGCCACACCGAGCTGTTGTCTTGCATGTTAAACACAAATTAAGAAGAGTTTATCTGTGTACATTGGCAAGGAGTTGGTAATTATTCTATGGCTGTATCTCCGATGGTTATTTAAATTGTCATTATTACTATTATGTATCCGTAGACTTTTCTTGTCTTGTGAGTTAGTCTGTAATCATTTTGTTTATGTAACATAGTTTATTTGTTGGCTCTTTAGCACAGTATATATTAGTATAACATGAATAACATGGTTTTAATTACAGATTTTTGACAAATAGGGCATTGTAAGTTATTAAATTGAGATAAAGGGTAGGATTAAATAAGTGTTCTTCCTACTCCTTTTCAAACAGGAAAGGAATGGTATGCCAATTATTTTGTTGGATATGTATGGATGATTTTTTTTTCTGTCCTACAAATTGCTTGTTTTTAAAGATCTGTTTGAAATAAATCAAATATTTGTTAGCTTGAGTAAGCTAGAATCACTTTCACAATAGTGCTGCTATAATTGTTTGTGTGCTAGAAGTGAGCCAAGGTGGAATAATTTGTTTGTGCCAGGTTATAAATATTTATGAGAATTCATGAACGGCTGATAATTAATGGTGTTCGTTGTAGCTCTCATATCTTGTCTGTCAACAGTCGTTCCTAATAAAGATACCCGTAAAACAACAGATTATTTACTTTTGTGCTAAATGTTGCATGTGCATGTTGGTAGCGCGATATTATGACATATTGAAGCTGTGTAATAGTGTATTTTAAGCATACAACGCATTAATGAGCAAAAAAGAGCATGCAGTGATCTGTATCTGTGGAGACCTGTGTTTAATTGAATTAAAAAAAAAAAAAAAACGTCTGATACCGTTTCATTCTTACAAATTCCTCTGTATTTAAAATATTTTTTTATTCTCATAAAAAGATTAGTGCAAACATCTGCGATAGCTTTCTGATGAAGCTATATTCTGATGAAGGAAGTGATATTTTTTTATGTTTTTGTCGTGTGTATAAATTGTTCCTAAGCTAAGCATAACTCCTCAGCTTTCATTTCAGTCTCGTCACTCAATGAATGATATCCAATGATAATATTTAACAACACAGCCTACTGTAGTTTTCGGTTTGTAAACATCATGGTAGAAGTTTTAGACACGTAGCACCGACAGATAGTCATAGCTATCTATCCGAGCTACGGTAGGAAAATCTGACGAGGTAGCACAGATAGTCAGAACATTTCTGTCAGGTTCTGACTATCTGTGCTACCTCGTCAGCCTTATAAGTAGAGACACATAGTTGATGTTGCATCAACAATAACTAGCAATTAAGTATTGGCAAAGCTCAATGTAATTTTCACATGTGGTGGAACATTGTCAACAGCTGCTGAAAGTAACTAAAAAAGTTACTTTTAGTGTAACTTACTTACTTTCCAAATCAAGTAACCAGTAATCTAAGTTACTTTTTCAAGGAGTAATCAATAATCCCATTAAAGTTACTTTTTTCAAAGTAACTATGCTATCACTGAGTTTGAACATGTATTCTGCTAAATACAAAGAATATGAAACGTCTGATTTTTTTAAAGTAATAATTAAATAAACGCCTCTCAATAGTCTTACATTGAACAAAAGAAAATAATTTTGGTCATTCTAACTGACCTAAAACATGACAAGTTTAGTTTAATTTAACTTAAGGCGGATTTGAACCAGTTATGTTGACCAAACCAAATCATTTTTAATAATTTTCAGTAATAATGAGGCATTATTACTGTGTAATAATGATAAACCAGTGAGTAAAGCACAAAGCACCAGTTTGACTAAATTTCAACTAAGCAGTATTGTGGAAACTAACGGACAACAGTGAAGGAATCCCTGTCGTTTTGCGATCTCTGTTGACTGAAAGCTTGGTGCTCCACGGAACAAAGAAGCGGTAGTCCCAGCCATGCTGACCTCCTTCCTGAAGAGTCCTGTGAAGTGTGTCCAGCCAGCTGAACTGGGTCCGCCCCATAACGCTCTGACTGCCCCCTTTGGCTCCGGACAGCGGCGGTGCAGCCCCTCTTTCAGGGTGGAGAAGTCTGATTACTCGCCAGTTTTATTGCGTCGGATTGCTTCACAAAGACCGCTTGACACCGTCAGTTCGTGGGGGCACCCAGAACCTGACCGTGGATCGCGCTATTTTCCTTCGCTTAAGTTTACTTAACTGTTTGCACAAAGTTAGGACTTTTGCATCTTTCGAGCTCCCTCTTCGGCGTTTCATGGGCAAATATCGTCGCTTTTGCAGTTTGTAGTTGTTTTCCCTTTAAATAAAGGCCCGTCCGGTCTGTTGAGAAGATGCAGTTCCGCACTGTCCTTGACGTTAACGTCGTGGACGTGCAGAAGAGAAGGAACCCCTCCAAACACTATGTAAGTTGTTTTCTCCTCCGCTCAGCTGCGTTGCTACTTTATCAGTGCTGATTCTTCGCGAAGCATACGTGATGCCCTTTCCTTGGATTGTGATGTCGCTCTGTTCATTCTCTACTTTGTGCTGTACTGAACGTATTTTCAATTGACAAAACACTGGGATTTATATGATTGTTGTCATGGGCTTTCACAGGCATCTGACATTTTGTGATCAATCAGATTCCAATACAATACATAAAATACGTTTCTACATAAATACTGTAATGACATTTGACAAGTAAATTAAACACAAATATGTTTAAAAAAAGTATAAAAAAATGCTACATGTTTAGTAAAGTTAATGGTTTCCTTCAATCATATCTTGATGCTAATAAATTACCAGTATGTCAATATATGTAATTAATGTTAAACCTTTGCAAACTATCATGGGTACTGGATTATTTTATAAAAAGCACTTTGAATTGCCTTGTTACTGAAAATTTGCTATATAAATAAAATTACCCTACTTTACTTTACCTAAAATGACTTATGACAAACAAAAGGAAGAATAAATTCCTTATTGTGATTCATTTGTCTATGAATGCAGTAATGAATATGATATGAACACAGTAATCTGACTTTGGGTGTGAACCAAATCAACAATACAAAGACCGATTGGAGGACATGGTCTTTGTACGTTTCCCAAATATTCTTTAGAGTAATTTATTTATGGTGTGAATGTGATCCAACCTCATTCCGACACAGATGCTGTAGGTACATTGTGCAAGCTCGAGGCAAATGCAACACAAACCTGGCTGCTTGGTTGCCATATTGGCACATCCTTTTTGTAAAGCATGAAATGCTATGCAACTTTAAAGGCAGTTGAAATTTTTGTTCTGTCAAAAATTTACTATAATGTATACGCATACACCTCAGAAAGTTCATAGTTGTGCTATCATTTGTACTGATGTCATGTTATCCTCCTGTCACACATCGTGTTTTGCAGATACTTTAATGGAGCTCTCCTTGCCCAACCTATCAGTTTGTCTTGATAGATTTGCAGTTGTTCTTCTCAGTTTTTTTTCTCCAGTTCATGAGACTGAATTGTGGTCCATCAAATATTTGAAGCTTGGAATATTGTTTTATAACCTAACCGTGCTTTAAACCTGTTAACAAAGTTATCCTTGACTTTATGTGGCGTAATTCTTGATCATCATGATGTTTTTAATTCAATGAGTAACTCTTGAGACCTGACAGCTGCATTTAAACTAATATTAAGTCATACACAGGTGCACTTTATTCATTAACTTATGTGACTTCAGAAAGCATTTGGTAGGAGTTATGGTAGTAAAGAACATTTAATATCTTTCATTTGATTACAAAAAAATACTTAAATGCCAAATTAAATTTACAAGAAACATTTATTATCTCAACACATGCAACATATATAAAAACAGGTTCCATGAGAATTAACAGGAAACATTATCAATATGTAACAAGTTAGATACTAAAAAAAACCCTACAACATAGCTCACAGATTATTATGTTGTGTTCACTTGTACTCAGAAATCTGATGCTCATTTAAACACTAGTTCACATAGCATATGTTTAGATTTCACTGTTTGAATGTTGTTATTTTTTACTGTGTTTTTTTTCTGTAATTAGCTAATCAAATCTAGAATAAAAGCATTAAAATCCTTGCCCAACAAGTGATATGGTATAGCTGCAAAAATAAGTTTATTAGTATTGATAACTAGCTTACTTACTAAATAACTACTGCAAGTACCTAGCGTTCTCACTATTGTAAAAAAAAAAAATAACAGGATATAATGTGTTACTACCTTCCTAACTAACCAGTTACTTAAATCTCTTTTTTTTTTTTTTGACCCAGGTCTTGTTCAGACAGTTCATTTGAGTTTATTTCAGCTCAACTGTTTTTCATGTTGTATCACTACATGAGAGTTTTGGGTTGCGTACTTCTTTCCACAAGAAATATAGATCACTGGGCAAGAATTTGTGAAGCAAAAGTAAATCCTTGAGGTAACAGGGGTCATATTTATCAACTTGTCTGGAGGGAATGTGCCAATGTAGTGTTTTCACACCCATGTGAGAGTCAGGTTTAAGTTTCATTGCAGCCAAACACATTCCCATGTAAACATCATCAATAGGAAGAATTTGGACCATCGCAGATATTTTGTAAATGACCAAAGCTGTATAGCCTGACAGAAGGTATCCCCCACCTCCACAGTAGGGTGGGTAAACATTTTTTTCGTACACCTGTGGCGGAACAAAGTACTTATTATTTGGGTTTCTTATAGGACTCGCTCCTTTCAACAGATGGCCAGTAAAAAGGTGCTTACTTCCATTATTGTCTTTAAGACTTTGAAGATATTCAACCATGTTGTCAGTGTGGGCAAAAACATCGTCATCACCATTCAGTAGAAATCGAGCCTGTGGACAACGTCTGTCCATCCACTCAAGGAAGAGTATCTGCTTCAAAGTGAGGTTGAAAAAGGAATCCTTAAAATCCCATTGGAGGATGTCATTGTATTGTTGGTGCTCCCACATGACAAGTTTGTTCAATTTCTCCTTCTCGAAACCTGAACCGTCAGTTCCCACAATAAAGATTCTTCGAATCACCTTTCCCTTATATGACCTCTCTGCAGCCCAGGTCTTGCGCAGGACCTCTCTTCGCTCATAGTTCTTTGGGGAACTTTTAATAGCGAGCAAAAGAAAGACATCCTCAGGCTCATCATCTCCTCCACATTTGTCAGGAAGGTCCAGAATTATGGGGAAACTACGACAGTGACGATAGTAAAGAAAGTCTTGAATCATAGGGGAAAGGGAATCAAAGCCAGAGACGTTTTCAAACATTGCGTTTCGTTCACATCTTAGTGTTAGGTTTTGTGACACCCTCCACCTTTCCAATTGCCAATTTGACGATGGGAAAGTTTTGTGTGAGGCGTTGTGATCTTCTTTTTTTAAATATGCAGGTCTCCGGTCGTGGTTGTGCTGGTCGTGTGCTGATTCTGGTCGTGATTGAGGCGTTGAGATGTTTTGTGGCTCATTGAAAAAAAGAATTACTAGAATGGTCCCCAACAGTAATAAAGTTGTGGCACAGGCGTCAATCAGTCTCAAAATTCTGAAGTCAAAGAAACATAAAGAAATACAGCTTAGAATGACAACTTGTCTATATCTTGTGTAAGTACTTCCATTGCATTGTTTCTTCTGCCTTGTTTTATAGTAGGATTTAGGAATAGATTCTCCCCTAATAGATGCTTATTACACAGTCGACCTAACGCTGTCACTTTAAACCAGTAAGTGATCAGTGCAATGGGAATTTACATTAATATGCTTGTAAAAAAGGTTTGGGTGACTTTTAGCTTATTGACTAGATTTGAAGAAAAGTTTGGCTACTAACTGCACGTCTCTTCCAAGACTCATGACAGTCTGTCACATTTTCATAAGAGAGGAGAAAAATAAACAAAATAACAGGGAGGTGATAAAAAAAGAGTCACTTAACTCTAAGGACCTATGGGAGACTACAATTTTACTGAGGTGAAAAGGGTAAAATGGTATAAAGTAAGCTATAAGTCAAAATTCACATAAACCTTATAAAAAGGGTCATGAGATCTTTTTCTTCGTAAATGATCTGGCATCATTTCAAAGTAAACATTCCTGTGTTACGGCTGGCAGGATGAGAAAAATTCTTTCTGTTTGCTAAGTGCCGGCATAAAGGGAGATATATTTTGACATTTAAAAAATTTTTTTTAAACCTTTGTCCAGATTTAGAAGTTAAAATATAGATTTACATCATATGAAAATGTGAGGTTTCAGACTTTAAATGCACAAAAATAAAAAGGAATTGAAACGAAACTCAACACACACACCTCTAAACAAATGTATAAAAAACCCAGCCCATTTAAAAAATCTTAAAGGAAGATTAATGTATCATAGTTGTAATGATTTGTTCATTTCACAGTCTAATGAGAAAGGACAATACGACTCAGCAATGAGTCAGTTCAAATGAAAGCACAGAGACTATGATATGATTATAAGCAACAATTAAGTTTTAAGACAGGCTGCATTGCTAAGTGAATAGGAAGATCTCTATAATGTCACTGGATTACTTTTTTGTGGTATTAATGCTAAGAAAACAGAATAATTCTGGATTTTGTTAGGATTTAGGCTAACAAACAACAAAAGGCTTAAAGTAAGGTTCACAGATTGTGCACTCAAGAAGAGAGTAGGTGAAAACCGACTGTTCTGCTTTTGCAGGTGAAAAAAACTATTAAGATACAGATCTTGTATACAGTTTTATAGTCATATCTTACGTTTTTAGTTTTGTCAGAAAGTCTTAATATCATGATGACATTTAGGATCAAATAACTTATTTCATAATGAATACCAAGTCAACATTTGAAAAAGGTTTTTTGCCTTTTTATTTCCATCTAAAGATTAAATCAATAACTGTTTTTTTTTTTTTTTAGAAAAATGAAAACCTATATAAAGAGAAGAGAAAACATGACTAGAAATATGGGACTTGCCTCATATTTGATTATTGTGAAAGGCAATCTAACCTCAAAGAGGACGCACATCCAGTTATGAACAAAGATGTACTTTACAAAACATTCAAAATAACACAAAAACTAAGCACAGCCCATAAATGTGGAAACTGATTTCGCTATAATTACCTGACCATGTTGGTAGATGGTGAGTGCCTGATGAAATGACGACTTTATCCCATAAAGCAGAAAGGAATAACTATTCCGTGTTTCAGCCACAGTTTTGAAGATTCTCACCTAACCTGCTTGTGGCACTGACAAGTCCTCAGAATAGTTTGACAAGACAGCCTTTTGGTACTCAAGCTTATCTTGTGCCAACATATCATTAAACTGGTAGAGCAGGAAGGATAGTGGGTCAAATGATGGGAAGTGTAAAAAAAAATGACTCATCCCGTCATTTCACTATCATAAGTTATCATCTTAGCATTCAAGTTTCTATGATGGGTAAGGCCATTCATGCTAGGACGCCCATAAAGTTCTGCCTCAACCAAGGTTGAAAACTGGTACTACAATGGTAGTACGCTGAATCAGTACCTAATTACTTTCTGTTTTATCCTCTTATAATAGACGTATCTGCACTGTAGTTGTTTCTGTCCACTACAATACCTTCATTCTCATTTGGCTTTACAAATCAAATAGTTTACAGTTAATGTCATAGCTCAAGAATTCAATGACGATGTCTAACTCAGTAATCCCATGATGATCATAGGTTACAAAAGATTCCACAGATCACGTTTGAACCCACTAACAGGAGAGTGAAATATAATGTAACTTTTTCCATGTAAGATCTTGAATTAGAAATTATTTTTGTGTTGTAGTTTTTTTAATCCATCAGTTTAGTAAATAACAAAAAAGAAGACAAAGGATGGATGGACCATTTTTAAAGCTCAGAGATGATTTTGTATGAAAAACCACAGGGGGTTTCAGTCGTTCTGTTCTCCTGGTGGTGATGTTGCCTGGGGGCTTCAACCTCTGGATGGGGTCTCCCATGGTAAATTGGCTTCAGGGAAGAGATTAGACAAAGGCTGATTCAAAAATTTAAGTTGGTTTTAGACTCTACAAAATGGTGTGTGTGTGTGTGTGGTGCACCTGGTGGTCAAGACTTAGCTTCTTGGGGCTCAATCAAGAAGCTGAAACTACAGAAAGCCACTACCAAGTGGTACTACCACCTGCAGGGTCTGACATTGAGGTCAAGTTTCAAATTTAGTTTTTTCCTGTAATAAGTGTCGTTTTCTAACTAAATATGTTGAGTGTTTATAAAGGTATGGAAACACTTTTAGTGTTCTGGCAAAAATTATACTGAAATAGTTTGTATTTCTGTCTGTTAAAGCTAAACAGTTACAGTCCACTGTTGTTATGTTACTGCTTAAAGTAGTTCAACCGAGAACTTATCCGTTGGGATTTGATAAATCAATGTGTCCGTCAGGTTCAATTGAAGTGATTAACCTGAGAGTTTAAATCAATCCCATCATCCATCTCCAGCTGAGAATTCCTCCCCAAGGCTGCTAAACATAGGGCAGAGACTTGCTCTCAGGGGGGATAAAGCCGGATGGAAGGTTTGACTGGGAAATCCCCTTGAGGAAGGAGGAGGACAAAGACAAAAACATCTCATCATATATGAGCTAAGCAATTGGAAATGCATGTCCGGTTTGACAGAGGAAAGAAGGAGCTCTTTGTTTTTGTCCCCACTGGTAAATTGTCACTTCCTTCCAGGAACATGTGGCACAGGAGATGCAAAATGGCAGTGGCGATGTACGTAGAAATCTTATTTACAAACGTTTAGGTTTAGTTCAGCAGAAAGAAACAACTCTTCCCTGTTTCAGCCACACTTTGCAGATAACTTTTGTTTTGATCCAAATTAATCAAACTTAGCACATTTGAGATTGTAAGGTTTTGTCTTGATGTAGTTTCAGTCATCCTCCCACTATTCGGCCTGGCTGCTTGTCTCTCAATAGAGTTCTAATAGAAAACTTGCTTTGGTCTCAGTCCTTGCGTGATAAAATGTTTACAGAACAAAAACCGCATTTCCAACTTGATGCACAGCAGCTTGAGACCACATGTAAAAGAGCTAACTTCTGAAACACTATGATTGTAAGTAGAATATTTCATTGATCCCATGTGCATTGCTAGGGGAGATAAAGCCGTGAGACAAAGGTTAAACAAATGTTTTTTATTGTCATGTTATGCTTTTTGTATTTAACATTAAGCCCCTCTGTTGGTCTAGTGATTTATCCAGTTAATATACAACCCAACTTTGATATTTTGCTAAGTTAATCATGTAATACTGGACATCTTATCAAGTTGAAACATCATTGAAAAATGTATTCATTTCAGGAATGTCATTGAAAAAGTAAAACATGCTCATTTTTATTACAGTTGACAATTATGGTTTGCTGCTAAAAACTCCTAAAAACTTTATAGAAAAAAAATGTCCAGGAATTCTTTTTTTCTAGGAAACAATTTTCCAATGTTCCTAGGAGAATTGTTCCTAGAAAAACAATTTTCAGCTTTTGAATTGAACTATTGGAATAAGTGTTCTGCTAAATGAGACTGGCTTTTAAAAGAACAAAGTTACCAAGTATGGAGACTTGGCAAACAGACAGATGTTATCAAGTTTCTGGAAGGTATGAGGAAATGTGGATGAAACAAAAGCTAATGCTTTTTGTCATTTGATATATTCTGTTTACTGACTGCATTTCTCGTTTTTCTGGTGTTTCTTCCTGCCACCCTTTGTAGTGTAATTTAAGAAACAACGACTACGCCAACTAGACGTTCAGTTCTCGGTTACCAGAGATTCCATGAAAACACATGAACCTGATAAACAACTTAATGTCTGTCACAGTTTAATGACTTTAAGCAGCTCAAGCAAATCTTGGAGAAGGAGATTAAACTTGATGAATAGTGATATTAGAATATTTGACTTACATGATCTTTCAAAGCAGAAATATCTTTGTAATGTGGTTTGATGATTTGATTCAGTTGGCAAAAAGTGTCTCCCCAAATTAAACTTCATTGCATCACAGACATCTGGCAATGTTTTTATATTCAGGACATTTATAAACAGGCACAATCCTTCTAAAATTGGTCAGGTTTTAAAAAGAGGCATTTCCTCTAGGTTCCTTTATTGACAGTTATGAAGATTAGCACAAAAATTTCATATTGACTATACAGTCTTCCATGAATGGGTCTTTTTGAACCCGTGTTTAAATCAATGTGTTTTTATGCTACTTTTGTCATTTTGATTCAAAATAATGTTTAGTATGATACTTTCTGCTGTGTTTTATTTCACACAAGAGTTATTTCATGTTTGAAATATTTTCATTTTTCACTTGTTTAAGCATTTTTAGAAGAAATTGTAAAACATTTTTAAAACGACAAAAGCAGCAATTTTACAACAAAATTGTAAAATTTCTGTTTGACATGTTGGAACAATGTCAGCGTCCATTATGTGTGTGTGGGCAGTGGGAAGGTGGGGGTGGGGGGTAGAACGAGCACGTTTCTTGAAACTAGCCAGCTAATCAAGCTAGCTAACATTACTGTCTGTATTCTATTGTGCTGTGTGTATCACGCATGTGAGTGTGTATGTCCATCCATCCATCCATCCATCCATCCATCCATCCATCCATCCATCCATCCATCCATCCATCCATCCATCCATCCATCCATCCATCCATCCATCCATCCATCCATCCATCCATCCATCCATCCATCCATCCATCCATCCATCCATCCATCTTCTTCCGTTATCCGGGGTCGGGTCATGGGGTCAGCAGCCTACGTAAGGAGGCCCAGACTTCCATCTCCCGAGCCAATTGTTCCAGCTCCTCTGTGGGAATCTCAAGGTGTTCCCAGGCCAGCCGAGAAACATCGTCAGCGTGTCCTGGGTCTTCCTTGGGGCCTCCTCCCGGTGGGAACTACCTGGAACACCTCACCAGGAAGGCGACCAGGAGGCATCCTAACCAGATGCCTGAGTCACCTCAGCTGGCTCCTCTCGATGTGAAGGAGCAGCGGCTCTACTCTGAGTCCCTCCTGGATATCTGAGCTTCTCTAAGGGAGACCCCAGACACCCTAAAAAACTTAAACTAATTTTGACTGCTTGTGTCCGTCACCTTGTTCTTTCAGACATGACACAAAGCTCATGATCATAGATGAGGGTAGGAGCTTAGATCGGTAAATCAGGAACTTTGCTTTTTGACTCAGCTCTCTCTTCAACTCGACAGACTGGTACAGCACCGGCATCATTGCAGACGCTGCACCAATCCACCTGTTGATCTCCTGCTCCACTTGGGGCAGGAGATCCTCTCTGACATGGAGAAGGCACTCTATTCTTTTTCAGCTCATTTATTTATGCATTCATTTATATAGCTATGAATTTTAATTTTATTTATTGAGATGATAAAAGAAAGAACCTTGAACACATTGATCAACAGGTTTTGTATGTCATTCAACACATTTTCTCCTTTGGTTTCCTCATCCAGGGTGTCAGATACACACAGACACACACACAAACACACGCACACACACGCATGCACGCACGTGCACGCACACACACACACACACACACACACACACACACACACACACACACACACACACACACACACACACACACACACCCCCCCCACACACACACACAAATAATACACATGCACAATAAAGTATAGGCAGTAATGTTAGCTAGGTTGGTTAGATAACTAGTATTAGCTAACTTCAAAGAAGGGTGAAGGTTGATTTGTGACAATAACACTGTCACAGCACTGATTATCGACACACACATTTGTGAGGTAAAAATAAAGATAATTATATTTAAAAGTTCTTGCTTTGTAAAATATTATTAATTAGGAGTGAGACTTAGGACTCAGTGTGTTTGGATCACAAAATATGTTTTCCTGACAATCACAGTTAAGAAACAAAGATTCCCATTAAATTCCATAGGAAATGGATGCGGGTCATTTTTAACCCACTCACGGAAGAATGGGGTAGTAACATAAAACATGCTATTTCTTAAAATGTGTAAAAGGTAAATAAAAAATTTGAATTGCATGATATCAGTAACATGTTTGTTGAGGAATACCTAGAATATGAAGTGATGAAAACCTTTCATTACAAAGATACTGCAAAAAGATGACCTCACCGGGTCAAAAAGGACCCACTTATGTATCAGAGGGTTAATAATCTGTATTAATAACCAATATTCATAAAGAGATTTAAAAAGTTTTTTTTTTAAATAAAACCTTTTTTTAATGCATAAAGCATATCACTATTACACAGAGTATTTTATATTTGGACATTCACATAATATACTATGAAGTAAAAGAATTCACAATTTGCCTTTTTTAGTTTCATAATAGTATCTTAATATTTCATCACAACTCCCCTAAACTACTCATCCATTACTACTGAAGCCTGGCCAGTTCACCATATTTAAATGTTTCAGATACTTTGAAACACTGAACCTCTCAACACTTTTGCTCAAGGGAAATTTGCCAAGATCCCTGACATGCAGCACAAACAAGAAGGACCACAAATCTCATTTACTCTGATCATGCCACTGAGGTATGCTCAGTGGCACACATCTTCCTGCTGCTTGGTACCTGTTTGCCAACTAACTGACAAGTGATACGTATCAAGTGGTGGATATAACCGGAAGAGTTTTTACATGTGGCGTAATTTTAAGATGTCATGATCTTAACTCGAATTTAGTATTTTTTTTATTTGTTTAATGCATTAGTTTCTAACATTATCTCCACATTCCCCACTTCCACAGCAGCATCCATGTTTGAGATGACTCTAGTAATATTTCTTCACTGTTTTACACTCTTTTACTAAGACTTTAATCAGTTAAGTAGCCACTAACTCCAACTTTACTTTCTGTTATCACACATCAGGTTCTTTTAGCATAAGCTACAGCATAAGCTGTAGTTGATTTTCTTAATCACTTATTTGTGGTCACAGTCACTGTTTTTAGAAGCTGTTGATACAATGGGAATGATCTTTAACAGTGGCCGTTATGAAGCCAACTATTAAGCTATATTGTAAAAAGTTCTAAATCACCCATTCTCAACTACACTGAGTTAATACTTGAAATCTGTTGTTTACTTGTTGATTCCCTTGTAGCTGTTTGAAGTGTGATTAAAAAAGAGAGATTTAATTTGTTTCTCTGAGAACCTTTGAAGTTAAGTCAGGAGGGATAACGTGGTGCCTTGTGTTCCTAACCAAGCTTTTTTGTCTACTCTGTCTTCTGTAGGTCTATCTTATCAAAGTGACTTACTCTGACTCCAGTTCCCATGTCATCTACCGAAGATATAGCAAGTTTTTTGACCTGCAGGTAAGTCACGCTTGCAAAAAAAAAAAAGTCTTTCACAGCTTTATTTCTCATTTGCATAGAATACTTCTCAAAGTTTGATATTTTCTGTCAGGGTTGCCTCATCTGGTGTCCTTAAGGCCCCTGCTTTCTGCTTAACTGATGTAGATGCTTTGCTTTTGTGACAGACTTATTTTAGGATGACTGCTTAGAACCAAGGAAAGACGGGAAATCCAGACAGCATATGCAGGAAAAAACACGACCTCTGTCAGAATGCATAACGCGGCAAAGTCTCCACAAAAAGTCAAGCAAAAGTCCTCCAGAGGATATATCTGAAATGCTTAACGCATGATACAGCTTGTTTGTTAGAAAGATGAAGCATTTAAACTTCAATGAGGCCTACATTGAAGTTTAAATGTAGGAAAGGTTTAAATCTAGAAAAACACATCGTTCCTGCATGTCTCTGGCTGATAACCCCTTCTTCCAGACTGAATGCCAGAGCGCCGTGACTCCGATGGGTTGCTTGCAGGAAACCTTTTGTTCTCCGGTCCCTTAGCAATAGTCTGGAAAATTCAGCTGCTTGGTGAGACTACAACAGAGGGTCCCTCCTGTCTGTGTAATCATTAGTCAAGTCTGTGGTTTCCTGGTGTAGGTGTGTGTTCGTCTGGCACTGTAAATCATTTGCTGAGGAGCAACAAATAAGTGGCTGTGATTACAAAATGACTGAGATAGTCAAAAAAACAAACATTTTCTGCAGAGAAAATGCAAACAAGACATCCAGCTGCTAGTAAACTAGAATCAATTGGAAGAACAGGATATTTCCATCTGACAAGACATCTAGTTGCTCATTAAACCTTTTTTGCAGTGTTGTTCAAAATGTATCAAAAAATCTTTTGCATGCGCAAAGGAAATGTTTTATGACCTGCGAGTTTGACGTAAGCGGGACTGCACTGGTCAGTTCGTCAAGCTTAACGGCTTTCCACATGGGGAGTGTGCATGCTGGCCTGGTTTCCTTTTGGACAGAGACCTTTTCGAAAAGCCCTTAGTCGTCATTATTTTTGGAAGAAATTGGAACAGGATCAGCTTTATTCTGTCTGCGTTGTGATTTGTCTGACCTGCATCCTACTAACAACTTAGGTTGTTTTTTTTTTTTTATGCAATGGAAGTATGTTTGTGTTTCATCTTTCAGACACAAGAAAGCGTTCTTAAGGAAAACAGGAAATATGTACATCAAAATGATTACAGCAAAATTATGGTTTCACATAAAAAGAAAGAACAGGAATAAGTTATAAAATGTTTAATTAAATCAAATATATGTCTACAAATTATTAAGAAATAAATTCTACTCTTGCTGTCAAAGCTATTGCATTTAAAGGGAAGACTGCAACAGTATTGTTGGCAATAAAGCAACCAGCAATTTCGGCACATCTCAGGTTTTCAGGGAGTTGGTTCCAGAGCTGAGGAGCATAGATAGTGAATATTAACTCTTCATCTTCAGTTCTGGTCCTAGAAAAACTGAGAAGACTTGTGTGTGATAAGCTTATGGGGTCTACACAGTTTAAACTTCAAGAGTGACTCTGGCATTCATGTAGGTCTTCCTGTGCCTATTAACCAGTGGGATGATTTTAAAACATTATATAGTCTGACGTAAAGACTTTTATGGTTTTAACAAGGGAGGTTTCTGACAGTAACATTGTGGATTAACCACAGCTGCCTGATGTATCTATTTCATTTAAATGTTTTCTTTTTGACGAAGTCTAGTCAAGAAACCATTACGAAAAATAAAAAAACAATGCGTTGACCTTTTTTTCTTTTTTGAAAGGAAATGTTTAAGTCTGGAATTGTTGATTTAATATTTGACTTTATGTGACTGGTCAAAGTTAGGCCCACAAGTAAAACAATGTTTGCGTCTCTGGGCCCAAAAATTGTCATCTGTATTAAGATGAAATGCACTGGTACATCATGTGAACTTGCTGTTTGCTGTTGCAAGTTCACATGATGTTGTCTTGAATCCCGCTCATGGTGGCAGCATGTGGCAGTTTCTCTGTTACATCGGGTCTGATTTATTCTTTTTGTAGACTTTTGTTCATCATTGTTTTGACTGAAACGTTGCGCATTTATTTATTTATTTATTTATTGTTTTACAATTGGGAGTACCTGATTAGCAAAAGCTCAGATAGTACCAAACTATGACTCCAAGTCCCAGGAGAGTTGGAAAGGAGGCTTCGTGAATGTGAAGCAGGACCAAAGAGCAGGGAGATACAAGGTTGAAGTTCAAATAGTCTCTTCATCAATCATAACGGCCGAGGATCACAAGCCCGATTGCAACATCATTCTGTCCGTCTTCTAACCGTACGACCAGACAGAGGTTTAAATTGGGGCAGCAAAAGCAAGTAATGTAGATTAGCAGTGCTTGCCAACAGCTGACAGTCTTGTCCATGTTACTGGATATTGAGCGGTTGGCTTATCATGACAATTATGAAACTGTGTCACACAGCAAAAGTCTTTAGCAAGCCTGACTGCTGCCGAAGATCCTTTCTGCCCACCGAAGACCATTCACCGTGACACTTTGAAGATATTTCCACATAACATTTAATTTCCCTTTGGGATAAGTAAAGGATATTTGAATTGACTTGACTCCAGCAGAGGTAAAGCTGCTTAACATATGAGTAGAATGATTTGTGCGACACGGTAGAGTTTTTCTTCCATTAAAACTTTTATTCTCTCGAAGCAAATCTGAGAGTTTTTGAAAAAAAAAAAAAAAAAATAAATAAATAAATAAATAAAACAAAAACTCTTTTACAACTGTCCTTTCTGAAGAAAACAACTATCAAGTAGGTGTCAAATAACAACCCAGAGATGGAATCGGATCGTTTTCCCACTGTAGCATTCCTCCTTACTCCCCCTGTCCCAGTTTCCTCTCAGAGCACTTCTTTGTCTGCTGAAGTTCTCAGTCTCTCTTTGTTTCAGCTGCTCTCGTTCTCACAGCTTAGTAAAACTGCTTAACATGTCAACAATTATTATTTCAGACAACCTGCTTTGCTTTCTCCTGTTTCTGGAATTTTGTGTAGTAATTATGTGCTGCCACTTTCAGGAGAACTCACCCCGTCTTTAAGGGAGCAGCCTAAGAGGCATCATAAGATAATTGCACCTGTTAAGCATAAACATTTTCATTGGGGAGACATTGCCAGTTAATACACACATATTTTATGACACACAGTGGACCATAAAAGTGTACCAACCTCTTTTGAAATGCCAGATTTTTTTTGTCATGGAAAAAAATGAGTCCTTAATTGTGACATATAACCTGAAGATTTTAATAAAAAAAAAAACAAGCAAATCTTTAAGAATTACTCTTGGAAAATGTTGCTCCATATCTCAATTTTGACTGCCTTCAGGAAATAAGATGGCATTTTAACAGGAAAACTGAAGACTTTTGAGAGCCACTGCCTGTGGTCGTGTATTCCCAAAATGAATAAAAAATAAAATGTAGGCAATGTTGTCATTCTAAATTGCTGACGTTAAATCATAAAAATCTGTGGGCTCAGGAGCCTGTCGAGGCAGGTCCTGGAGGATGATTTCATCCTCATTTCTGAACAGAAACACACCATGTGAACTTTCCTGACTTGCGCGGGTGTTCAGCTACGTTCCAGTGTGAAGCTGAGTGTGTAACTTTCCTGTTCAGAAAAAAAAAACAATGAAGTTGCCAATATACTGTTATAACATGAAGTTTGAACCCTTTCTTTCTGTATCATGCAGAAAGACAGGGTGGTTTTTTTAATGCATTTATCAGCTTTTGCCCTTCTTAGTTCTTAGAGCAAAAGGATTCAGTCTTGGTAGCTCGTCCGCATGTGTGGTTAACCAATGCTTTTCTTTATGCCCTGCCCTCTGCTTTACCCTAAACAAAGTGATGACTGTCATTTTTTACACAACCCAAAGCCTCCTAGCTGCATGGTTCAGAGGAGGAAATGCTGTGCCCTGCAAGTAATTTTGACATTTAGCAAAGGCAGTGGAGTTGACCAGGGAAACAAAGAACCGCAACATGGGAAACCAAACCACCCCTTTGAGGAAAAGTCTTACAAACAACTCCTACAGACCCAGACAGGCTGGGTCCAACTTTACCGGCCAACTGGATTCTGTTTGTCCACCTGGTTCTTTTTCGAATCAGTTTATAGTGAAACTAGTCTTAAGGTCTCCTCCTCCTTGGAGCTCAGTGTGATTCAGTATGACACCCACACTCTGTGCTGTTAGAGGGAGCACATCTGGAACAGGGCAAGGCAAAGACGTCTTAGCCAGGACTACATCTGGATTTCAGGTCTGCTGTTACTACAGATGGTCTCTCATGTGTATTTATGAAATTATTAAAGTTTGTTGCCAGAAAACTAGAAACACTTCTCTGCTGTTTCCTGCACTTAGCAGAACATGGGCATCCACCCCACAAAGCTTGCAGCATATACACATGGCATGGAGCATGGAGTATGGCAGTACAGTATTGTGAAAAAAAAATGATAAAAGGATTTTCCTCCTTGCATACTTCTCCTGGATTTCACTTTGAATAATTTTCCTGTCATATAATCCAAGTCTACAGTCCAAGGTCACAAACAGATGCCTGGACATTCTCCTTTTGGATTTCCTGGCAGAAATCAGAATTCATGGGTCCATGAATTACGGCAATCAAGGCCCTGAAGCAGCAAAAGCAGACCTACACCGTAACACCATCTTATTTAACTGTTGGTTATGATGGCCTGTTTTGGAAATTGTGCGTTAGTCTTATCTCAGGACGCACGTCCCAAAAAAGGCCCATCGAATATTTTCCCCAAAGTCCCGGGTATCATCAACATGTCATAAGGTTGGTTTTTGCCTTTTGAAAACTCCTGTAAAGTCACTACTGAGACGCCATCATCTGAAAGCTGAATTTTGCAGTGTGTTTGTCTGACATCCAAATTTGTTAGATAATCTGAAAAGTTTGACAGAAGTAAACACATAAAAATAAAATTTAAGAGACAATTGCTCTTCACAGCACTGCATGTGTTTATACATGACCTAAGGACATGCACAAGCTTCCAACTTTGTCCCTAATCTGGTATTAGCATTCAATCCCGTCTGAGAACAGAAACAACTGCACCAGTGTGTTTTGCTGATACTGTTTGTCAATTGCAATTTTATTATTATTTTTTTGTTGCTTGCTTCTTATGTGTAAGCTGTTTACACTTTATGTCTGTCTGTTGTATAAAAGCCCAGTTTTCTATCTTTAGTACTTTTTCCCTAGTCAACATGGGCGAATTAGCCTTACCATGTAAAAGTGAAGTGAAGATAGTTAATTCAGTAGCAAGCAGATGTAATACATTTTAATTCACACACAGAGACAACAAAGAGGCGTGGTGTTTACATTTTCTTTTTTTTTTAGCATCAAAGGCAGTTCGGCTGTTTTTATGAGAGTGTGGAACATTTTTGTAACCACTGACGTGACTGTACTCTTGCAGATGCGGATCCTTGACAAATTCCCGATAGAAGCAGGGCAGAAGGATCCCAAGAAGAGAATCATTCCTTTCTTACCAGGTAATAAATGTTTCACTCAAACCGTCTAAGGTTTGAGTGGAAATATACCATGACATCCTCAACAACCATATACACACACCCTGTTGAATTAATGGGAATTTTTGCTCACCTCACCGGAGCAACAAGCTCATCAAGTCAGTACCATTGATTCAGTGATTTCATGCACATGGAGTCAAGTGTAGTGTGCAAACTTTTAAGGAAACCGTTGTCTAGACAGTTTACTAAAGGTGACTAGTGATAAATTCAGTTGTAATTTGATGTTTTTTTTTTTAGCTCTATTATTTTATATTTTAAAAACATACTTTTTGAAAAGAGAGTAAAAAGTTTTCTGAGATCTTTGACAGCAGTCCAGGCGTCCTTCATCAAAGCTGAAGGGTGCGTGCTCATCTTAGTGCCTTTTTGTTTGCGTCATAAGCTTATAGGTTATAAATAGGGCATGAAAGTTATTAATAATAAACAATAAAGCTTTTTTTTAATTCTTCTTATACAACGTTGTGATTTTCAGATCATCTGGATCATTTGTTTTTATATACTGTAAACCAAAATCATCAACGTCAACACAAAGCATTCTTGAAAACTGTCACTATCAGTTAAACAAATCTATGTCATTTATCAAATTCTGACTATTTCCATTCAGAACGGCTGTTTGTTGGCCCTCCTGCGCTGTCCACAGCTGTGCCCACCACACTGCATTGTTTTATCAACTACCATGCTGTAGCCAGGCCAAATCAATTTGTGGCTGGCCATGTTGGTAGGAGGTTAGCAGAGAAGGATTTGTCTAATCTGATAAAGTTGTTGTGGGCCAGAGCGGAGGAGAGTCGTGAAGAGATCCTTTGTTAGATAAGTCTCGCCGCTCAGGCTTGGTCCGTGTTGTTTTGCTCACACTGGAGGAACAACATGGCCTGAGCTGTGTTTCTTGCAAAGGAACTGTTTGGTCAAATTTATCTTTTAGATTCTGCTGGAGGTCATCAGCCCCCGGATGAGTGTTAGAGCATAGCAATGAGGGGGGCTCTGTTTCCACTGATAAAATGTATACCTCGTTTTTTTTGTTTTCAAATCTCACAACTTTTGCTCTGTTTTTGTTCAGGTAAAGTCTTGTTCCGTCGCAGTCACATTAGAGATGTAGCTGTCAAAAGGCTGAAGCATCTGGATAACTACTGCAAAGTAAGAATCGCATAAAACATTTTATTTGTTTACGCTTGCCAACGCTTGCAACGTATCTTCAGTGCCGGCCTCAGCTTCTCTTTTTTGTTTTTATCTCCCACGCCACCAGCCTCAGCAGGAAAGCAGCTTCTCTATCTGCAGTGGTCGTATCCTGTCAGCAGTGTTAGTAGGACTCCTATGAAAGAAACATGGAAAACTGGGGCATGCACGGGGTTAGGAGGAATGAATCAGCAGTTGTGGAGAAAAGTACAATAATCAGCTCAGACCTGTTCCTCTTTTAGCTGTTCATCAAAAAGAATGCAGGGCAGGAGTGTTGCCAAAAGTGGCAGCTTTTACAACTTGGTGAAAGCTAATGTAAAATCGTCAAGTTGGCTAACAAGCTTTGACTGAATCTCGGTCAAACTGAGATGTTTGCGTCATTTGGTCTTTGCCTCCTGTCTTGAGCCAAAGCTGTCTTCTTTTCATCTCTGGTCTTTTCATCTACCTCAGTTAGCAGATACTAGCTTACTTCAGTTTTGGTTGAGCAGCTTCACCAGAAATGTCACAAGTCATGAATGCTTCCAATTAAATTAAATACACATGGATGCTATGTTTACCCACAGGCTTTGATGAAACTTTCTTCTTCCATTTCGGAAAGCGAGGAGGTCCTTAAGTTCTTTGAAACCCGACCAGAGGACCTCAACCCTCCCACAGAGTGAGTCACTGGAAATACAAAAAACAAAAAATAACAGCTTTTTTTTTTTTTTTACCATAACCTCCATCTCAAAAGTATTCACTCTTCTTTAACTTTTTCACCTTGTGTTTTTATCACAAACGCAAACTGTGACTGCATTTTCAATTGCATTTTACGTGACAGACCAACACAAAGTAAAGGACATGTGAGCTGGACAGGAAAATGATGCATGCTTTACAATTTTCTTTGAAGCGTAGTGTGGATATGTATTCAGCCTCTTTTTACTTGGACACATTGATGCCTAAATAAAATTCACAACATTCAACAACTTTAGAAGTCACCTTATTAGTAGAGTCCAGCTGTGGGAAATTTAATCTCAGGCCTATAAGTGTGGTCGATAATGTGTGGCGTAAGGTTGCCACGGTACTTAAACCTAAACACATCATCTCAACGGTGAAACCTGCTGGTGGCAGTGTCATGCTGTGGGGACATTATTCTGCATCAGGGACAATGAATCTGGTCAGGGCTTAACACAGCGCAATACTGCAAGGAAACCTTTTAGAGGCAGCAAACGTTTAGCAGAGGTTTATCTTCTTGTTGAGGACAATGATGGATAACACTTTTTTTTTCTAAGAACAATTGAAATCCTGTACCATTTCAGATTTACGTTCTAAAATTCATTGAAGTTTGAACAAGTGAATGCTTTTGCAAAGCGCTTTAAGAGACCAAGCATTGTCTGGTGGGCTGTAAATATCATGTCTGAGTGTGTTTGTCTGGTTCAGCAGCCGGGAATGTTTTTTATTTGCGTTGACCCCATCTTGATCCTCCGGCTTCATTTTGTATGAAATGATGGATTGATTCTGGTCCAGAGTCACCGTGTTTTATTAATAATGATGTCACGGGGGTGACATATGATGCCAGAACAAATGAAGAGAGATCAGCGGAGTCATACAATTCAGCCAGCTCAGGTCTGAGGGGAGATAAAGGCCTCAGTCAGATTGTTAATCATGCTCAGTTCAAAGTCAAAGAGTGGGAGCAATTACAGTACAGACTGACTGCAAGATTTCTGTTCTTTTGTACACGTTTTCGTCTTTCAAACTTAACCTCAGATGAATTTAGGACATATATTAGGGATTGTACTGACTCAAAATAAGACTTCTCAGCCACAACCAGGCCCACGACCTCTAACCTCGACTAGCCATGCATGTTAATCCCACTTCAAAGTGGGAGCCTCCTGCAGTCTCTGAGACAGTCCAGCCCACCTTAAGCTGAGAGGTGCAAAAGTCATTTCACCCATACACTCCAATTACTCATGCTGGAGCGCGACCACTTAAAATGACTACTCATTTGAAAATGACGTATGAAAATCTGTTTGTGATTGTGCGGGCATGCCCCCTGTAAGGTGCAATTCAACATAGTGATTATAAGCATGCTTTACAAATCAGTGAAAATGTCAGATAACAGCTAGTTTTTCCAGTTGCACCATCCAGGATTAACACTGTCAGAAGAAGTTATAAAAATCAGGTTGACTTTAATCCCATCAGTGTGTTGGATTCACAGTTAATAGGCAAATAAACCCACCAGCTTCAGTACATGTGTGCTATTCTTGTTGGATTCTGCCACCTAATGTTCAATGGACAAACACACGTAATTCAAGAGAAGTTGTTTTTATACCCATCTAACACCAGAGGGAGCTGCTGAACAAGCAAGAAAAGCAAGAGCAATCTTGGCATTAAATGAAATAAATATAGGATACTTACTGTGGTAAGAAGCACACCTTGCATATTTTATAAAATTTATGGTAACATTGCTAATAAGGGGGGGAAAAAATACATTTTAACTTTGCCAAAACATGCTTTGATGTTTTGGCAAAGTTAAAATGATCTCAGCTCAAAGTGAAGTCTGATCTCAGCTTCCAAATGTTATTTTGTTACTGATAAATAGTCTATAACAGTATAAAAGGTGATTGTGGATGGAGTTCTGTTGCTTTAAGTCTTATGAAAAGTTGTTGGTGAAAATGCAGCTAAATTAGCATAATAATACTAGATTATTTAAACATGTTTAATAGTGGCATTTATTTAATATTTGAATGCGTTTGCAGGGGAATTGTAAGATGAATAAATAAAAATAACTGAATAATGGGTCAAACTGAGTGATTCTCCCTGACAGCCTGTATGTCACATTAAAAGTGTGAAAAGGTGTGAAACGATTATATTGGTCTCATGGCTTTTACATCACAGAAACATGGCATTTTAACCGGGCCGTGTAAACGCTTTAGATCCAATGTATGAAGCAAACAGTAGAGGCTGTCTCCATTGCTGAGGTCAATGTTCAGGGAAATGACCACCAGGTCCTTCAAATATTTAGGACCTGGTATTTAAAGGTTAAAAGATAAAATGCCAATTTGGTCTATATTTTAACTTGTAACAATCTTAGTATGCAACTAAGCTCTGCATGCATTTTTAGTGAACTATTGTACTATGATATTAACCATATGTTTTTTTCAGATTATGTACAAATAACTCAGTTTAAGCATTTATTTTGTTTTGCAACAGTTCTGTCTTAATTTGGCAGCGATGTTTCAGCGCTGACATCAGTGTCCGCCCATGTCCAAGATTTGCTTCAACTCTTGGCAACTTACTCCTGAGTTTACTGGGATTGTGTGTGTGTTTTTGCAGCAGAGGCATTACCTCCTCACACAAAAACCGTCCATCACACGTTCTCTCTGTGCACATAGTCGCTCTGCTTTATCACCGTGATTTGCAGTTCAATGATGTCGACCTGTTGACCACAGAGATTAGAGGTTACTCCTGCAGAGGCAAATCTGAGGTCACGCCTGGGCGTCTCTGTATCATTGTTATGTAGGTGGACAGATACATAGTTGCTGTAAAAAAAAATATGAGAGGAGGGCTAATATCTCACACATTCCTTTCTAGCAGGCCCACCTATGAAGAGTTAGCTGCAGGCTTGTACTAACATAAGGTTTCTCAATACGCAAGAAGGGTTTGGGCTTTTAAAGATACTGACATATACACAGTGGAAACAAATCTCTGCTGTGCTGGTTTGCGCTAAAAACGGGCACGAAGTCTTAAAGAGTTCAAAGAAACTTTTCTCCTTAGTCCTAACGGTTAGAATTAGGAAGAAAATGCACAGAGCCTGAGCTGTGTGCTCAGTCTCCTCCTGAGAGGAATATATAACTCCACCTCGGAGCTTGTGCTGAGGGTCAGACGTAAGCAGAACAGGTCAGGCATTTACTTCATCCTCAGCTTTTTTCCTCCAAAGCCTCAGTTTTACCTCCACCCAAAAAACACACAATGCATTTCTGATTTCCTTCCTCCATGTAAAAATTACAACTGCATGGCGGTGCTGCCACAGTGTTATTGAGTGGCATGAATAGTATTATATAAAGCGCATCATTTAAGCTTTCTGTAAATCTGAACAATATTTGCATATTTTGTTTTGTATTAAGTTTCTGAATTTTGTTTGAAACAAAACATTGCACATTTGAGTTTGAAGTTGCACTGTTTTCTTTTTTTCTACATTCTCTTTATGAATCTTGTTTCTGATATTTTGTTTACACAAGTGTTTAATTTGTGTATCTATTGTAGAAGTATCAAATGTACTCACAGATCTGAAAACAGTGAAGTCTTTGGGAAAAATAGTTTAAACTGACTTATTTTTTGCTTGAAAAAAAACCCTTATTTATTTGTTTGTTCAGATTTGCAAATTATCCTCTAAAACGTTTTCAAAACCTTACAGTGATCAAACTGTTTTAATCTGAAAGGCAAACTTTGAGTCAGCAGCAAACTCCATTTAAAAGAGTGTTATTGCAGCCTGTTAGTCCTTAGTCTAGTGTGTTTACAAGATTGGAAAAGTACAAACATATAATTTCTGATCACCATGTCCCTGGTCAGAGGCTATTGACCAGCCGATTTGTCAGTGTTAGAGATGGGTCTTTATATGACCCATCTCTGTATAATATATATATATAAAAACTCTACAAATAGTTTTTTTTAAGCCATATCAGAAGTGTAGCATCATCATCTGGCATTAGTAAAGTTTCTTTGTTAACTGAAGATGATAAGCGTGCCACTACGCTGGCAAATGTTAGACAAGTTTTATCCAACCATGTGCTCATATCCTTGACTGGCCTTGGCTCCGGTCCTGCTGCTGGCCTCTCCAGAGAGCCAGGTGTCTGTTTCCATCTGTGTCAAACCTCAGCTTCTCATCACTCTCCTCTCCGCTGCCCAGTTCACTAAATGAGGAAGAGCAGTCATCCCAAACTTCCGAAAATGGTCTTGTGGTTTGAAATATTTACCTGTTCCCACCTCATGATCTACCCCCATTTATGTTTATGCAGCTTAGGGGATGAGGAGCGATCACTCAAACTGAGTGGACAGAACCTTAATGAGGAACTAATTTATGCATTTGTCATGTAGTCATTTTGTGTTTCTGACTAATTTTAGTAATTGCAAAATAATTGCTGTATAACTCCTCTGGCACAGCTGGAGAATAAATGACAGACATCAAAAATGATCTCTTCTGAATGAGCTAATGCTGTGCACAAGCAAAGCAAGAAAACACACTTTCCATATTTGATTTAACGGGTGCAACATTTAGAAAGAAACCTAAGAATTAATAAGTACAGAACTGTATTTAACCAATCAAGGTTTAAAATATTTACTTAAAAAAATCTAATGGAGACTTTTCTGTCAATGGATTTGCTATTTCTAGTCACACACTGACATTTAGAATAAGCATAGTGAGTGGAAATTTGCTCCTCTTTGACTTTAGTAGGCTAAAGAACAGAACAGGTTCTCTCACTCTAATGATCTGAGTGTAGCCACAGTGTGAACTCAAGAAAGAAACCTTTCACATCAGAGCATGAATGGGACTTCACAGGGAGATATGACACTGTTATCCGGTCAATAAATGCCGTTCTGTTAAAACTAGGCAGCTGCACGGCGCTGGCATCTAATATTAGAACCGATATAATGCATTTACACATGGTATGCTGGCTGAAGTTTTGCTTTGGCTCCGTTTTTGGCATCATTACTGTACGACTCACCCATTTCTGTCCCACCCGGACTCCCTCCCTTTGGTCGTGGGTCAAGTTCTGCATGCATTCTCCACGAGGGCTTGGCTGATAGTTGTGTGCCAACTGCACTCGGATGTTCTGCATTAAGAGGTTCAGATGTAACTGGTTACCAGATTGATCCAGTTCGATCAATGTCCGCTCCCTCTGATCATGGTACTCTGGTGTTGTTTCTTTTTCAGAGACTGTGGAGGATCTGGAAAACGGAAATCAGGTAAGAACATCTCTGAGCCTTTGCCATTAATGTTGGATAGACTATTTGATTTGCTTCTATTGATAGTCTGGCATTAAGGTCATGTTGTAGAGCTAAATTAAATGTATTTTGCACAAAAACTTAAATGAAATGTTGTTCTTCAGATTACGATTCACATACTGGATATGTAATACTCTATGGTCTTCTTGGCAAAATGCACAAGAGGGATTGTTAAAGAGCCGCATCAATAGGAAGCCTTTGCTGTGCATAAACCTAAATGTAAACGAGTCTTTAATCAAAACCCACTGCTTTGGTCAGATGAGACTAACTGCAACAAACACTCCAGTTGTGCCATAAAAAGTCATAGTGGAATCTGATAAAAAAACAAAAAAAAACAAAGAAAAAAATATAAGACTATTGATGGTGAAAGGTCTATGAGCTTGTAGGCCTGTTCTGCAATAAAAGCCTCACTATCTTTACCTTGGTTCAGCTCTGTTTACCAAAGTAATTATCTACATTAAGTTAAATTAAATAGCTGATTATAATATTTTTTAAGATTAAGTGTTGAAAAATGTTGGCACGTCACCACCATTAATTTCTTTAAGGGATTATGATGTTGCAGGAATATATAATGCTAAATTGTTATGGACACACGTTTTTTGTTAGTGGACACTATTTTCTTTTTTTTACATTTTACTTCTGAACTGTTTAATACAGTGCATAGAGACCAAGACCACCTGTTAGTGCTTCTTCATTTCCTCTGCCTGCTATGGCTTTTGGGTTAACCTTGCTGTGTGTGTGTGTGTGTAAGAGAGTTCAAGGAAGGCAGAGAGTGTGACTCAGCTGAGCATGGGGGATATGAGCGTAGGAGTCAGGAGGAAAAGTATGAAGGCAGTTTAGTGAACAGCTGTGCAGAGTTTGCATGTTTGTATGTGCACGCTCTTGCATGTGTGCAGTCTTAGAATACCCACATGTATTACTAAATTAAACGCTCTTCTGCAGTCAGATGGAGCTTCTTACGCCATCCTTTCTGTTACGCGTTGGAGCTATGAAGGCCTGCGTCGTAGCTGGACCATAAAAGTTTCAGTAGGTGAAAAGTGGACACAACTTTGCTCTTTTTTTGTGGGTGGAGAGGTTTAGTTTTCACCAACGTGAAATAAAACCCCTACCTTATTTCAGTATTCATTCCATTGCTTTGAGGCGGTAGATGATGGGGGATTCCATCCACATAGAGAAATGGAAAAATTGTCTTATTTCAGCTGTGCGTGTGTGTGTGTGTGTGTGTGTGAGAGAGTATGTGTGTGTTAAGCCTATATTCAGCCTGTGGAAGCTATCAGACCTGTAATGTTAAAAAATCCTTGAGCCATTTTCCAGTGCTTCTCACTGCTCAGCTCATATTAATTAGTCCTTAATGGTTAATGGTCAGTAATGAAAACAATGGTGAGAACACACAGCAACCTAGTCCTAAGATTTTGTTCCTTTTGTTCCGGCTGTTGTAATTATTTGATTTGGAAACATTCACCGTAGTCCCCTTTCTGGACATTAGTGGTTTAAAAGTAATATTTCCCTTTTAAAGCAGGATAGCAGATAAAGTGAGTCTGTGGTGAGTTTTTTTTGCTGTACTTGCAGCTTATAGGTTCCATAATTATATGGTGCTGGGGTATCCAGAAGAGTTTCCTGAGCCCCTGCCCTGAGGAGGAGAATGTAGCTTTTCACCACAAAACTGTGAGTGGTTAGAGGTTCAGCTCTGTTTACCTGGCAAGCAGAGGAAATCGGAGAATCACTAACTCAAAGCTGATAATTCACTTTAAGCTTTCAGTCCCTTTGTTGCCATGACAGTGTTTTCATGTGATTTGTTGGTGTCAAAATTAGGATTGAGATTCGCATGGTATGCTGCTACCATATGAATCTCATTTGGTTTCACCCTGCCCAATTTAAAACAACAAGAAAAACCAAAAGAACAAGATGGATAAAGGAATTTAATGATGGGCTGCAGTGGTGCAGCTGCAAGGCCAAACGTCCTTGGTTCCAATAGCAAACAAAGCCTTTCTTCACTTTGTTTATGTCGCGTCCTCTTACATTCGTGGGTAATGTCGGGGTACTTTGGCTTCCTTGCATAGCCCAAAAATCTGAATTTTAATTAGTCTCTAAAAATCACCCTTGGAGACCCTGCATAGCCACTTATAAACAATGGATGGCAAGTATGATGTACAGTGTTGCCTAAGTCTGCAAATTTGCATCATACCTAAATTTAACCACTGACCTGTCCAGGACGTTCTCTTGCCCAGTGACCACTGGAGTTAGGCACCAAACTCTGTGGTACAGACGATGGATGTATATATTTTTCTATGTCATGCATGTGGTTAAATGGAGCAGCTGAACATGCAACTAATGACAACACAGAAATACCAGAATTGGAGCAAAAACTATTGTCTTGTTTTATGGCAAACCTTGAAACCAGCAACTGCTAAGTAAAGTCTGTTTGAGATTTTCTAAAGGTGGTGAAATGAAAAATAGTTTATATAAACAGAGACTTAAACAAATTTTTTGTTTGTTTTTACAGGTCTCAATTATTGTTTTGAAGTAAAACTTGACCTTTTTTTTTTTTAAATTGAAACAGCCCAGGCTTACCGGTGCATCACAGCCGTCCTGCCGTTTTATGGAGATCTTCTGTGTCCTTTCCGGCATATAAATGAGCGTTTAGGCTTGACTGCTTGTTAGCATAAATCATTGTCAGAGGACTGCAACTGATGAAGAAACATGCTGTCATAACAGCTGTACAGGTCTGAGGTTCAGGAACATCGTGTCATCTTCGAAAGCGTCAGGGTTTTTTTTTTTTTAAATATGTGACTGTCAAACAAAAGTTAGATCCTCAGAAGACGCTTGGGGAAAAAAAAAGTAGGAGAGAAAAAGATCGGAGTGCTTGGGGGTGTGTAGTGCATGTGAAAAGCAGCTGGAGAGGAGAGGACAGCCTACGTGGCAAGTGGGGACCATGTTGATGCACTGTCAGTGCAAGACTTGCTGCCTTTGTTTTTGCTGCAGATCTTTGGAGATGGCTACTGTCTGTATACAGCACAGAGCATGTGGTTGTTTCTGTGTCAACTGCATGCTTGTAGGTGGGGGCAGGGTAATGAGTCAGACACTGGGTGGGTCAGGAGGTCTGCATGTTTGTTTGTATTTGCAAATGGATGCGATTGCAAACTAGAGAAGGAAGTCATTAAGCTCAGTCGGTTTTTCTAAACGGCTTTGACATCCAGCACTCGCTTCTCTCCTTTTTCTTTTTTTTTTGGAACAGCTGCAGATTCTGGCTTGTGCCACCATATTTAGTTCTGTTCAAACTTTTGTCACATTTTTACATCTTTTATGTGAGTGAGCTGTTAAATAGTTTACATGCAGAAGTAACTGACAGGTTTCATTACGCCCGGTTAGCTGAAGAGCGGGCCGAGCCGGAAGACGATAATGAAGGAAGCCTAAACCATATCTTTCCTCCACTGTCATAGGGAATGTGATATCTTCATCAAACAAATTGGCTGAGAAGGAAGTGCTGACAAGAATGCAGCAAAAAATATTCAGATAAAGCGTGTGGCTGAGACGTGGGCACAAAACAATGTTCTGGACTCCATGCAGATACCACAGATGGAGGAGCCGATGCATACAGATGTTTCCATCTTAAAAAAAGGAGCAGTAAACGTCGTGCTTCTTGCTGACTCCAGTATTCACTGCTGTTTTCCTTTTAGTTATTAGTTTTCTTCCCAGATAAATAAAAAAAATATACAAAGGGACTTATCAAAGTGGTGCGGCCAATTTCGAACCTCAGCATGTTAATTAACAGCCTTCAAAATATGTTTTTCCATTAATCCGACCGTGAACCGTCGTTACTTCTTTATGTTAGGGGCAGAGACGACGTCACACCATCTACTTGAAAGGAAGCAATAGTTGTTAAACGGGTGTTTTACTCTTTGAAACGAGGACAAATTGATTTGGAGTTGACGTGTTTATTTGTCTTTGGTATCTTATATTAGGGAACAGCACAGCTACCATAAATCTGTAAACATCACACTCTTTGTACTTCCTTTATTCTGAGTTTTCCAAACGACTCCTAATATTTCCAAGTCCATCTCAGCTTACAAGAAATAGAAATTGAATACTCCAAAGTTGGCTTCTTTAGCCCCTTTTTGTTCAGCTTGGCTTTCAATCTACTCCCTTCCAATTATCCCCAGCTGGATTAGTCTCCATTTGCAGTTACTGCGCGGTTCTTCCCCATTTTTTTTGGAACCACCTCAGGGGAAGGACAAGCCGGACTGAGCTGGGTGTTGCACGCAAGTGGTTCGATAGTCAGCAGACTGCACTCGTTTCTTCGCCTGTGAATTTACGTCAACAAAAACATCTCCACCTTCAATCCGCGATGAGACTGTGGTAGTCGGCGAGGCGGTGAGCTGCAAATCGATAATCTCATGGCCAAACCCTGTGATCCAGACCTTTTTGATAATTGTTGCAGAATACAGCAAAGGAGAAACTGGATGCATAAACCACAGTTTTTTTTTATTTCAACATCTTACAGCTTGTGTGGACCACCTGACTTAATTTTTAAGCTCATGTCTAATGAAAGCTAACTCTGAGTCTTTTTCCTACATTAACAACCTCCAGACCAAAGACAGTTGTTGCTAACTCTGGAGGCACTTATGTGTGGTGCATTCACTGATCAAAAAAACGGTTTGATTTTTGAGTTTTCACTCAAATTCAAGTGGTTTGCTCGGTGCATCTCACAAACTAAAAATAAATATTTGTGATTAGTAAAGAAAATTGTGTGTAATATTCCCAACCTACAGCATCCGTTATAAGACTTGAGAGAGAAATTTCTCTATAATCTTTGAAATGATGATCGAAACTACATTTAATGTACTAAGCTGAAACTGCTGTCGGGTTTTCATTCTCTCTTGTTACAACTGAGCTCTGGTTAGGAGGAAGCTCTCTCCTCCCTTAAGCCAAGACCAGGCCCCATACTGGCTTCTCTGTTTCTGATAAGTGACCATTTGTCGTACCAGACTCCCTCCCTGGAGGCAGAGCTGAAGGATCTCGCTCAAAATAGTTTCAGGACAGAAGCGGTTTTGTACGAGAAGAAGAGCTCAAATGTGTAAGGCTTTTCCAACGTGCAGTTGCGTTACAGTCCACGGTCATAAATTTTAAGAAAGAATCGAATAACCTGAACACACGAGTGTCAAACTGTGTCAGCTTCGTATGTTTTCCCATTTACTATTAGTTTATATTAACTGTCAACTGAGCCATGATGCTTTTCATCAAGTCCTAACCATTAATTTGTGTGAAGGAATCATTGTATCTCTGGTGCAACCATGTGCAGAGTAGTTCCTTAGTCTATCTTATTTTCCCTTCCGAGTGATTTTGATTAGGTTGATGGTGTTGACTACTGGTATTATTATAGCAAAGAGAGACAGAAAGAGAAAAAAAAATAAAAAGATGAAACTACTATGTTGCACGATCTGTTTTAAGATCCAGTTGAATTTGAAGATATTCCATATCTGCTCCATGTGAATGAAATCCTCTTCAACATATTGAACAGTGAAGTAGTTTCCCTCTCCCACCAGGTTTAGGTCTGGAGCAGGTTAGGTTTTTAGTAAAACTTAAATGTCTTTAGACTGCAAAATACGAGTTGATCATCGAATAATAATAATAATATTCAATAATATTGCTTCTGTTTCGATTGTGTTCTGTCCCCCCTTCTCTTTTCGGGGAACACATACTGATTCAGTGACACGAGTACATCTGTACTACATTGATCAGCAGATCTGTGTCTCCTTCTAATCCAGCTGCACATATGCTGCCAATGAGTCAAAGAAAGGCATTACGCTTTGCTAGTTTTTACTACTCTTAGCTAAATTATTCCTCCATAGAGATTTTCTGGGGCTCAAAATGTGGAGTTAACACATGCAGACTTTCAGGTCCTAAACAGGAAAAAATGAAAACAAAACAAAAAAACAAAAAACAAAAACGTAACAATACTTTGGAATAAAATTGTAACATAAGTCTCATGGTGATGAATCATTGCAACTCTCAGTGGTTATCATCTCCGGATGGAGCTTATGATGGAACGAGTGTTTGAGGGTGGGAGTTGGATGGAATTAGGACCTTTGGGTGTGCCGGGGTGGGAACAGGAGACACATTTATAAAGCTGAGTGAGGACGGATAAGGAGAAAGTGGCCTCGAGGAATAAATATTGGAACTCAAGACGAAACATTTTCTGAACATAAAGCTTGTAACGTTTGAGAACTCCACATTCAATACAAAATGCTTGATGTTTTCAGATGAAGGTCAGTGTTTCTTTAAGGTATTTGTTCATGCAGCTATCAGAAATGTAGAGTCTGAGAGTTTTATACAAAGTCTGTTACTATGTGGGCCATCTTAGCAAACAAGTCTTTGAAAAATTGAATGATTAAAGTTTTAAAACTTCACAAATGTGTTTGGCATTAACAGCAATACTCACCTGTGGTCTTTTTTGAAATGGTTAGTTTTGTGACAAATTTGACCTAGGTCATGTCCGGGGCTGTTTTCACTCACATTTTTCCTCTCATATTTTCTTCTTGTTCTGGCTCTGTCTTCCTGCTGCTGCAAAACATTTCATTTCCTGAATGAGGCCAAAATATCAGCTTTTGCCTTTCATTCCTGTTGACTTTGCTGACAAAGTCTTTAGTCCCTCTCCTCTGGCCTCACATTTCCCACCCATTTCTAACAGCATTAGTGAATCTTTTGAGAAACAAGCATAATTTTATTACTTTAATTCCACTTACTTCATAAAATAATGACTTATTTTTACGTGTCCATTCTGTGTGTAATTATTCCATATATTTCACTTAGTGAATTTAGTTACTGAAATAAGTTGACTTTTCAACTGTATTCCCGATGTATGAAAAATGATATGTAAGTCTCAAATTTCACTGGGTCATTCAAACACACGAACCAGCTCGAATATAAACCCTCCCAGTGTAGTTCTGACATGCTCAGGGCCATTGTCCTGCTGGAAGATGAACTTCCTCCCCAGTCACAAGTTTTGTTCAGCGTGTTTTCATTCGGGATTGCCTCGTATTTAGTTGCATCTTGCCAACATCCCTGAGCAACGTCCCCACACTGTCTGTAGACAAGCATCCCCATAGGAAGTTTCTGTCTCATTTTTTTTCTAAACAAATGTCAAAGATCTTCACAGATAAGCTGTACTGATGATAGTTTCCACACAGGCAGATGGACTTTATTTAGGGCTTTAGAGTGAAGATGGTAAAATACGCACCACACCTTTCAGATTTTTATGATTTTTTTTTAAATTTTTTATATGAAATCCCAATTAAACTGAAGATGTGCAATGATGTTTAAGGAGTATGGATACATTTGCAAGGCACTGCACTTGCATATTTTCTTTTTTACTGCTCTGGGAAACTTACTGATCTTGAAAAGAATAAGGAGTATTCAAAATAAAGCCAAGAAATAGTTAAATATCAATTTAATGTCAATAATCATCTCTTCGTCTTAACAAATACATTTGAGATGCTTTCATATTATATGACAGTGAACTGACTGCAGCACACTCTGAAAAAACTAAATACACTGCTCTAAATGGGCAATTATTGCATATATTTGAAAACTGGTGACGTTTATAGGGTTTATCAGCATTTGAGTCACAAGTCACAATAAATTGTAAGTAAAGTAGTTGTCACATTATTTACTGATCAAGTAGTTTTTCTTTTTTTTCTGCTTCCAACTTTGTGGTTTGTCAAAACATCTTGCATAGATAAGCCATCAGAAACCACAGCCCAACCACAGTAACCGAGTGTCAGACTCTTTGGCAGCATTATTCAGAGAGATGCTGATGAGGCTGGGTTTGTAAGGTAATAGCTCTCCCATATTGTAGATAGAGTTCACAAAAAGAAGAGTGAGGCTTCGAGTCTTTTTTTCTTTTTACTAGAGTGGACCTTAGATCTTGAAATAATAATAAAAAAAAAAAAGCAATTCTTTCTGAAAGCAGTTTGTTCCAATCCTTCCTAAATAGCTTCAGACCCACAAACTAATCACTGCAGAGTGTGGCAAGTGTGATGAGTATTGGCTGAACTATGTAGCATTGCTAATTTTATCCACTTGCAGTGCCTCACAAAACTATTCCTGCCTTAACTTTTTTATTTTTTTTTTATTTGTCTCATTACATCCATGAACTTGGTGGAATCACTGGTGGAAGCTGCATAACACTTGATAGAGATTTACCTTCCAACAGATAAGCAGCCCTCAGCTACAACGGCTGTATGTTTAGAGCAGCCGAATAGGCACACGTTGCAGTCTGTAGATGTAAACAGCTGGTAAAAAGATTCCCCAAAAATCACAAGTTACCGTTCACTCCACAGTTATACACAGCTTTGTGTTGATCAAGCAAATGAAATGCCAATCAAATACATTACGGCTTGGCGAAATACTAGAAAGTTCAACAGTGTATTCTTGCATTATACGACTACAGTTCTTAAGTCGTATAACCATTATGGCAGAATGATGTGTTGGAAGTAATTTTTCCACTTTAATCAAGTTTCTGAAACTTATCACAAGACGCAATATTTCACAACTCAAAGTGAGGCTCTGACACCAGTGATGGGAATAAATCATGTGCCTTTTTCACATGTTATTGTCTCACAAACTTCAAGGTACTTTATTGGAATTTTGTGATTATGAATAGTTTAGTTCAAATTTGTGAATATAGTGATGATGTGCAAAGATTTCTGTTCCATGATGCCTGTAGATGCTGTCTGCGGTGGTATGTAGCGGTGTGAGGAATCTGTCTGCAGCAGTAGCTTCTTCTGATAGCAGCTTTGAACTTGGTGTCCAGCTGAAGTTGCTATTAACAAACAGTTTGAACAAAGCCTCAGCAGGTCTACATTTCCACATTCCTGTAAAATTCATTCAGCGATGGTTATTTTAAAGGATTCTTTATTACAACGTCTTCAGTGGAGCCCAGTTAATGGAACTTGACACTTGCAGATGACGATAAATTACTGTATTAAAAAAGTTGCATGCTGTTTAAATGGCTCCACAAATCCAAACATGTCTTTGTTGTTTTTTGAGAGGTCACTTATCTTATTTGCTTACGAACCAGAAATCTGGCGCAAGGATGGGTGGTGAGCCTGTCAGGAACACAGCAACAAAGCGAATGAAAAGCGGAGTCACTGCCAGCGTTTATATGGTTAACTTAGCGATGTGGCGAGAAGAAAAGTTCTATTGGCTGGGCTGCATGCTGGAGTCAGAGCTCTAGTGTTTCACAGAGCCACAGGTCCACCCCTCTGTGCAAAACTCCAGCCCCTTCATCTGGTTCCATTTAAGGACCCTAGTGCCGACTCTTATGATTGGCTTGCACCACCCCCCTACTCTTCCTCCAGCTCCAACCCCACTGAGGAGAAGGAGGCTTTTTAGCAGATGGTTTATTTTCCAAGGGAAACTATTTCTTTCTCAGAAATTTCTGTCCTGTCTTCAGTTGGCTTCAGCTCTCTGTCCTCTATCTGCACTGCTGTTGCAATTCCTTCAAAAATATTGTGCTTGCATGCCCAGCTGCATCTGATGACCAGGGGAAGGACACGTTCCCTTCAGCAAAAACAGAATGGATTTTCGCCTGTAATGGCCTGATCACTTTCTTTTTGAAGTTCTTTTCAGAGAGCTTCAACTGCTCTGTTGCCCTTGATGTTCAGCTAGATGGGGATGCAGCTCTATGGCTAGGCTGCAGGGAAAATGCACCGAACCCTGTGAATACTGCAATTGGCTACACAGACAGAGGGGTCTATGGCACAACGGGTGTCCAGCAGCCGTTCTCGTGGACCTATGGCTGGCAGCTGGCTGACAGCATGTTTTTTCCCGTCAACACCAGGTCTGGACGCTTCGGACCCCATGCTCCTGGAACAATACGTGGTGGTGGCCAATTACGAGAAGCAAGAGCCTGCAGAAATCAGTCTCCAAGCGGGTGAACTGGTCGACGTCATTGAGAAGAGCGAGAGCGGTGAGTAATCAAAACAAAAGGCGCCATGTGTTGCTACGTGTATGTCAGGCTCTGACTGACAGTTCATCAAATATTGTGTGCTCCTCCCAAGCTATCCCCCTCACCCGTTTTCTACGAACTTTGATTGTTGTTACTCATCGCCATCTGGATGCTTTATTTGGCTCGAAGTTAGCCCTGTTTTCTTTTTTTTTTTAACCACTGTTGGTTTTGGCCGGGAGCCAAAATATTGCCTCTGGCAAGAGGAATGTCTTCCAGACTCATATTAATTATTCTTCCCCACTTTAATGGGAAGCCAGAAGGACATGCCGGGTTTACAAATGCCAGCTGCAGAGAGCCCTTAGTCAGCTGTTTAACCTCTGGAAAGAGCCCAGAGACAGAGTGAAGATGCTGTTTTAAGGTGCACATGATTCAGTGTTTAATGAGTTGCTTGCAAGCTCATTCGACTCAAATAATTTAAAATAACAAATTGGCTGTGACGTGTTTAGATCACAATAGACACCAGTAGTTACTTTGAATTACTTTGAAACAACAAAAACAAACAAACAAACAAACAAAAAAAAAAAACAAACAAGAGATGCACCAATCTGAATTTTGTGGCTGAACTTTGGCAGTCTTTAGCATCTTACATTAGTGATTAAAAAAGCAAGCATGACTAGAAGCACAGCCCAACTGTGTTTTGCACCACCGACTGGCCTGTTGGATCACGGACTGGCTGGGTGGGTGGCATCTACTGTGTAAAAAAAAAAAACTATGACAGAGAGAACTGGGGGTTGTCCTTTCTTCCTCCAGTTTAGCAATGATACAGAATACAATAAAACCTTTTTGCAATGCCACATGCTGGACAAGTTTACCAAGAGGAACAGACAGATGTTACAAAGAAATGTGCAGTTTTTTCCCCCCACAAATACAACATTTTCCCATTGTGATTGTAAAGGAAATGGAAATTATATTTATTCTTCTCCTGGGGTGCAGCACTAAAAGACTGAAGACTGAATTCTTACCTTAACTTACCTTAAGAATCTAAGTGTAAACAAGAGGGTTGTTAACATTTTCCAATCCAGAATCCTCCATGGCAGGCAGGAGTTGAAACCTGAAAAGGAACAAAATGAGCAATTATCTACTATAAGGCTTGCTCTCTCTCTCTCTCACACAGTCTGCTGACTGCTGACATGTTTCAATAGGTAGAAAATAAAGTTTATTTTGTAAATAACTTTTTAAATCTCTTCTTCACTCAGTAACAATATTCACACCAAAGACCCTTGATATTAATGTGATGTGTTTAATGTTCTGAAAAAACAACAACAACAACAACAACAACAAAAACATTTTGAGTTTTTGACCAGGCCAATCACCAGTTATAGCCGATCAGATTGTAAATCATCTGATTCTGGTCAACAGCTGATTTCTTTGTGCTTCTCCACAAAAATGAAGAAAAATAAAAGAAACATACAAAGCTGACAATTGCATTAGGTCTACACATATCGACAAATACATGCTCCAAACCTGGTCTAAGCACCTGCCTGACTCGCTTTCTTAAATGTAATTCCTAATACAAAGCAAAAGAGCGACTGCAGAGTCAAAAGGCCTGGTAACAAGGTCTGACGTTCAGCTTTAACGGTCTGCTGAGACAGTAAAACAGTAATGGGAATCATGTGTTCCTTCGAGCCAGAAAGGAGAAACAGAGATGCAGCAGGAAACTGTGAAGAAGAAGGCATGCTGACCTGCCTCTTCAAGGTGGGTGTGATTGCCACACTGGTCCTTGTGGAAAAAGGTCCACAGAGGTGGGTTACTTTGAAGTGTCACATGTTCCGCCTTCGGGTTTGTGGATTTGTTATTCCTCTTTGCTCCAGTTGAGTTTCAGCCCCAATGGGGAGCCACAGTCGGGTGGATATTCCTGCACCTTAATACTCCAGAACTTCTGCAATGCCTGACATATTAGCAGATCATCTCCTATGGGGTTGCAAAGTGGTGAACACAAACTGTGAACCCTAAGGGGCCTCTTCTTAAAAGCTCAGAACCATACAATTTAAATTCATATTGGAAATAACTCATATAAGGCCGCTGACAAAAGCACTTTAAGACTTAAACTTTGTTCACAAGATGTCTTAGCATGAGATCTTGTGAAATTAAAAAACACACAACAGTCGCCTCTACTTTTATATTCTTCAGACTCTATGACATTTAGACTTTTATTTTGAAGTTTTATTAAAGGAAGTTGACAAGAGTCATCCAATAAACACTTTTCCTCAGGTTGGTTGACGATACTTGTTTGCAAAAGCAGTGAAGAAACTGCCACTTTAAATTTTTTCCTTTACATTTTTATCAGGCAATGTCTTTGGAAACTGGTGGGGGAAAAAAAGAAATGATGAAATACTGTTAAACATGATATATTTCACAAAAGCAACTAACAACATTCATAAAAACGTATTTTGTATTATTAGATACTCTTGGAGACTTAAGAAAGCACATTGTTCTTTCTTTTCTCAACCAGCAGCAGGTTCTAGGCACATTTTGGCCTCTACTTCAGTCGTAAAGATCTGTTTTGCTGTTTGGGTTCCATATGATGATCTTGCATTTGAAAGGAATAGCTGTGTAAGAGTCGCTAACAAAATAGTTTGGGATTTTTCTGGATTTCTAACTACATGTGGCATAGAAAGGAACATATTAGAAGACAGGGTTTCTAAAGACATACTAACAGTCTCTTTGACAGTTTTATTGCACAATAATCATTTTGCATGAATAAACACAACCCTTTTCTGCACTTATTCTTCTCTAAAATCTCCACACCTCCTGCAGTGTCAGTTAGCTGAAACCGCTTCATTTGGCTGGGTGATATTACGCCATATCCCTCTGCCAACACTAACAAGACCAAGTGTGTCCTGAGAAGATTTGAGGGCTCACTTGATTTAGCATCCACTTCCTCGCAGGATAAGTACAAACCCTTTAATGGTGTCTGACAGATTGCTCTGTGTAATGCACAGCTACATGGTGAATGTGCTGAATTAGAGGCACTAAAAGTGTCTGCTTCATTTGATAAAATGGGTCTCGTAGATTCTCAAGCTCTGCAGATTTAAACCAGCACGACTCTGTGTGCTCAGTGTTTTTGAATGGAGAAGAACTTCAGTAACTAGTCATGCACCCTAATTTTGCTCCTTACACTTTGCTGCAACCGCAAGGTTCAACGTATTTCATTGGAATTGTATGTCGGACCAACAAAAACAGCATTTTATTTTGAAGGGAAATAATTAATCATTTTCAAACTTATACAAATAAAAATAGGAGAAGTAGGCTGCATTCATGTATTTTTCACCTCTCCCACATTTTTGAAAGCAGTTTTCGTGGTAGTCTCTGTCAGATTTGCACATCTAAAGATTGAAAAATCTGTAAAACCTTAAAAAAAAACTAAGTCTGCAGACATAGTTTTTTAATTCTTACCACTGATTTAAATTGCAGTTAAACCTAGATTTTTTTTTTGTTGCTATGCCATTCTAGTATATGAATATGCTTTGAATTAAACTACTTCTTTGTAGCTTTGACTGCATGCTGATGGTTGTCCTGCTGGAAAGTGAACGTCCACCTTAGTCTCAAAGCTCTCAGCTTGAGATTTTTTTCAGGATTCCTCTGCATTTATCCCCATCTCCTTCATCTCCCTATCATCTGACATGCTTTGCTGTTCATGTTGAAGAACAGCATCCCCACAGCCTAATACTGTATGCACCGTGCGGATGTTGTGGTAAACTAAACATTTCCTTTGCCTCTCTTTGAAACAGGCCAGATTTGTGAAGTGCATAACTTATATTTGTCATGTCGCCTGATTTTCCCACCTGAGCTCTGGATCTATGCAGTGTTATCTTGGCCTTCTTCGCTGTCTTGCATAGCTTCTTGGTTTAGATGGACAGCCATGCCTGGCTAGGCTTGCAGTTGTGCTACTTATTTTCCATTTATGCATAAAGGACTGAAGAGTGGTGTGTCATATGCTTGAAACTTGGGTTATTGTTTTATGACCTAACTTTGGTTTAGACTTCTTCGCTATGTTACACCTGACCTGTCTGATGTTGCTCTTGGTCTTCATGATCAGGTTTCTGCACTAATATTCTCTATAACCCTCTGAGGCCGTCACTCAACAGATGAATTGCTACACACATTATTTGACACAAAAGTTGAACTACAATTTACTTATTAGCAGACCTCTAAAGCATTATTGTATTATTTCATCACATACAATCCCGTCAAAATACATTAAAGCTCGTGGTTGTAATGGAGAAACTTTGAATAATCCAGCGGTATACATACGTTTGCATACCTTTGTCAATGGAAAGCTAAACTTTTTAAAATTATTTTTCCACCATTGAAGACCTTAACAGACATCCTGCAGTAAAGCTACTGTACTCTAAATATTGACTGCGACTGCAGCCTCATGCAGCTATCAGCCTTTTCTTACTTTGGTTAGATAACATATGGCTTTTACAGGACAGGAAATCTAGGTCAGACTTATAGGCGAGCTCAGCCTTCTCCACTTTTCCAGCCTGCTGTCCCAAGCCAAGCGAGTATTTTCCATTGCACTGCCTTGACGATACAGTTCGTGTTGTGCTCTTTGTTTCAGTTGGAACAGTAGCTTATGCAACTCGGTGGATTGTTGGGATTAAAGCAGACCGAGTTGTTTTAAATTAGATCGGTGCGTGCATGATGGCATCACCGGTTGTAACAACCAGCAGAAAGATGGTTGTCAAAACATTATGTCGCAACGATCTGTGGAGATAAAACGTAAGCTTTAAATTGAGCAGTTCGCCGAAGAACGTGTTGAGTCAACGTTTTCTTCTTTTAATCATAAACTGTCTCCTTCCTCCTTCTGCTGTCCATATTATCTGCCTACTTTATGAGTGGGGAGATGTTGGCTCAGGATTAGCTTTCTGCAAGAAACTCGGACAGAAAATGGAAAAAGCACTTTGCTGCCAAAGTTAGTGGTTCAGAGAGGTTGGTTCATTATAATGGCTTAATGGATCCTCCAGGACGTCTCCTACATTTACACTCTCTGGAAAGGATGCTATCCAAATCCAGGCTAGCAGCTTTGCAGGTCAGTTCAAACACTTTAAACTCATCAGTTTTAAACTTTGCACCCTATTTAAAGCTGTCAGAAATGATAAAAAATATGTAATTTGCACATGTACTGCTAGAAAAACTGTCATAGTTGCAGACGTTTGCAATGCACCTCCAGAGCAACGCAAGGGCTTTTGCTCTCAGTGCTCTGTTAATGTTTTCTTTATATGACATGGGGTATTACACGTTACACGTTTTATTACACGTTTTCCTGAAGTCCACCACAATCTCTTTTATCTTTTCAATTAATTAACTGTGCTAAGTAATTGAAAAACCACTGCTGATAAAAAAAAAGTCAAAGGTCTTTAATTGTAGCAGGACAATGGTGCCTAAGGCCTACTGGAAAAATGTTTCTAAAACCACTGGGCCAGGATGACTTGATTTGCTTTTCTTCCTAATAAATAAAATCATTGATTGAAAACTACTTTTTCTATTTTCTGAAGTTATTTTTGTCTGGTTTGGAAATGTTCTTTTATAACATTAAATGTGACAAAAAAAATCAAAAATCACAGCAATTCTGTAAGTGGAGAAACAATTTCTTTGACCCCTTTAAAACCAACAATTAAAGCTGCAGCTCTGGCACATTACTTTGATTTTTACAATGATAGATGAGGGGTCCAATGTGTTGAAGTGGTTAGTAATGTTTCCTTGCAGTTTTGTATTTTTGTCTTAATCAGTCTAGCCTTACACTCGTTGAGTTTGTATATTCAGTGCTAGTGCTTCTTTCCTATGTTCAAAATCATGCATTTTTGGTTAATCGGTCTCTATCAATAATATGGGACACAACAAACAGTCCAAATATTATGTGGCATAGCCAATACTCTAATACTCTGGAATAAGCAATTAAGCAGTAAACAGGAGGTATCTGACTGTATTTAGGGTTATAAACGGTGTTTTTAGTTTGGGAGCTAACAATCTGTAGTATTTATTGGGTGCTCTGACACCTTCCCTTCAGCTCTTCAGAACTTAATGGAATGACAGATGTTTTGTAGTGGCGAACAGTTTGTTGTCAAGGAATGTGGAAATTGTGAAATGCTGCCACTTTGCAGATTCTCGTTTCGGGGGAAACTTCAAAGCTTAAATATAACGATGTTTACTCCACTTCTTCTGTGCCGGATGTGGAGGAACAGCTAAGAGGCAACATCTTTGCTGTTTTTCCTCAAACCTTCAGTTTACCAGCTTGGTATTTGCAGTTTCAGCAGGAACATGTTTCCTTGTATAACAGAGGAAAAAACCTATAATTCTTGTCAACGACGCTTGCCAAGTGTTAAATGTCAGATTTTTCTTGTGCAGAGGTTGCCGCAGCAGATGGAAGACACATTATCCAGTCAGAGCAATCCCCATCCTTCACATTCCTTCAGGCTAACGCAGGAAAGACTAACGACAATCCAAAGAAATTAACCTTAAACTGTATTTTTAGATATGGAAAGTCAAGTGGGTGGCTTAAACCAGGCATTTCAGCCTAGACGGCAGCTTCTATATGTTGCATCTTTCAGAGGCATCACAAAAATAGAAGTTGTAAAAGTAGTCACAGCAGTGGTCAGAAGTCCGTCAGAAGAGACAAAAACAGCTTCTCTGAATCAAAGGTTGACTAGCTGGACCTTTTTTTTTAAGTCAGTCCTTATGCTGAAGGACTGCTGTGTATCAACCAGTGGAGCCAGGAAAGCAGATGAGCCATAGGCCAAGGCTTCGTTCAGAACATGAGGGGATCCTTTCAGAAACTGGTCGAAGTGAAGGTTGCTCTTTTTGTCCACAGAGGTCTTAAATGTCGTTTTGTGTCGTTTTTGGCTCCCACCCTTCCTCGCCCCTGTGCCTCAGGTCACTGCTGGTGGGTGTGTTTGATTGCATGGTTTACCTTTTTGTACTTTCATTTCGGATCTACTGCTAATAAATGCAGACAACTTGGAAATAAATAGACTTTTTGTCTCTCCTTAACAGTGGGATCATATATCTGCAGCTCTGCTGAGCCCAGGCATTGCTCATCATTTCATGTCATAAAACAAAGTTACTGACTGTGTTCTTCTCCCATATGGAAGAGTAATGTCTTAATGGTTAAAACTTTTGCAAGGGTAGGGATAAATTTCCAAGGGTGCAGTGGCATTCTGTTTTGAGCATGCAATTGCAAAAGGTGCTATATGCCATATTTGTACACCTCAATTTTTGTTTTGGACCTCTGGTATCTCCTGTCACACTAAATATTACACTAATTTAGTTACTTGCATGAATGGAATGTACTAGAAATAAATTACACTTTGAGTCTGGGATGTATTTGTTCACACGTACTATCCAAAAATGTAATTCCCAAGTTATTTTTCTCACTAGCTCTCCTAACTGCACCATAAATTGAACTTGATTTACATTTTAACTGTGCAATCAATCTTTTACTGCTGTGCAATTTAAATAATGTTTGAAGTCAGAGTGATGTGCTGCTCTTATTGAGTGTGGCATTGTATATGGGCATAATTCCTTGCATGCTGAATGTTACTGTTAAGTTTGAAGTCTTTGTGAGGACTGGTTATGTTTTTGTACCACACTCGCGAGCAAAAAAACATATTTCAGCTGCCAAAACCTATTATCTCTCCATCACGCTCTGTCTGCCTTACGTCTTAGTGATGCAAGAGGAAACAAAGCTTTATGTAGACGGTGCACCAGAAATTTCTTTCTTAGAATCTGATACTCTAACTTTAACAATTTTATACTCAGTTAAACCAGCCTGCCACTATTTTTTTTGGGGGGGGTCCGGGGGGCATGTTAAAATATTCTTCAGCATGAGAAGCTAAACATACTACACAGATGCTCCACTGCTTCATAATTTCCACAGGTGCTGCTCAAAGGTTGCAGAATTACTTGATCTCCATCTTGAAGTGGCTCCGACTGTAGGCATCCCCAACATTGTTTCAGAGTATTTCAACTAAAAATCATTTGATCAGTTGGAGCCTCTCCCAGAACGCATGTACATCCCCAGATAGCCAGGTGATAAATAAAGTAAAATAAGATGGTGATATAATGGGTAAACTAAATGCCCTCTGTCCTGATGGAGTAGAAATTGTTCAGTTCTTAACTTTAGATCCCTGTAATATTTTTTCTATGTGAAACATGCAGAGAAATGTAAAATTTATAACGATGACGCCATAAGATAAGTATTTTTTTATAGAAGCATTTTAGGGTTTTAGAGGGACTTCTGAAAGTATCGCTTAAGCTTTTGTATTTTTTTGTATGTTTCATATTTCTGAATGGATACTTTAGTATTAAGTTGTCAGACATAGATAAGAGAAAGACAAACACATCTGTTTTGGATTTTAACAAGTCCCGTCTTGTGCCATTCTTACCTAATGGCTGTGCTGTTCAATCTCAGATTCTCTCTCAGGTACCGGCATGCAGCGTGAGTTGATTTAAACTGAGTTGGTGCTCAGCTGTGCTGAAATAAGTCCACTGGTGCCTTTTTAAAGCCCTTAGTTCAGAAACAGCACAGTTCTTTTGCAGAGAATTTGTTCTGTTCCACAGTATGACTCCGTGTGGACTTCAAAAGTGCTGTATGGCATTGAACACACACCTGAGCTCCAGATGCACAAACTGCACGTTCTGTTTGTCAGGGGTTCACTGTCAACTCTATAAATGTCAAACTTTAAAAGCTGACTTTACTTAATTGGGTTCTAGTATGCAAAACTTGCACAGGCAAGTTTAAGTTCTTCACAGCAACCATTAATTATAAATGAAAGCACAACTGGCCTAAAACAAACTTTATTTTTATTCATATTCATGTTATACATAACCCTATTGTTAAAGCAGGCCATTGAGTTTCCTATTGTTATACTTTTTGGAATTTGATCTTTGAGTATTGTGCTATTCAAAGTACTAAACCTAAATTAGCAGAGGCTACAAATGCAAACTGCGTTTAAATGTTGAGAAGTTCTTATGATTTATAAACATAGTTGGAGTAGGATAGACCTTTAAGAGATTATCACAACATAATCAGTTTTTGACATTGTGCTTATTATAGACCAAAAGAATCATAACAATCTAATAGCACCAGTTAATAGTGCTAATGTTTGCTTACTATTTTTACTGAGGTGGGTAGATGCAATCAGCTTCCTTATCTATTGTAACTTTAGTGTGCTTGTTTATTTGAGAACACAACAACAAAAGAAATATTACTCAAACAGTGGATCACCAGCGTTCGCAGGGTTTGGAGACCACAACCACTTGCGAATAGCTGAAATCTGTGAATAACGGAGACCCCCTGCTAAAAATGCTTATGGCTGCCTGTTTTATTAGCTCACACCAAATATAAAAACCGTCTTAACAGTACCACAGAAGCTAAAATCCACGTCTTTATTATTTCTGCGCTTTGGGCCAAAGAAATGGAAAACTGCTTTGTAAGGACCAGCCAAGGATGTCTCAAGTGCTAGTCATCGTGCCAGCTTCCCAATTTTTATTATCTTTCAAATACTTTTACTAAAAATAGGCAATTTTTCCATGGATCTTTTGAAACTGCGTTCCACAGAAAAATGTTCAAATACATGAATCTGTATGTACAGAATCACAAAAGTTGCTTGCGACAGTGATTCAGTAACAAAGGAGTAATGCACCATTAGTTTTCACACCATCACTTTCCATGTTTTTGTGCAACTAAAATATTTTCAAACAATTTTTTACCATAGAAATGGCATGGCAGAAAGTTTTTTTATTTTTTTTATTTTTTTATCTTGATACCCTGCCACTGTTTGGTCCCGACTACGACTCTGTAACCACACTTGGAAAATGATAGATTTCTTCTGTCTGTTCTTTGTAAATGAAACTTAACCAGATTGAACCAAGAGTTTAACGTTTACAATTAGGAAACATCACTGCATCTTTATCAGAATCAGACAGTTGCTCTGACAGATGTAGTTGTGGAAACACTCACACTCCTTCGAGATATTTTGTTTTCTGGAAACAAATCTGTTCAGTTTATCAGAAGCAGGGAGGGGACAGATTGTAACTTACTTAATCTAATTATCATTTATCTTCTCTTTCACCTTTGGGTACTCAAATGTAGAGCTGTACTCCCTCAACTCCTATGATTTGGACCATTGGTCTTTCCTTTCTTGGCGTCTATTAAGGAGATCTCATTTGACATAACTGTGACACTGCATACTGTTACATTATCTTTTTTTTTTTTATATTTGAAATCTGTCGTCTATTAAATAGTTTGTGTTCTGAAACATTTATACCAAAGCCCTGTGGATCATACAAGCACATTTACATGAAGGTTAACAAGTTCCAGAGATCCACGCAGACTTGAGAGCGTGATTTCATCTGAAAGTTAGGATTGTGTAATTCTGCAAAATTGCTGTCTTGGCAGCAGGAGACCCACACACAAAACAGCTGTTTCTTTTGCAATGACCTCAGTTAAGGAGTTGTATTGCTATAAAGAACACAAAATGTTAACCCTATCAGGTCTGAAATCGGCGTCCAAAAAGTAAGGATCATCACCTCCATTTCGGCCAAACCTTGTTAAAATAGGACGCAAGATGTTTGGAATTTCAAGGTGTGTTTTACTGGAAACATACAGCTTACACCACATGGCTTCCTAAAGCTGTATCTCTATCAATTTATGCTGCCTGTAAACAACAGTAGAGGAGCACAACTTCTGTGAATTAATACATGAGGACAAAGATGTAAAGAATTTGCTTATTCCCTCTCTATAATTGTAACCTGTCTGATCTTAAACTACAAAGTTACATAATGTGCATTCGTGTTTTGGGGTATTTATTGCTTCTTTTGAGGTTCGGTGAACTTCGGTTCAGTTCGGTGGTTCGGTTCAGTTCGGTGGTTCGGTTCAGTTCGGTGGTTCGGTTCAGTTGCCATATGGAGGGATGGTTGAACATTATAAGCCTCTTGAACCAGTAATCTTAGATTAGCGGCATATGTTTTATGTCTATATGCGCTTTCAACCGGGGGTTTCAAATAAAGCATATTCAGACACCCGACTCTTACACAGCTTACTTTTTAAGCGGGCGAAAATGACACTTTGCAGGTAAGCATCCAGGCGCTTTGGTCCTACTCCCTGCTGAGTCATTATTATTGTGGTTGATTTCATTTGGTGTACCATAAACAGAGTTGGGTTTATGAGCTGTTAAACACTTGAGAGTTAATTAAATGCTTGCACCGACCTAATGAGCTATTGCAACATCTCAAAACTGCAAAGTCTGAAGTGATTGAAAGCGATGATGACACTGCAATTAAAAGCTAATTAATTATATTGCTCATATTTTTAAAAGGCTTTGATTTGCACTGTGGGGAAAGGGAATCGGTCATTCATTTCTTTTGATTTGAATTCTTTGGGCAGCATGATGTGTTTTGTGTGGTTTTTAGTTTCAGTCTGATTTATAGGCGTGGCATTTTGAGTCAAATCAAAGCTTTGGTTCAAAGACCGAGAATATTACATGGCTCGTCATGTTTCCGACTGCTAATAAGCAAATAAGCCACTCACCCTCCTGGAGTGAGTGGCTTACTACTGCTAAAATATTCTCAATGTGCAGCATTTTATGTGTTTTGCTGTTGCTTAGCCCATAATTTATATCCATCTGCAAGATGCAGAAAACTGTGGAATTTGATATTGTCTGGAAAAGTATGGGAAGAAAATGTCAGAGAATTAAAATATATTTATACTTTCCTTTTTTCTTCTATGACATTCCTTTTTTTTATTGTATGCCTTCTTGAATACTTCCTTTGTTTCCTTCCCAATTAGTATTCCCATTTTTGCAGTTTCCATTTTTTTCCCCAAGTCTCCATATGAAAAGCGTGCCTTATGTTGTAATCTGCAAGACGCTGCAAGTGCATCAGACAAATCATTTTTTACATTCATGCCAGAGTCTATACATCAAGCTGCAAACAGATCTGGGACTATTTTATTCGTTGTCGCCACCATTGAGAACTACATTCTTACGTCTGTCAACAGAACGTCTGCGGTTCCTTTAGCTTCCAACTTAATTTGATTGGACGGGCAAAGAGACAGGAAGTCAATTTGATGGTTATGTTAGTCATCAAATGTTGGAATGGTGAACATATTTTGAGTTTTTATGCCGACAGCTGAATCATTCTCAGTGAAATGAGTCCACATGGTACACCCATCTCTAAAGTGGACAAGACAACCACTAATGGTGGTTTTGTTCTTTTTGACTCCTCTGGGATTACCGTGGCCATCTTGGCTCTCTCATTGAGTTGTTGAAGATGTGGGATTGTTTCAAAACCTAACCTTGTTTTAAGGTTGTCCTCAACTTTAGCTCTGATTAATGTAAAGTTATTTTGTTCACTCATGTTTTCAAAAGTCTGAGGTACATATAAGAAAAAAGCCATATTCATACTGACCAGACTCTGCTTACTAATTAGGCAACTCCTGAACATAGTTTAGCAGTTTTAGACCAAAGGGTGCTAATTACCGATGCATGCCACACTTTTCAGCTTTGTATTTCAAAAAAGTAATGAAAAAAAACAAAAGTTTTAGTTCCACTTTTCAATTATGCTCCACTGGGTCAGTCTGTTTTTTCCCCCCATTTTTCCATTTCTACATGCATTTCTTCTTTGATGTTTCATAAATGTATTAATCTCCCTTCTGCTCTTCTCATAACTGTTATGGATAATCATAAGCAACCGTAGCACTTTATACCATGTGACTTTCACAGAATACTGTACACTTGAGGTTTGGACCAGCTGTGAAAGTGTCATGGAACAGTTCTGTCCTCTTTATGGGTCGTCCACACAGCTGTCAGCCATATTGTAGTCCTGTTACCACAACAAATAGTGTGTGTGTGGGGGGTTGAGTGGGTGTGTGGCATATTAAATATAGCACTTTTTTTTTTGCCAGCTTTTTCTTTTGCAGGGATCTGTGGGTGTTTCCCAATCATAGCTTGACTCCACTTTTATTTGTTTAATTAATTCTTAACTAACAATTATTGGTAATGCACTGACAGTTTGATGTATTCTGAGTTCCTCAAGAGCCATGCAAATTATTTATTTTTTCAAAAACAAAAAGACACATTTAGATGGCCAACTTCTTGTATTTTCATCAAAAAAAAAAAAAAACTTTTACTCTTCATATCCTCCTTTAGGTCTGTTAGGATTACCAAAATATTTCTTTTCTCTAAATGGCAGAATAACAAGATACAGTTTTTAAAGATTTTATTTTACTTTCTTTACATTTAGCTGTTTACATGCCCTACTATTACTATGCATTTATGCTATCTGGGAAAGCCCAGACAATGATGTTATGAATTTGTAAGCTTATTTCAATTTGAGTTAATTGGAGGCGTAACTGTAATTACTTTAAGGCAGCACCTCAAACACGTCGCTTCCTTATGTGACATCATGGAACTTAAAGGAAATCTGATAACATATCAGGAAGAAAATTGTGGACCCATCTGACGTTAGTCTTTGGGTGTTTTGCTGCAGAAGGACCGATGCACTTCACCAAATTAGATTGCATAATGAGAGGAGACTACTATGTGGAAACTGTGAAGCAAAACCTCAAGACATCAGCCAGGATGTTAAATCTTGGGTACATATTGGGCTTCCAAATTGACAATAACTCTAAGGAAAGCACCAGATTAGTCATAAGCTGGCCCAAAAAACAACAAAGTCATTGTTTCAGGGTGGCCATCACAAAACCCTGATCGCAGTTCCATAAGAGATTTGTAGGCGAAGCTGAAAAGGTGTGTGATCAAGAAAGCCCTCAAACCTGACTTGACTGCACAAGATCTCTGGGGAGGAACGGGCCAAAGTTCCCTCAAAGTAACGTCGTAAACTTGTTAAAAAAATGTTTGCGTTAAGTCAGTCAGTTTTAAAGGTGATTATACAAAAATAATGAGGAAATGTGTGTCAAATTTTGAATGTGAAAAAAATCTTAAGAACTCCAAGTAGAAATAGTTATATATTTGATCTAAAACAGGAAAAGCTTAACCTTGTACAAGATAATAAAAAAGGTGGTGTTTTTAGCATGTAAAAATCTGGTTTGAATCATCTCTCATTATGTTGAGAAAACCACATTAAAATTGTTGTGAAAGTGACAGTTTTTGACAGTTTTATGCCACATTTCTTCAGATGGTGCTCACACAGTTTATTTTGCACACTTTTGCATATTAGAACTGTTAACCCGCATTTTTGACTCATGAACAAAGATATATCAGGTCAGAGCTTCGCAGAGCTTCACAGAGTGTACCCTACTTTAGAGGAGGGCATTAACATGAATTGCTTATTTGGCAGAAATGTTGAGACATAATGAGCACACACATGTACTC